>NC_086451.1:59830631-60184797 GCF_028390025.1 Pseudophryne corroboree
TTGATTGAAATATTATTGGACGATAATATCGCAGTCTGTAGCACATGTCGTAAGCTGTAGTCTGAAAATTGTTGAAAATGACTGTTAACTTGTATTGTACCCCAACCTGCAGAAACATAGGGTACCTGTGCCCAGTGGCGGATTTAAAAGGGGGCGAATTGGGCGAAGCCCCTCCTTACATACAGGTCCCTACCACGTGCTGTTGTGTGAATGCTGCACTGTGTGCCGGAGCTCTGCTCCAGTCCCTCCCACAGCAGAGTGAGTGACGTTATTGAGCCCGCAGAACTTGTGAAGAGAGAGGAGAGAGCTCTCCCCCTCCCGAGTCCCAGCCAATCAGAGCTTGTCTCCCTCCCTGCTGTGTGATCCTACCCGTCTGCTGCAAAGGACTGCTGGGAACAGGACAGGAGCCTGTCTCTCCTACCTGACCAGCGTCCTGCATCATGGACTAGGGACTTGGGTCACGTGCCTCCCCGGTAAGGAGGCAGGTAGTGGTGGCGGCGTGCCGGGGTTTAATAATGGCCAATCACGTGTGTGCGCAGCAGAAGATGGCGGTGTGTGAGGGAGGTGAGAGGTGGCGGCTGCTGCTCTCCCTGGAAGGGCCCAGGCTGCTGCTGTTGGCAGTCACCGCCGCAGGGACCACACCAGGTGCACAGCCCCTGCCAACTGGGGAGCGTGAGGAGCCCTCCATCCAGCAGCGAGCACACTGTGCACGTGTATCGACGGTGAGGGGGGTAGTGCGGGCACTGGGACCTGGGGCAGGCAGTGCCAATCTATCTATATTTTATATATATATATTTCATTAGTAACAGTTCCATATATAGCGCAGCAAATTCCATTGCGCTTTACAATTTGAAACAATAAACAAAACTGGGTAATAACAATCAGTCATAGAGGTAGGAAGGCCCTGCTCGCAAGCTTACAATCCATAGGGAAATAGGCATTGATACACAAGGATAGGCGCTATCTGTTGCATATTTGTCCACAGGAGTGCAAAGGTTCTAGGTGAGCTGCATGATATCACATCACAGCAATGATGAACCATGGTCAGAAAGAAGGGAAAGTGAAGAAAGAGAAAAAATATGTGGAGGATATGTGTGGACTGTACAGTGGGGATAAGGGGCCCGATTCAGACCTGATCTGTGTGTGTGTGGATCTGAGATCCTCAATCAGTGCACTGGACCAGAGAGTAGCTACCAGGAAGAAGAGAGAGGAGCCTTACCATGTGGTGGGAGAATGTGTGCTTAGAAAGTGCAGTACTGGTTCTATTACTGTATGTTTGTGAATTATTTATTATGGTATGTTTAACCTGTCGAATACTGTGACAGAGGCAACCTGCTGAAGGCCTAACAGTTTTATATATATATATATATATATGTACTACGGGATAGTACGTATATTATGCATACACCTAATAATCACAATATCAAAGGTGATCTCATATTCACTAGCATAGTATAAAAGCATAAGAGAATCCATTTTGGTTCTAGCTAGATGATACAGCAAATTCATCTTGAACTTTGTACACACTGAAAGACGAAAAAACCACTTTGTTGGCTAAGTATTAATTCCACATACGCACATCCGAAAAGCTCATAGTGTCCAGCTTAATTCCTAATATGGACACATAGCTGAAGATCACGAGTATCTTGTAGTTTTCTTGACAATCGTCCTAATATTGCATAAAACTGTATTCCAGATGTGTGAAATCATATGGGAGGGTTATAAGAATGGGGCGTAACTGGTATGTTATAAAAATCATTGTTTGTTACGTGTATCTGTTGTTAAAGGATTTTGACCCAGGCTTGAGAGGATGTTCCCTCTCAACCTGTATACGGGCGTGGCCTTTTTAATAAATAATTATTGATTTTTATAAATCTAAGTTCAATTCATTCTTTTACCCAACAACAAACAGCAACATGATGATTAATTTAATTAACAGTAAGTATTTAACAAACCTTTTCCTGGCCGCTTATTTATATTATTTAAATATGTTTGCTATCACAGAATGTAGCGTGGTCTTAGCTATGTCTGAAGCGCATAAGACCATTTTTTTCTTTTTTCTGTTTTCCTTTACAGATTTTATTTATTCTGTTTATTTACAATAAACGACGGGATGGAGCGAATATTCTGTTTATTTACAATAAACGACGGGATGGAGCGAAAAAAATGAACGCATGGGCATTTGCAAGGTTATTGACAGGAAGTGGCCGTTTGTGGGTGTCAACTGACCGTTTTTTAGGAGTGTCCGGAAAATGCAGGCGGGCTCAGGCGTTTTGAGGGAGGGTGTCTGACGTCAGCTCCGGCCCCGATCAGCAGGATTCCATTGCAGCGGCTGAGTGAGTCCTGGGCTGCGCAGAGACTGCACGTACTGATATTTGTGCAGCTGTGCTACAGAAGTGAACGCACACTTGCACAGGCTTTTCGCCT
The DNA here is from genome assembly GCF_028390025.1 of Pseudophryne corroboree. Taxonomy (NCBI): domain Eukaryota; kingdom Metazoa; phylum Chordata; class Amphibia; order Anura; family Myobatrachidae; genus Pseudophryne; species Pseudophryne corroboree. The sequence continues at coordinate 59,833,059 of NC_086451.1, forward strand.
CCCCCTGTAGGCGGCGCCTATCTGATCACAGGGCAGCAAAAAACGCAGCCCAGCGATCAGATCTGAATTACCCCCTATGTCTTTGTCCTATGAGAGAGAAAACCTGAGCAATTGTGCTATGGGCCCCCTTTGGTATAGATACACCCCAGGTGTAAGCCACTCAGCAAACCCTGATGACAGATCCAAAGCTTTGGTTTTACTGTCTCTGTTAGGGGACTGATAATGGAGGTGAATCGCTGGCAGATCTAGCCGTGGTCAATCTCCACTTTTACCAATGGTATATCATAGGATATTGGAGCAATGTATTTAGTAAAAGTTGTGGGAGGGTGACATATTGGCCCTCATTCCGAGTTGTTCGCTCGCTAGCTGCTTTTAGCAGCATTGCACACGCTAAGCCGCCACCTACTGGGAGTGAATCTTAGCTTTGCAGAATTGCGAACGAAAGATTCGCATAATTGCAAATAGAAATTTCTTTGCAGTTTCTGAGTAGCTCGGGACTTACTCTGCCACTGCGATCAGTTCAGTCAGTTTCGTTCCTGGTTTGACGTCACAAACACACCCAGCGTTCGCCCAGACACTCCCCCGTTTCTCCAGCCACCCCCGCGTTTTTCCCAGAATCGGCAGCGTTTTTCCGCACACACCCATAAAACGTCCAGTTTCCGCCCAGAAACACCCACTTCCTGTCAATCACACTCCGATCACCAGAACGATGAAAAATCCTCGTTATGCCGTGAGTAAAATACCTAACTTTTGTGTAAAATAACTAAGCGCATGCGCTCTGCGAACCTTTCACATGCGCAGTAAGCGACTAATAGCAATATAGCGAAACTCGGCAACGAGCGAACAACTCGGAATGAGGGCCCTTATTAGTAGTTGTCTGGAGGTGGGAAACCATTGAGATCCATATATGCAGATTTTACTTGTTCTTGTTTGCACTAATGTTTCTCATACGTCCTAGAGGATGCTGGGGTCACCATTAGAACCATGGGGTATAGACGGGATCCATAGGAGACATGGGCACTTTAAAACTTTCAAAGGGTGTGAACTGGCTCCTCCGTCTATGCCCCTCCTCCAGACTCCAGTTTTAGAATTGTGCCCAGTGAGACTGGACGCACTACAGGGGAGCTCTACTGAGTTTCTCTGAAAAAGACTTATGTTAGGTTTTTTTATGTTCAGGGAGGCTGCTGGCAACAGTCTCCCTGCTTCGTGGGACTTAGGGGAGAGAAGTATGACCAACTTCTAGTGATTTCAATGGCTCTGCTTCTGGCTGACAGGACACCATTAGCTCCTGAGGGTGATGATCGCTGGGTACGCCTAGATGCTCACTCCCACAGCCTGCCATCACCCCCCTTACAGAGCCAGAAGTCAGAAGACAGGTGAGTAGCAGAAGAAAAGAAGACTTCTTCAGTGACGGCATTCCGAGGTACCGTGCAGTGATGCTCCCACACACACAGCACTGCAGGGTGCAGGGCGCGGGGGTGGCGCCCTGGGCAGCAAAAATCCTCAATTTCCACTGGCAAGAGGGGGCATTAGTGCCAAGGCACTATCCTAACCCCTGCCAGTATAATTATTTCTTAAAATAAGCGGGACAGAAGCGCACCATTAAGGGGGCGGAGCTTCTTCCTCACTCTCAACTCGGCACCATTTCCTCTCCACAGGGCTGCAGAGACACTGGTCCTTCCTCACACTGCTGACAAGTATTAGGGTGCAAAACGGGGGGGGGGCACAGTATAATTTGGTGCAATATATTTGATATTTAAAGCGCTACAGGTCTGGGGCATTTTTTTGTGTTTTCAGACCCGTTAATTTGGCACTGGGTTGTGAGCTGGCAAATCCCCTCTGTGTCTCTCTGACAGACTTTACTGTGGGTCTGTCCTCTATATGTCCGGTGTGTCTGTGTGTGTTTGGTACATGTGTGTTGACATGTCTGAGGCTGAGTGCTCTTCCCAGGAAGAGGCTGTATTAGGGACACAAACAGCTGTGGGGGTGACCCTGTCGGCACCGCCGACTCCTGATTGGGTAAATGTTTTGAATGCTCTGAATGCTAATGTGGCTCTTATTAGTAAGAGATTAGATAAGTCTGAGTCTCAGACCCAGGCATGGAAGAAATCTTTGGAGGATGTGTTATTACAAGTCCCAGACCCATCGGGGTCACAAAAACGTACTTTTGCCCAGTTGGCAGACACTGGTACCGACACGGACACTGATTCCAGTGTCGACTATAGCAGTGGTTCTCAAACTCGGTCCTCAGGACCCCACACAGTGCATGTTTTGCAGGTAACCCAGCAGGTGCACAGGTGTATTAATTACTCACTGACACATTTTAAAAGGTCCACAGGTGGAGATAATTATTTCACTTGTGATTCTGTGAGGAGACCTGCAAAACATGCACCGTGTGGGGTCCTGAGGAACGAGTTTGAGAACCTGTGGACTATAGTGATTCCAGATTAGATCCAAAATTGGCAAAGAGCATTCAGTACATGATTGTGGCGGTTAAAGATGTATTACATATCACTGAGGACCCTGCTGCTCCTGATAAAAGGGTCTGTATGTATAAGGAAAAGAAACCTGAGATAACGTTTCCTCCCTCTCATGAACTGAACACGCTATTTGAAAAAGTCTGGGAAAGCCCTGACAGAAAGTTTCAGATTCCCAAAAGGATTCCGGTGGCTTATCCGTTTCCCTCTGAGAATAGGGATAAGTGGGAGTCACCCCCCATTGTAGACAAGGCCCTATCACGTTTGTCTAAAAAGGTGGCTCTCCCGTCACCTGGCACGGCAGCCCTTAAGGACCCTGCGGATCATAAGCAAGAAACTACGTTAAAATCCATTTATGCGACCACAGGTACGCTACTCAGACCTGTCATTGCATCTGCGTGGGTGAGTAGTGCTATCGAAAAGTGGGCAGATAACTTGTCATCTGATATAGATACCCTAGATAGGGTTAGCATCGTCTTGACGCTGGGTTATATTAAGGACGCTGCAGTGTACCTAAAGGAAACTGCGAGTGATATTGGCCTTTTGTGATCAGAAGCCAATGCCATGGCAGTCTCGCTAGGCGAGCATTGTGGATTCACCAATGGAATGCTGATGCTGACTCCAAGAAAAATATGGAATCTCTACCATATAAAGGTGGTGCCTTGTTTGGTGACGGCCTCGCTGATTTGGTATCTACGGCTACCGCTGGTAAGTCATCCTTTTTGCCTTATGTTCCTCCACAACAAAAGAAAACACACCACTATCAAATGCAGTCCTTTCGGCCCAATAAATACAGAAAAGGGCGAGGTTCTTCCTTCCTTGCTGCAAGAGGAAGGGGAAGAGGTAAAAGATCACCAGCCTTGTCGGGTTCCCAGGAGCAGAAGTCCTCCCTGGCTGCTGCCAACTCCACCGCATGACGCTGGGGCTCCTCTGTGGGAGTCCGCACCGGTGGGGGCACGTCTCAAACTCTTCAGTCAGTTCTGGTTTCGTTCGGACCTGGACCCATGGGTTTTACAAATAGTATCCCAAGGGTACAAACTGGAGTTTCAAGACGTTCCCCCTCACCGATTTTTAAAATCGGCCTTACCATCTTCTCTTCCGGACAGGAAGGTAGTTTGCGACGCAATACATAAGTTGTGTCAAAATCAGGTCATTGTCATGGTTCCCCCATCACAACAGGGGGAAGGCTTTTATTCAAGCCTGTTCGTGGTCCCGAAGCCGGACGACTCAGTCAGACCGATCCTAAACCTGAAATCCCTCAATTTCTACCTAAAAAATTCAAATTCAAGATGGAGTCTCTCCGAGCAGTGATCTCCAGTGTGGAGGAAGGGGATTTTATGGTGTCGGTGGACATAAAGGATGCCTATTTACATGTTCCTATTTATCCTCCGCATCAGACTTACCTGAGGTTTGCAATTCAGGATTGTCATTACCAATTTCAGACGTTGCCGTTTGATCTGTCCACGGCTCTGAGGATTTTCACCAAAGTGATGGCGGAAATGATCCCGCACTTGGATGATCTCCTGATAAAGGCGAGATCCAGGGACCAGTTGGTGCAAAACATTGCACTCTCCCTGACAGTGCTTCAACAAAATGGTTGGCTCCTAAACTTGCCAAAATCACAGTTGATTCCGACGACGCGGTTGTCGTTTTTGGGAATGATACTGGACACAGAACTACAGAGAGTTTTTCTTCCAGTGGAAAAGGCTCTGGAACTTCAGAGTCTGGTCAAACAAATTCTGAAACCAGCAAGAGTGTCAATGCACTCGGTTGCGGGGAAGATGGTTGCGGCCTACGAGGCCATTCAGTTTGGCAGATTCCATGCCAGAGTGTTTCAGTGGGACCTGTTGGACAAGTGGTCCGGATCCCACCTGCACATGCACCGAAGGATAATCCTGTCTTCCAAGACCAGAATCTCACTCCTGTGGTGGCTGCACAGCTCTCACCTCCTAGAGGGGCGCAGGTTCGGGATCCAGGACTGGATCCTAGTAACCACGGATGCAAGTCTCTGAGGCTGGGGAGCAGTCACACAGGGGGAAAACTTCCAAGGAAGATGGTCAAGCCAGGAAACTTGTCTCCACATAAACGTTCTGGAGTTAAGGGCCATTTACAACGGCCTTCTAAATGCGGAACAACGTAACAGCAGTAGCGTACATAAACCGCCAGGGCGGAACAAAAAGCAGAGCGGCAATGGCAGAAGCCACAAAGGTTCTCCGCTGGGCGGAAAAACATACAAGCGCTCTGTCAGCGATCTTCATTCCAGGAGTGGACAACTGGGAAGCAGACTTCCTCAGCAGACACGATCTCCATCCAGGAGAGTGGGGCCTCCATCAAGAGGTCTTCACAGAAGTGACAAGTCATTGGGGAATTCCTCAAATAGACATGATGGCATCTCGTCTCAACAAGAAGCTTCAGAGATATTGTTCCAGGTCGAGGGACCCTCAAGCAATAGCAGTGGATGCACTGGTGACACCATGGGTGTTTCAGTCGGTGTATGTATTCCCTCCACATCCTCTCATTCCAAAAGTTCTAAAAATCATAAGAAGAACAAAGATTCAATTGATCCTCATTGTCCCAGACTGGCCAAGCAGGGCTTGGTATCCAGATCTTCAGGAATTACTCATAGGAGATCCCTGGCCTCTTCCTCTACGCGAGGACCTGTTACAGCAGGGGCCGTGAGTGTATCAAGACTTACCGCGGCTACGTTTGACGGCATGGCGGTTGAACACCAAATCCTAGCCCGAAAGGGTATTCCCAGTGAAGTCATTTCCACACTTATTCAGGCCAGAAAAGGAGTAACGTCTAAACATTACCACCGTATTTGGAGAAAATATGTTTCTTGGTGTGAATCCAAGAAGGCTCCTACGGAAGAATTTCAGCTAGGACGTTTTCTCCATTTTCTACAAGCAGGTGTGGATGCGGGCCTAAAGTTGGCCTCAATTAAGGTACAGATTTCAGCCTTATCGGTTTTCTTTCAAAAACAATTGGCCTCCCTTCTAGAAGTTCAGACTTTCGTGAAAGGTGTGTTGCACATCCAACCTCCATTTGTGCCCCCAGTGGCACCATGGGATCTTAACGTGGTGTTGCAGTTCCTTCAATCACATTGGTTTGAACCTTTACAGATGGTGGGGTTGAAATTCCTCACTTGGAAAGTGGCCATTCTGTTGGCCTTGGCATCCGCAAGGCGGGTGTCTGAGTTAGTGGCTTTGTCTCACAAGAGCCCTTATTTGATCTTCCATGAAGATAGAGCAGAGTTGAGGACTCGTCAGCAATTTCTGCCGAAGGTGCTTTCATATTTCCACATGAACCAACCTATTGTGGTGCCAGTGGCTACTGACGCCTTAATTGAGTTAAAGTCTCTGGATGTGGTCAGAGCTTTGAAAATGTATGTTGCCAGAACGGCTCAGGTTAGGAAAATGGAGGCTCTGTTTGTCCTGTATGCTCCCAACAAGATTGGGTGTCCTGCTTCCAAGCAGACCATTGCACGCTGGATCTGTAATACGATTCAGCATGCTCATTCCACGGCTGGATTGCCGTTACTGAAATCGGTGACGGCCCATTCTACTAGAAAGGTGGGCTCGTCCTGGGCGGCTGCCGGGGGGGGTCTCGGCATTGCAACTTTGCCAAGCAGCCACTTGGTTGGGTTCAAACACTTTTGCAAAGTTTTACAAGTTTGATACCCTGGCTGATGACCTCAAATTTGGTCAATCAGTGCTGCAGAGTCATCCGCACTCTCCCGCCCGTTCTAGAGCTTTGGTATAACCCCATGGTTCTAATGGTGACCCCAGCATCCTCTAGGACGTATGAGAAAATAAGATTTTAATACCTACCGGTAAATCCTTTTCTCTTAGTCCGTAGAGGATGCTGTGCACCCGTCCCAGTGCGTACTGTATCTGCAGTTATTAGTTTTGGTTACACACATGTTGTGTTACGTTTATAGTCAGCCTGTTGCTGAAATTGTTCATGCCGTTGGCTTGTGTTCTGTTGAATGCCATGTTGTGCGGCATGCATGAGGTGTGAGCTGGTATGAATCTCACCTTAGTTTAACAATAAATCTTTTCCTCGAAATGTGCGTCTCCCTTGGCACAGTTCCTATAACTGGAGTCTGGAGGAGGGGCATAGAGGGAGGAGCCAGTTCACACCCTTTGAAAGTCTTAATGTGCCCATGTCTCCTGCGGATCCCGTCTATACCCCATGGTTCTAATGGTGACCCCAGCATCCTCTACGGACTAAGCGAAAAGGATTTACCGGTAGGTATTAAAATCCTATTTGAAAAAAAATATATATTTTTGTTGGGTTGGATACGAAATTCTGTCGGTCGTGATCCCAAAATTCTGACACATACCAGTAAGTATTTTCTCCCTACCCCAATCCTCAGAGCCGGCCCTAGCCAATTTGATGCCCTAGGCAAAATTTTGTCTGGTGCCCCCTAGCTCCGCCGCTAGTTCTGCATCTGTACCTGCAACGCTCAGGTAGTGGGGCCCACCGGGGGGTTACCCTGTGGGCCAGTTCAACTCTGCACAATGCCACACAGTAATGACCATAATACATATAATTCCACACAGTAAAGGAACCTTACACATATGCCCCACATTAGTAATGCCCATAATACACATAATGCCACACAGTAATGCACCTTACACATATGCCCCACATTAGTAATGCCCATAATACACATATACTGCCACAGATACTGCCACACTTGCTGGTTATACAAAAAGATCAGTATCAAACATGTAGAAACTGTCCATTCTCTTCACTATTCAGTGTGTTTGCTGGTGTCTGTTACTCCCGTTAACTGCATGCCCTTTACTTTATACTGTGGGAGCTAAATGCTCTGCCCTCCAGTCTGATGTGTCCAAAAGTCACGCTGCACTGATGTTTCATATAGAAATAGCACAACGCAACTTACTGACCACGTTACAGTGCTAGATGGCAGGGGAATTTTACGGTATGGACTGACAAGGAAATAAAGTGTGGGGAGAACACTGCCCATGTTATGTTCCTGCAGTCACCTGGTGTTTGCACAGGGATAAGGGACACACACAGGATGGCAGGGTCTCCCTCCCCCCTGTGCACAAGCAGTATAGGTGATGTCAGGTTTCTGTGAAGCAGTCTTCCAAAATAACATGTGGTATCATAAGGAGCCATCCAGTAATAACCTTATATAGTCAGTAAAAATGTCACAGGTCCAGGAATTGCATTTACTGGGCTTCTGCTGTCTGTCTGAGGTCTCACAAGTCAGGGGCATTCAAGCATGTCAGAGGAAGTTTAAGGCACAGTGTGCATTTTTTTTGACAAATGTAAACAGCAGTGTATACAAGTACTGATTGATACATTTGGAAAGTAACAGTTAGTTTGCTGACTGTCCCTCTCAGCATGAGATGCTGCAGGGACATGCTTGGATGCCCCTAGACATGCTTGAATGCCCTAGGCAAATGCCTAGCCTGCCTATAGCTAAGGCCGGCTCTGCCAATCCTACCCCTAACCTACCAACACAGCCTAACACTAATCTCCCCACCCCTGCAACCTAACCCTCAACCTAGTGCCTATCTAACCCCGGTACTTACCTCCGGGATGTGTCGGCATTCTGGCCATCGAGATCCTGACTGCAGGTATTTTGACGGTATCCCCTTTTTGTTGCCTCTAGAGCTATTTCCTTACAAGGAATTCTTTCTGTAGGACTGCAGGCTGTTCTGTAATTCTCCACCACGCATGAAGAGACATCTGAAGAGAAGCTGTGACAGTAGATTGGACTTTTGTAGCGCCTTATGCACTCTTGTAGTATACGTATCCATCTGTGATTGCAGTACCCCAGAAGAAAAGCTGCGTCTCTGCTAAGAGCTCAAATGCGTTTCCACGTAGAATTTCTTTTTGCACTGTGGGGGATATGTATTAGATCCTCTAAAAAGGGGAACAGTTGCCCATAGCAACTGATCAGCATTTATAAGTACATTGTATAAAAGGGATTCGGTCAGGATCCCGGCGGTCGGGATCCTGACAGTGGACGTGATTCAGTAAGAATCCTTTGGTTCGAATGCTGTGGTCCGCCCATCGCAGGGTAAGGTCGCCCAGCATGCTCCCAGCCGCCCCCCGTTCCCCCTTGATCACTCTGAAATTGCAGTCACCGTAATTTCAGCGTGATCACTAAGAATGGGGTAGCCTCCTCGCCGTCGCAGGAGGTGCGCCGTCATTTTTCTGATCGCAGCAGCTGCATGTGATGTAACGCAGCCGCCCCGATCACGCCATGCCATCCCCTGTTCGCACCGCCACGCCCCCGTTTTTACGCCGTGCCCCCACAATTCTCCTTCTCCACCTTGGAAATGGACCCTTGCAGCCCCACGAAAGTCTCTGCCTGATTGACAAACAGAGGCGCTCACATTTTCTGTGGGGCGCCCGCATCCTCTTAGTAGTTTTTGCGTATGATTAGCGTATTGCAATCCAACCTGAATGAGGACCACAGCTCAGAATTCCGGCGCCAGCATCCCGTCTAGGAACACAAACCTGGCGCTGGAATCCTGACCGCCAGCATGTTGGACCCAACCTCTATAAAATGTTACGTAGCGTAGCAGCTGATTGGTTGCTATCGGCAGAGTTCTTCATCTGTCCACTCCTCTGCTCTTTAGAAGGTTTGCTGTATATCCACTATGTCTCTTCCAGACTGTATTCCCGTCGGGTTGGGGATGAAATGCTGGCGGTCAGGATGACGGCGTTCAAAATACCGACCGCGGCATCCCGATTGTTAGAATCCCGACAGGGATCGCAAATCAATTCTAACTACACACTTCCCCCCTTTTCTTAACCCTAATCCTCCCTTATTGCAGCCACAGGGCAGTGTGCACTCTGATGGCATACAGTGCTCAGGATAGCACAGGGAAAGTGGGGCACAGTCTATGTTACTGCTTTGTGCGCTGCTTTTCCTGCCCCCGACACTGTACCCCTGACACTACTAATCACTGATTTTGAATTGATTGGTTTGTTACGGATCCCCTGATTGGACAGATGGGAGCACCCTGTGCTGTCTGTATGGCAGGGAAATAGGATATCTTTTATTAATGATAGTAATCCTACGCTCTTGTATGAAGATTTGATGGTCTCTATGCCTGGGGCAGTGAATGTACCTCCCCCTAACATCTCTGTGTAGGAACCTGTGCTAATTATTACATTTATATAATGTGTTAGTATTAGAGATGCTGGGACCCATCTAATGAAGCTCACCTGGACGCTGTGGATGGCCCCACATATCTGGCCAAATACTGTATGTGCTAAGAACGTCACTTATACTTCATGCTAATTGTAAGGGTTTATCAAAATGATTTTTACTATCAGTGTTCTTAGTACTTAGAGTGCATGCGCATTTTTCTTTCTCCTGTGTAGTACTAGAAGTCTCAGCACGGTAGCACCTCTTATTATGTTTTAAAATTGGGTGTGCAGACTAGAGACCCACTTTTTCCTCTATACATATGTACTAAGGCCTGATTCAGAGCTGTACACAATGCTGATTTTTCTATTGTTGAGCGATCACACAGCACACATGCCGCAATAGTCTTACAGCGGTGCAGGCACAGAGGTCCTAATTCAGACCTGATCGTAGACGTGCTACATTTTGTATGTTAATTAATAATGAAGACTCCAGAAAACATGTCCTGTTGGTGGCACATGTGGACTGTATTTGAGAGGTTATCCCGTCAGGTGGTTGCATATCTCTGCATAGTTATTATCTTCTTTTGCATCGGCCGAGACCCTCACAAGAAAATGGTTTGTGATCTCTGTAGGCCCATCATCTATTATCATATAATAACCTTTCTCTCTCCACCTCTCCATTTAAACATATCATTTATATGGCAGGAAGAGGGTGGAGCTGGGTGAGAGAGCCCAACACCTAAGCAGGATGGAAGAAGAGTGCAGGAAGGTGGTAATCGTGGCCACCAGTAATTGTAGCCAAGCCTTGGTAAGTCTTCTAGAGAATTCTGGCTGTACCTGACATCACCGGTGTTTTCTCATAGCACCTGACCTTGGTTTTACTCCTGGTTTAGGTCTTGCAGACATCTGAGCGCAGGTGGCTGGAGAAGCAGAAGGAGGAAGATAATAACTATGCAGAGATATACAACCACCTGACAGGGGACATCCTGAGGCAGCGGTCAGATTATTTGGGGCACACCGGGAGGTGCCAGATTGGTAGAAGGGCATGTGCCCAGAGCACCTGAAAGCCATCTTAGAAACCCAGGAGAAGCAATGCCAAGAAAACAGGTTTCCCAATCAGAATACTCCGCTGTTCTGTTTCCAGTAGAGCATTATATTTCTATGGGGTCTATGTGCTAAAGTGGAGAGAGATAAAGTACCAGCCAATTAGCTCCTAACCGCCATGTTACAGGCTGTGTTTGAAAAATGACAGGAGCTGATAGGTTGGTACTTTATCTCTCTCCACTTTATCACTCTCCAAGGCTTGGTACATATGCCCCCACATGTTTATGTTTCAGTTATTCCCAGAGCACGTATAATCACCAGTCCTTAATACATCGGTTTAGTGTCTCCTTTACACCGTGCTAATGGCAGACGTCTGCAAGTCACTGTGGGATTCCCCTATTTTATGGGATTGAATATAAATCACTGAAGACTGTAGGCTACAAAAACATGGCACCCTACAATCCTCCCCACCTAAATATATATACACTGTACACTGTCCACAATGGAAGTTTCATTGCTATAAGATCTAACAAATAGTACGCTAAATAAAACTTTCACAGTGAGAAGATAAATGAGCATTTTATGATTTACTTCCCAACATTTTACTATCCCCCAACATTCTCTGCCTGAGACAGATGTCTTAGTGTGCGTCAGTGTATGTAATTACACTGTGATTGTAAATGCCTCATACACATCTTATCAGTAAGGTATAAGGACGTCAGGAACCCGGCTAAGTAATGTGCCGCAATGTCTATTCACCGGTGTAAGTCACGGTGCAGAGCGCAGGTCCTAGCGCAAATGGGCCCAAATTTCTTTCTGTACAATGATGATCTCTCATGTGTGATACCACTAAGGTGGCATATTTATTAAACACTATTTGTCTGATATCCCCCAAAAACACCCTTTTTCAGCGGTTACCCACAAATATTAATGATCCCCCGAGCTTAACATGGATAGAACCTATCAGATTTCACCAATATCTGCCACGGCCACTCCATTTCTAACCACAAAGGACCCCCAATAGGTTTCTATACAGGCTGCTACACTGTCAGATTTACCAAGGTCCAGCATGTGAAGCATTCCAGAGCTTGTCTCCAGTAGCTAACGCTCTGGATCCCTCTCCATCAACCCCTACTGATGCATGCATCACCTGACGGCTGTGCATTATGTGGTATGTACCATGGACTACTCTGTGGCCCCATGTCAGAGGTGAGGGGCGGGCAATAAAATATTCCTAAGTATTCACCACTCGCTCCACCGTTCCCCCCCAGGCACTCCCCTCACACCCACCTCAGCTATCGAATCCCTATGTCGCTCACATCACTTATCTAGAGGTCTTATCTCGTCAATCTATCAGATTTTGCTATCACACAATCAACCTACAAAGGAATCCCACGAATTGGCATGGGAGAATGACACGGGGGAGGTTCTCACCCCCGAAGACTGGTCCCTAATTAAACTGGCCATATCAAAATGCTCAATTTCAGTGGGCATTAAAGAGAATGCTTATAAATTATATACCAGATGGTATTTGGTGCCGACCCGACTCCGTGCAATTTTCCCTGATGCCTCAGATCTTTGCTGGCGACAATGTGGCCAGAGAGGATCCTTATTACACGTTTGGTGGACGTGTCCTGTTATAAGTCAATACTGGAAGGAAATACACAAACTAATTAAAAATATCACTGACTTTGATATGCCCTCCTCACCCTTTTATTCTCTCTTAACTAGACCGATCCCCAACCTTCCACGTCCCACGCTCAAACTAATCAACCACATACTTAACACAGCGAAGTGTCAGATCGCATCGCACTGGAAATCCACAACCTCCCCCCCCGTCCCTGCTACTATCAATGCCATATGGTCAACTTACAGACTGGAACGAATCTCCTCAGTCCTCCATGACACCCCGACTCAATTTATCCGCGTTTGGTCACTTTGGACCGATTACTACAACGCCGAACCTCCATTGTCAACCATCTAAAATCTAAAATCATCTGAATACACCTAGCATGATGCTACACCCCGACTGGCAAACCCCCCCCCCCCCCCCCACTACTTATATCTAATGATTACATCTCCGATTTTGTAATTCCTATCCCCAATCCTACCTTCCCCTACCCACTTTATCACCTTCTCTCTCCCCCTCTCTTTCTCTTATTCTCTATATCTGCACCCTTACTACCTTCCTGTCTCTCCCCATACATATTCACTAAAGTTCTATACTATTTTCTTTTTCCATCTTTCCTACAATCTACTACACATATTTTTTCTATCAGTTTTTTGACCAGTATATTCTTCTCCACATATATAAAATGTTAAACTCTATCTCAATGTTATAATGAGTTACACTCCTATTGATTTTTGATGATATATATCAGACCGCAGACGCTTGTTACAGTATAATGATGTTTGACTAAGATTTTGTAATAAGCCTGCTTTTTTTTTTCTCTCACGAGTTGTAACCAAATTCTATTTCACCCAATAAAATATTCTTTCAAAAAAAAAAAAATATTCCTAAGTATTATTTCCTCATGATCACATGTTGCTTTTTCAGAGGAAGAAGGAAAAGGAGAAGCAGCAGAACACTGGAATGGGCAGAGGCTCCTGGCTGGACGTGCTGCAATGACATTGGAGCGGCAGGAGGAGGAGCTTAGCAGGGAGAGAAGGAAGAGGCTGGATCAGTATCAGCAGCAGCTGAGCAGAGAGCAGAAGGCACAGTGAGTAACTGGCACCAGTCCCATTGTACCATTAGTCCTGCTCATTAGAATACATGTGTACATTGAGTCAAACTACTTAACGATACACATAAAAGCAATAGTGATTACTAATATAGAGAGCGCAAAGATGTATATTTAATAAGTTAAATAAAGGCTAAAAACTAAATGATTAATGAAAACACACATACAATACTGAACAGGTTATTAAGACCTAACAATAGTCCGCACTGGTTAATAATTACTGATAGTGCACTTGGAAACCATAGTCCAGATTCCTCTTTGTATTAGAGCTCCGTCTCCATTTTGCTTATGAATAAATGATGTAAAGAGCCAGGTTCTGTAAATGAGCTTAATAGCATGAATGGATGTGGATATGAATGGCTGTAGTGGAGCACAGGCCGCAGTGCTCAGCCAGTGCTGTGCCCGACCTCCCCCACCTCCGCACACAATATCTTACCACTATATGTATTTAATCCGCCCCATGCACTGCGTGCTCGGTCTGGTCTCTGGCTTGGTATATGTGAATATGTAGATCCGTCATTTGTGGGGGGAGAACACGGCTGTCGCTCCACTGCAGGCCACGTGTGTGGTCCGGCACAGAAATGCTTGTAAGGGCTCCAATAGCATTGGAAGTGTCTGCCAAAAGTCCTTGACGCGTTTCTCCACCATCACACACAGGCAGTTTCCAGGGCTGTCTTAACAGCAGTGTAGGCCCCTGGGCAAAGCAATGCACTGGGGACCCTATCCATCCTCTCGTGGCGGGGGTGGGGAATGCTATTAGTGGCAGTTGTGATGTCCCACAGGCAGTAGGGGGTGTTCTATCTTCCGCTCAGCATGCAGGACGTGGAGCAGTAATTTCTGCTAATTTCTCCTTTAGAGCATGGCTTTGGCGGGGGGGGGGGGGGGGGGGGGGGGTTAGTGAGATGGTGCAGGAGGGAGAACACTAAAATGCAGAAGGGGGCATTGGGCTGAATGAAGGGCCCCTGGTACATGACTTCCAGGGTGGTAGGGGGTGCCAATGACCCCTCCACTGCTTCCCCCGATCAGCTCTTGCCACTGGCATCTCCAGGATTTCTCCCCCTTTGTGTCCTCTCCTCCCGCAGAAAGTCAGCTGTTGCTGCTGTAGTAGTAGAGCTCTCTCCTCCCCTTCTATTATCTAGTATATTAGTAACGAGATGTGCTAGTCTGTAACCATGTTACATGTATAACCCCTATGGACATTGCTGTGCAGCTCTGGCGTGCTATATAAGTAAGCTGCCTACTGGCTCCCAGGCCTCAGACACATCCCCTCTTACCCCTGATAACATACACACAGGTGCAGCACAGGGGGCAGTAAGGGTTATACTCACCCTCCTAACGGCTGAGGATTGCCCTGTGTATGCATGAGTGATACCCAACATAAACCTTACATAAAATAACGACACGGAGACATAAATTTGGCAGAAACTGTTATCTATTTATTTAAATGAGCTTTAGAGGCGTAAACTTAAAGCCATAAACCTAGCCGAGCAGAAGACATGAGCGGCCAGCTCTGCAATCCTTGCGCCTATCGCCCAGCAAACCTATAAGGGATGGAAAGAACTAGAGAAAAAGCTCAGATTGACATGTAAAATAGAAACAGTTCTGTTGGAAACATAATGAGATGAGGATCTGCCAAAAAGAAAAAAAATAGCATGGAAATTCCATGTAAACGAGCTTCAGGCCAATCGAAGCAACATATAGATACAATAGGATAGGAGGTAAAACAAATAATTAGGGGGGAGGGGTCACACAAGTAAACTCGGCTAGAGGTAAAACTTAAAACCTGCTGAGGGACATATAATTAAAATCCAATTAGCCAAATCAAGTATAATTAAGCCGAATTAAGTCCGCCAGTCCAGGTAAAAAATTGTCAAATCCCTCTAGACTCCCACTGCCAACAGTGGCGAGTAGCTAATCCCCGAGTAGGGAGGACAGGGGGAGACGTACAAGACCAACAAACAGCGCAACAAGTCCTGCATGCGCCTAAACGCAGCTAAGCCCTGCGCAAACTATCTAAACCCTCCGGAGCTTAGCCAATCGCACCTAACCGCCTCTTGTCTAGCATACTTAGCAGAACGCTTCTATGCCCTGACTGCGCTAGTAGCAGAAGGTGACAGCGAGGAGGAGGAGGAAGATCTATCATCATCATCTGACTCCCCCAATGCCTCATCTCAGAGCCAGATTAAGGCTACGGGGATCTGGGGAACTTAAATTAAGGGGGTACCCTGAGGACTTTGGGCTATTTGTGATCCAACCGCAAAAATTACTAAAAGGATGCAGGCCCATGCGCAGTGCCTGTCCTGCGCATACACCCGCATTTCCTGCAGGCACCAGTAGAAAATGTGAACGCCTCTGCCTGTCAATCAGGCAGAGGATGTTTGCGTGAGGGTGTGGGCAGCAACGCTCCAATTCCAAGGTGGAGACGGAGCTCTGTGGGGTCACAGCGGCGCGAACGGGGTGTGTGGCGGGGGCGTGATAGGGGCGGCAGCCGCAGCAATCAGAATAATGTCGGCGGGGCTGACTGGGAGACTACCCCATTTTTTGCGATCAAGCAGAAATTGCTGTGCGATCGGAATTTCTACTTGCTCAAGAGGGGGGGGGGGGGTCAGCATGCTGGGCGTCTTTGCCCTGCCATGGGTGGCCCACAGCATGCGATCATAAGAATTGCAAATTCTGCTACTTAGGGGGGTAGTCAGTTGTAGTCAGAACTGACGTCTTATCGGAAAGATGGCAGTTTCTGACTTTTTTTGGTCGAAAACTGTTCCGACCTATTCAATTCCGTGGATCGGCTAAATAGATGCGGATCCACGTGTTTTGTCGGAAGCGCGGCCAGATCCAACAGGTTTTAGCCCTGTTTCCGACAATGTCAATCCGAGTGTGTAGCATACCTACACACACACATATAGCATGCATCCAAACACACACAGCATACATACATACATACATACATACATACACAAAACATACCTACACACACAACACACACAGCATACCTAAAGACACACACAGCATACATACACGCAACACACACAGCATACATACATACACAGCATACCTACACACACACACACACACACACACACACACACACACACACACACACACAGCATACATACATACATAGCATTCTTACACACAACACATGCAGCATACATAAACACACACACACACACACACACACACAAACAGGTATCATGCATACATACACTCACACAACATACATACATACATAGACATACCTACAAACAAAAACACACAGCATACACACAGATAGCATACACACACACAGCATACATACATACATACATACATACTGCATACCTACAAACACACACACGCATACACACACAAAATACAAGATTAACCAAAAGAAGAGGAGGAGAGTCACTGCCGGAGTCCATGTGAGCTGAGCTGCTGTTGCACATGCTCAGTAGCTCCTGGCCTCAGCTGTGTGGGTGCAATGTATACAATGCAGGGAGCTCTGTCGATCAAAGCTCTCTGTGAGGAGCAGCCAGGCAGGCGCTCTGATTGTGCCTGGGGGTAGCCCCGGTCGCTGCAGAGATGGAGACAAGGCTGTCTCCATCTCTGAAAAACAAAATTGGTCCAGCACGGGGGCCCCCTGAGAGGGGAGGGGGCCAGGGGTAACGTATCCCCTGGGCCCTCTTTAATCTGGCTCTGCCTCACCTGTAGTCTCGGGTTGACACCAACGCCTCCGCCAAGAAAACAGCTTCATCCTCTTTCAGCTCTTCATCAAACTCTGATAAAGAAGTTAAAGCCACCCCCGAAGCCGAAGCTATGGAGGAGGGCGAAAGGGAGGAGAAACCACAGCAGGCGCCCTAGTATACTCTGCTGTAGCCAATCAGCGCTCTTTGCGTCATAAGCCCCGGCTTGTCTGACGTCAGAGGCCGGGCAGGAGCCGAAGAATACAATAAACAATTCCTCCTAAGGCGCTGCACAATGAAGCAGCACGAGACAGTACAAAATATGTCACCAACCTATAACAACATATGGAAAACACAAGGGTACAACCTCACTTGCGCTTTAAAATGTCCCAACCTTTTGTTGATCCTCAATGTGGTGATTTCACAATAGAGTCAAACGATGTAATGTCTGATAGTAATCACATAGAAACAAGAAAATCACACATAAGTGTAATACTGTAAATAAACACAGCTCCACCAGTCGGTGATACAAGGAAGGGAAGAATGTGTGGATAGTCCCAATCCAATTATAAGTCTCTCATTCCTTTACGTCCACACCCAAAGTAGTGATAGATGCAAACTTGAGCAGATTTTTACATGTATGCTAACTTGTAACAAATAGATGCAAAGCACATAAAGGTTTCTCTATCGTCCTAAGTGGATGCTGGGGTTCCTGAAAGGACCATGGGGAATAGCGGCTCCGCAGGAGACAGGGCACAAAAAAGTAAAGCTTTACTAGGTCAGGTGGTGTGCACTGGCTCCTCCCCCTATGACCCTCCTCCAGACTCCAGTTAGATTTTGTGCCCGAACGAGAAGGGTGCAATCTAGGTGGCTCTCCTAAAGAGCTGCTTAGAGAAAGTTTAGTTTAGGTTTTTTTCTTTACAGTGAGTCCTGCTGGCAACAGGATCACTGCAACGTGGGACTTAGGGGGAAAGTAGTAAACTCACCTGCATGCAGAGTGGATTTGCTGCTTGGCTACTGGACACCATTAGCTCCAGAGGGATCGAACACAGGCCCAGCCGTGGAGTCCGGTCCCGGAGCCGCGCCGCCGACCCCCTTGCAGATGCTGAAGCGTGAAGAGGTCCGGAAACCGGCGGCTGAAGACTCCTCAGTCTTCATAAGGTAGCGCACAGCACTGCAGCTGTGCGCCATTTTCCTCTCAGCACACTTCACTGGGCAGTCACTGAGGGTGCAGAGCGCTGGGGGGGGGCGCTCTGAGAGGCAAATATAAACCTTATACAAGGCTAAAAATACCTCACATATAGCCCATAGGGGCTATATGGAGATATTTAACCCCTGCCTGACTGGAAAAATAGCGGGAGAAGAACCCGCCGAAAAAGGGGCGGGGCCTATCTCCTCAGCACACGGCGCCATTTTCTGTCACAGCTCCGCTGGTCAGAACGGCTCCCAGGTCTCTCCCCTGCACTGCACTACAGAAACAGGGTAAAACAGAGAGGGGGGGCACATTAATGGCTATATATATATATATATATTAAAGCAGCTATAAGGGAGCACTTAATATAAGGATATCCCTTGTATATATAGCGCTTTGTGGTGTGTGCTGGCAGACTCTCCCTCTGTCTCCCCAAAAGGGCTAGTGGGTCCTGTCTTCATTAGAGCATTCCCTGTGAGTTTGCGGTGTGTGTCGGTACGTGGTGTCGACATGTATGAGGACGATATTGGTGTGGAGGCGGAGCAATTGCCAAATATGCAGATGTCACCCCCCAGGGGGTCGACACCAGAATGGATGCCTTTTTTTGTGGAATTACGTGATGGTTTATCTTCCCTTAAACAGTCAGTTGAGGACATGAGGCGGCCGGACAATCAATTAATGCCTGTCCAGGCGCCTCAAACACCGTCAGGGGCTGTAAAACGCCCTTTGCCTCAGTCGGTCGACACAGACCCAGACACGGGCACTGATTCCAGTGACGACGGTAGAAATTCAAACGTATTTTCCAGTAGGGCCACACGTTATATGATTTTGGCAATGAAGGAGACGTTACATTTAGCTGATACTACAGATACCGTAAAACAGGGTATTATGTATGGTGTGAAAAAACTACAAACAGTTTTTCCTGAATCAGAAGAATTAAATGACGTGTGTGATGAAGCGTGGGTTGCTCCTGATAAAAAGTTGATAATTTCAAAAAAGTTATTGGCATTATACCCTTTCCCGCCAGAGGTTAGGGCGCGCTGGGAAACACCCCCTAAGGTGGACAAGGCGCTCACACGCTTATCCAAACAAGTGGCGTTACCCTCTCCTGAGACGGCCGCACTTAAGGATCCATCAGATAGAAAGATGGAAGTTATTCAAAAGAATATATACACACATGCAGGTGTTATACTACGACCAGCTATAGCAACTGCCTGGATGTGCAGTGCTGGAGTAGTTTGGTCAGAATCCCTGATTGAAAATATTGATACCCTAGATAGGGACAATGTTTTACTGTCGTTAGAACAAATAAAGGATGCATTTATCTATATGCGTGATGCACAGAGGGATATTTGCACACTGGCATCTCGGATGAGTGCTATGTCCATTTCAGCCAGAAGAGCCTTATGGACACGACAGTGGACAGGCGATGCGGATTCAAAACGTCACATGGAGGTTTTGCCGTATAAAGGGGAGGAGTTATTTGGAGTTGGTCTATCAGACTTGGTGGCCACGGCTACTGCCGGGAAATCCACTTTTTTACCTCAAGTCACTCCCCAACAGAGAAAGGCACCGACCTTTCAACCGCAGCCTTTTCGCTCCTACAAAAATAAGAGAGCAAAGGGCTTGTCGTACCTGCCACGAGGCAGAGGAAGAGGGAAGAGACACCAACAGGCAGCTCCTTCCCAGGAACAGAAGCCCTCCCCGGCTCCTGCAAAAACCTCAGCATGACGCTGGGGCCTCTCAAGCGGACTCGGGGACAGTGGGGGGCCGTCTCAAAAATTACAGCGCGCAGTGGGCTCACTCGCAGGTAGACCCCTGGATCCTGCAGATAATATCTCAGGGGTACAGGTTGGAATTAGAGACGGATCCTCCTCATCGTTTCCTGAAGTCTGCCTTACCAACCGTCTCTTCCGAAAGGGAGAGGGTGTTGGAAGCCATTCACAAGCTGTACGCTCAGCAGGTGATAGTCAAAGTACCCCTATTACAACAAGGAAAGGGGTATTATTCCACTCTATTTGTGGTACCGAAGCCGGATGGCTCGGTAAGGCCTATTCTAAATCTGAAGTCCTTGAACCTCTACATAAAAAAGTTCAAGTTCAAGATGGAGTCACTCAGAGCAGTGATAGCGAACCTGGAAGAAGGGGACTTTATGGTATCCTTGGACATCAAGGATGCGTATCTACACGTTCCGATTTACCCCGCACACCAGGGGTACCTCAGGTTCATTGTTCAAAACTGTCACTATCAGTTTCAGACGCTGCCGTTCGGATTGTCCACGGCGCCTCGGGTCTTTACCAAGGTAATGGCCGAGATGATGATTCTTCTTCGAAGAAAAGGCGTATTAGTTATCCCATACTTGGACGATCTCCTAATAAGGGCAAGGTCCAGAGAACAGCTGGAGACAGCTTTAGCACTATCTCAAGAGGTGCTAAGACAACACGGGTGGATTCTGAATATTCCAAAATCCCATTTAATCCCGACAACTCGTCTGCTGTTCCTAGGAATGATTCTGGACACGGTTCAGAAAAAGGTTTTCCTTCCAGAGGAAAAAGCCAAGGAGTTATCCGATCTGGTCAGGAACCTCCTAAAACCAGGAAAAGTGTCAGTACATCAATGCACAAGAGTCCTGGGAAAAATGGTGGCTTCTTACGAAGCAATTCCATTCGGCAGATTCCATGCAAGAATATTCCAAAGGGATCTGTTGGACAAATGGTCAGGGTCGCATCTGCAGATGCACCTGCGAATAACCCTGTCACCAAAGACAAGGGTGTCACTTCTGTGGTGGTTGCAGAAGGCTCACCTATTAGAAGGCCGCAGATTCGGCATTCAGGATTGGATCCTGGTGACCACGGACGCCAGCCTGAGAGGCTGGGGAGCAGTCACACAAGGAAGAAACTTCCAGGGAGTATGGACGAGTCTGGAAAAGTCTCTTCACATAAACATTCTGGAACTAAGAGCAATCTACAATGCTCTAAGCCAGGCGGAACTTCTCCTGCAAGGAAAGCCGGTGTTGATTCAGTCGGACAACATCACGGCGGTCGCCCATGTAAACAGGCAGGGCGGCACAAGAAGCAGGAGTGCAATGGCAGAAGCTGCCAAGATTCTTCGCTGGGCGGAGAATCACGTGATAGCACTGTCAGCAGTGTTCATCCCGGGCGTGGACAACTGGGAAGCAGACTTCCTCAGCAGACACGATCTTCATCCGGGAGAGTGGGGTCTACATCCAGAAGTCTTCAACATGTTAATAGACCGTTGGGAAAGACCAATTGTAGACATGATGGCGTCTCGCCTCAACAAGAAACTGGACAAATATTGCGCCAGGTCAAGAGATCCACAGGCAATAGCTGTGGACGCACTGGTAACTCCTTGGGTGTACCAGTCAGTGTATGTGTTTCCTCCTCTGCCGCTCATACCAAAGGTATTGAAGATCATACGGCAAAGAAGAGTAAGAACAATACTAGTGGTTCCGGATTGGCCGAGAAGGACTTGGTATCCGGAACTTCAAGAGATGCTCACGGACGAACCGTGGCCTCTACCTCTGAGAAGGGACCTGCTACAGCAGGGTCCCTGTCTTTTTCAAGACTTACCGCGGCTGCGTTTGACGGCATGGCGGTTGAACGCCAGATCCTAAAAGGGAAAGGCATTCCAGAAGAAGTCATTCCTACCTTGATTAAGGCACGGAAGGAAGTCACCGTGAAACATTATCACCGCATTTGGCGAAAATATGTAGCGTGGTGCGAGGATCGGAGGGTTCCGACGGAGGAATTCCAACTGGGTCGTTTCCTACATTTCCTGCAATCAGGATTATCTATGGGTCTCAAATTGGGATCCATTAAGGTTCAAATTTCGGCCCTGTCAATATTCTTCCAAAAAGAATTGGCCTCTGTCCCTGAGGTCCAGACTTTTGTCAAGGGAGTACTGCATATACAGCCTCCTGTGGTGCCTCCGGTGGCACCGTGGGATCTAAATGTAGTTTTAGATTTCCTCAAATCCCATTGGTTTGAACCATTGAAAAAGGTGGATTTGAAATATCTCACATTGAAAGTGACTATGTTACTAGCCCTGGCCTCTGCCAGGAGAGTATCTGAATTGGCGGCTTTATCTTATAAAAGTCCTTATCTAATCTTCCATTCGGATAGGGCAGAACTGCGGACTCGTCCGCATTTTCTCCCTAAAGTGGTATCAGCATTTCATCTGAACCAACCTATTGTGGTGCCTGCGGCCACTAGCGACTTGGAGGACTCCAAGTTGTTGGACGTTGTCAGAGCCTTAAAAATATACATTGCAAGGACGGCTGGAGTCAGAAAATCTGACTCGCTGTTTATATTGTATGCACCCAACAAGTTGGGCGCACCTGCTTCTAAGCAGTCGATTGCTCGTTGGATTTGTAACACAATTCAACTTGCACATTCTGTGGCAGGCCTGCCACAGCCTAAAACTGTAAAAGCCCACTCCACAAGGAAGGTGGGCTCATCTTGGGCGGCTGCCCGAGGGGTCTCGGCATTACAACTCTGCCGAGCAGCTACGTGGTCGGGGGAGAACACGTTTGTAAAATTTTACAAATTTGATACCCTGGCAAAGGAGGACCTGGAGTTCTCTCATTCGGTGCTGCAGAGTCATCCGCACTCTCCCGCCCGTTTGGGAGCTTTGGTATAATCCCCATGGTCCTTTCAGGAACCCCAGCATCCACTTAGGACGATAGAGAAAATAAGAATTTACTTACCGATAATTCTATTTCTCGGAGTCCGTAGTGGATGCTGGGCGCCCATCCCAAGTGCGGATTATCTGCAATACTTGTACATAGTTATTGTTAACTAATTCGGGTTATTGTTAAGGAGCCATCTTTAAGAGGCCCTTTCTGTTGTCATACTGTTAACTGGGTTTAGATCACAAGTTGTACGGTGTGATTGGTGTGGCTGGTATGAGTCTTACCCGGGATTCAAAATGCCTCCCTTATTGTGTATGCTCGTCCGGGCACAGTACCTAACTGGAGTCTGGAGGAGGGTCATAGGGGGAGGAGCCAGTGCACACCACCTGACCTAGTAAAGCTTTACTTTTTTGTGCCCTGTCTCCTGCGGAGCCGCTATTCCCCATGGTCCTTTCAGGAACCCCAGCATCCACTACGGACTCCGAGAAATAGAATTATCGGTAAGTAAATTCTTATTTTCTTTGGACTTCTATAGTCCCTATGGCTGGATGATAGGGACTGATGTCTCTCATAACATATATATGGAACCAGAAAGAACCATATTAAAATCCAAAAGTATTTATTAGAAGTGATAATTACATACAATTGGACAAGACAACCATACCATAATGATCTTATATACAATCCACTGGAAGATGTAACCTGGGTATCAATACGCAGTGGGTTCAGAAATATGGATTTTGGCTGTCAGGCCAGTGTCCAACACTGTTTCTACGCGTTTCTACGCTGTGCGGCGTCTTTACCAAGATGACAACAGTGTTATAAGCACTAATGTCTGATAGACGTTTGTTTGAAGAAACCCCCTGTAGGATTGGCAGGAGCTTGGGAAGGGGCAACACTCTGGGGGTGTGCCCAGCATTTCTAGAGATGCTGGGCTACCCCTGCTGGGAGCCGAAGATAACGGACGGCATGGAAGAAAGAAGAAGGGATCACGGCAGCCGGAGAGTGAAGAGGACGCTGCAGGAGCAGTTCCTAAGGCCGCAGAAAAGGCCTGAATATGCTGCCATCCAGCGCCGGCTGAACAAGGAGAAGGGGCGGCGGCCAAAGACAGAAGTTGAGGACTGGGAAGCGCTTCTCCAGCTGGGCAGGTAGGACCTCAGGTGCGCATGTCACCCCCATGTCCACTAGACCACCAGGGATCAGGCATTAGGCCCGTGGAGTCAAATCAGACTCTAGGCCTGTGGCACATTAGGTGGGTCCTTTGGCCCCGGGCACAGAGGTCAGGCACTAGGCCTGTGGCTCAGTTCAGGCTTAGACATGTGGGCATGTCAGAGGGCACTAGGCCCTATCAGATAAGTGTGGCCCCTGGGCATTAGGCCCACATTACCCAATCTGCCCCATGGTAGGCGGGCTCTAGGCCCGTAGCTGAAAGTCAGACCTGAGGCCTGTAGCCAGTTAGGGGGTACTAAGCCCTATTAGTTTGAGACCCCACAAGTAGGAAGGCCCATAGGCCTGAACCGCATATAAGGAGTGATGCTGGGTTCTTGGCCCAGGTCACCGTAAAGGACACTGTAAAGGGGAGGAGTCAGGATAAATAATTTAACTCCCCCCCCTAAAAGTAAAGTCTAGAGCCGCCCCTGCATCGCAGCCAAGATGATTGGATGGAGGCCAGCCCTGCCACTGCATGTAGAGACAGCCCAGCCCATCTCACAGCCAAGCGACGCCGATCTGATCTGAACCTGGACACAGAAGTAATGTAAGCAAACTTGAGAATGACGTTGCCTGCAGCCACATCATTGCTTTTATCTATTGCCTCCCCAAGCACCCACTATCTCCATGCCACCCACTCCCTACCACTCAGTATCACCCTGTTACCCACATTCATCCTGTCATACTCTCCCTGTTACTGTCACCCTCTCCCTGTCATCCACTATCTCCATGCTACTCTCTCCCTGTCACTATCACCCTGTCATCCTCTCCCTGTCACTATCACCCTGTCATCCTCTCCCTGATACTATCACCCTGTCACCCTCTCCCTGTCACCCACTATCTCCATGCCACACCCTCCCTGTCACTATCACCCTGTTATCCCCTCGCTGATACTATCACCCTGTCACCCTCTCCCTGTCACCCACTATCTCCATGCCACTCTCTCCCTGTCACTATCACCCTGTCGCCCTCTCCCTTTCACCGACTATCTTAATGCCACCCTCTCCCTGCCACTCACTATTACCCTGTAACCATTTCCCTGCCACTCACCATCACCGTCACCCTCTCCCTGCTGCTCACCATCACGCTGTCACCCTCTCCCTGCCGCTCACCGTCACCCTGTCACCCTCTCCCTGCCTTCCACCCTCACCCTGTCACCCTCTCCCTGCCACTGACCATCACCCTGTCACCCTCTCCCTGCCACTGACCATCACCCTGTCACCCTCTCCCTGCCACTCACCATCACCCTGTCACCCTCTCCCTGCCACTCACTATCTCCATGCCACCCTCTCCCTGTCTGTCACTATCTCCCTGTCACCAACTGTCTTCTTCTCACCCACTATCTCCCTGTCACTCACTATCTCCATGCCACCCTCTCCCTGTCTGTCACTTTCTTCTCACCCACTATCTCCCTGTCAACCTCTGCCTTCTGCTATAACCAACCCACTGCCTCTCCGTCACTCTCTTCCTCTCCTGGTCTCCCTCTGCCTTCCTCTGTCACCCTATGCTTCTCCCCATCACCCTCTGCCTACCCCTGTCACCCTTTGATTTCCAATGTCTCCCTCTACATCTTCCCATCACCCACAGCCTCTCCCCGCTGTCACCCACTGCATCTCCCGTAGGGCGGAGAAGAGGGGCCCAGAGCATATTTTTGCACCTGGGCCCACCACTCTCAAGTTCCGCCACTGATGTTGGACCCTTTTTTTGGCGTAAAGAGGCCTGAGGGTTACTCAGATGACCGATGTTCATGCAGATGGTACAATGCTTAGAACAGCAGTGGATCAGATGCCATCAGCTGATGTCTGATTGTACAAGACGCCTCCTTTGCCATTAGTATATTTTCATTCAGCAGCTGCCTTCATAGACGCAGCTACTGTATGATCTGCATCCATCTCTGAATCAGGCCCTGGTGGGTTCTGGGCGTGTGGCATCTATGCTATGCAGAGCAGGGGTGAGAGTGCTCCCCCAAACCCTCCCCCCCTCCACCCATGAACAGTGTGCACCATGGGTGGGACAGCCAGACATTTCCCGAAAAGCGGGCCTATCCTGTCCAAAGTAGGACGGCTGTGGGGTATGCATAGAATATCCACAGTGCCACACATAAGATGGCCACTGGCCGGTAGGAGCACAGTGAGCCTGATTCATATGTGGACGGATCTATCGCGCTGCTTACATGGAAGCAGGCCGAGTGACCCAAGGAGTCATGGAAGTCATCCACCTCATCTACTTTGAAGGGGCAGGAAATCTCCAACCTCAGACGGAGATCCTAACCCCATCCCTCCCCAACAACGGCGGCGACACAAATCCATTTAGAGAAACTGAGGCTGTTACCGCCCGTTCCCCGTCCTCACGCGGCATCAGACCGTCAATCACTGATAATCTAATACCATAGTATGACCAACGCCATAGACCTGTACTGCACATGCATGGGTCCGGCACATGTGCAAGGTACCGAACATCAGTACTTGACTGCATGCTCCGCTACAGCGTCAGGACCTAAATCAGGCCCAGTGTGGTGATGGAGTCTGTGGATATGTCCAGCCTAGGCCGCAGGAGGGTGGTAGAAGTACAGGAGATATAGCAGTTGGCTGATGGAACTGGACAGTGGAGGAGATGGTACGGAATGGAGAGAAGATGGTGATTTAGATCTTCCTCTTCCTGCCGTACTCAGGAGATCCAAAACACGATCGGCCTCGGGATGCACTCTCTGCGGCACACAGGACAGCTGAGATTTGTTTCAAGCCACTGTGATATGCAGGTTGGATGGTACCTGTGGCTGCAGGGCAGGACGATCACTGGCTCCCCTTCTTCGTACTCCATCAGACAGATAACACACGATTGTGTTGCTTCCTCTGCAGTAATGGTCATTGGGACTCCGTAGAGCTCTTCCAAGATGGGCAGGAGATTCTCCTCGTCAATTTCTATCATCATGGCCGGGAGATTCTCCTCGACAACCTCTATCATCATGGCCGGGAGATTCTGCACGTTGATCTCAATCACCATGGCGGGAAGACTCTGCTCATTCTCAGCTGGTTGCTGGGAGCTTGGACCAGGGCGAGGATCTGAGCTTGGTCTGTCCGTTGTTGCTACCGGAGGAGTAGGAAGAGGAGAGCGGCTTCGGTCTCTGTGCTCCCTCTGAGGTCTCTGTAGCCGAGATGTTTCTCCGCTGGTTGGATGTTCCTGGGTGTTCTGACCAGCTCTTGTTGCACCTCTGCGTCGCTCAGACCGCAGCCTCTCCTCAAACACTGTCTGGGATGACTCATCTGAAAAGATATACCTTTATATAGCAGCCATAATAATTACCTATAGATAACATGGACCAATCAATTGTTGATCAATAACTTGAGTTACAATAATAATAATACAAATATAATAATATTTTGATATATCATTGATAGTCATACTTGCCTACCTGACCCTCTCCATGAGGGAGAAAATGCTCTGTTCCTGGACTTTCCTGGTAATGTATGATTGCCATCACCTGTGGTGAAACCCCTTTCTTATCAATTAACTAGCTCACCACATGTGATGGCAATCATATATTACCAGGAAAGTCCAGGAACAGAGCATTTTCTCCCTCATGGAGAGGGTCAGGTAGGCAAGTATGTTGATAGTGTTACACTGTAAGAGGCTGTCAGAGTAAGGGGCCCTACACACCCGCCGACCCGCCGCCGAGCTGCCTGACGGCGGATACGGCCGACGAGCTACCCGGCGGCGGGGGGGCAGTGACGGGGGGAGTGAAGTTTCTTCACTCCCCCCGTCACCCGGCTGCATTGAAGTGCAGGCAAATATGGACGAGATCGTCCATATTGGCCTGCATGCACAGCCGACGGGAGACCAGCGATGAACGAGCGCGGGGCCGCGCATCGTTCATCGCTGGAGCCTCCACACTGAAAGATATGAACGAGTTCTCGTTCATTTATGAACGAGATCGTTCATATCTTTCAAAAAATCGGCCAGTGTGTAGGGCCTATAAGAGTTGTTTCATTTATTGTAGTTATTTTTTTCCATAGTTAACAAAAGTGACAAGAGGGGAAATGAGAGGTAACAGGCGGAGGGGAATGGGGGGAAGGGAGAAAGAAGAGAGTGTTGGTAGGGGTGCAGGCAGGAAGGGAGAAGGAAGGGGGAGAGCTGGCATGACAAATCATTAAGAAAGTGATAAAATATCAGACCTAAGCAGGGGATATAGTGGAGGAGGCCTCGTTGTGACAAACCCAAGGTGCCCAGATATATGCAAACTGGCTGGGGTGCTCAGGCAGGACGCTAGAAATGTATTCCAGGTGTAGATTTTCCAAATAGGGTTGAGTAAAGCAGAGAAGGGAGGCAGCGCTGGATGTTTCTAATGAGCAGCAGCAGTACAATTAGCTGCATTTAGCTGCATGAGTGAGTACTGCTGTGTGTGTCTACAGCGGAGTAGGGTATGGTAATACCAGTGACTGTAACATTCAGACGATCAGTCACTGACCAGAACCCTGTGATTCTCAGACAGAATCCCAAGGAGCCCCTATAATATCTATGAGTGGTCGGAGGGGGAATAAATGAGAAGGCACCAGAGGAACGAGTGCGGCTCAGAGTGGAGATTGGGCTAGATGTGAGGGTGCATTAGTGGGGGTAGAATAGGTGTGAGGGTAATAAAGAGATGGGAATAAGGGTGTGAGAGCTGTGGGAGAGTCTGGTATATCCTGTAAGGAGCTATATAAATGGGTAGCAGAAAGGGAAAAACACTTTTTAAAAAACATATATAAAAAAACTGAACTAGTCTTTAAATTAAAACATGCTGAGGACTGAGCTTTAATGGTTCAGGTCTGTGTTTCTTATACTTGGTCCTCAGCACCCCTAACAGGTCATGTTTTCCAGACCTCCTGTGTCTCCCTAGACTGTGTCAGTCAGGAATGAATGCGCTGGAACTTTTGTAATGTGACAGATGCAGCGAGTGATGAGCCCACCTGTGCCCCAGCTAGGGGGTCTGACATCTCACCCAACCCTGGACCCCGTACCCTCCCCACTATCTGCTCACACTCCTCTTTCCACCCCAAAACTTTCCATCCAGCTCATGCACGTAATCCCTCCAAACTGACCCACATATCTCCATACTCTGTATAGTATATAAACCATAGACCTCAGAGTCACATTACAGTTTCCAGATCGTAGACTGTTTGATGATAAAATTAAAAACTCATTGAGATAATTTGCGAGGGGGTCTCAGAGATTTCGTCTGCCTAGGGACCTCCATAGAGTTTAATCCTGCACCAAGCACACGCGTCCATAATCTACCCCATTGCCAGTTTATTTTGGCACTCAGAGCACATTGCATTGTCATCAGACTGCGTCACCTCCCCCTATTGGTCCAGCAACTGAAGAGAGATGGCAGCTCAGTAGATCCCAAATCAGCCTTGTTTTATGTGTGAGCCCAGATCCTTAGCACCAGTGTGTTATTATGAGCAGTACCTATATGGTTTATATATATATATATATATATATATATCTCTGTATGTATGTGAGGATAAGAGAGTGTGAGGCAGGGCATAGAGATAATGTGCAGCTAAGGCCCCATACAGAACATCAGTAATCACAATGCTAAAAAATATAACTCACAGATTCATTGATACCCCCCATTTTACCACTTAACTGGCATGGTCAGATCACATTTTGACCGCAAACCCCCCACCCCCACCCCCACCTCCACTGTGTCCCTCAGTTTGTGACAAGGAGATCCGTTCTGGAGATGAGCATAATATCATATTTCAAAAATACTTTTTAAACTACTGTATATTAACAAGAAAAATTAAGAAAAACAATGTTATGAATGGTTTTAAACGGAAAAATCATTAGTTAAGTAGATAAAGATTTCCCAATCCACCAATCTGCCCCCATACATTACATATATTGTTTAGTGATTGCAGATCATTTTCAGCAAATACAGATCTGCTGAATCTGGAAAGGCTCATCATGTTACTAGTAACGGTCTGCAAATCTGCTGATTGTTACCATACATTAGCGATCTACAGCATTAATTGATCTGTGAAATTCAACATGTATAAAAACCTGATTTACCAATCACTGGTCAGAATCTGTGATCTGTGATCCCCATATATTGTACATTTTATTTACACAATGATCTGCAAAATGCCAAATTGCCCTAATTTATTACTGATCTATGGGGGCCACATCTCCAACTGCGACCCACATGGTACCCAGGGTGAGAGGACATAGCGAAGATTTTTCACAGCTTGTAGAAAGGTAATGTGGGGAGAGATAAAGTACCAGACAGTCAGCTCCTAACTGTCATGCTTGGTACTTCATCTCTCTCCAATCTTTGATAAATCTGCCCCTTAGATTGGAATCACTGCCCCAAAAATATCTCACTTACCATGATCTCCTTGACGGCTCCAGGTTCGCTGGTCCTCCAGGAGCCGTCTCAGCTCTCTCCGGCTCATCTCCTCTCCAGATGTTCAATAAATCCACCAAATAGAAAAAATAAAATAAAAAAATGTTCAGAAAAATCACAGATTTAATTGTGCTCTGAACAACAAGATAATCGCTGGAAGTATAACACTAGCTGCCAAAGCACACTAGCTCGCTCTTCCAAGGCAAGACTATAGTATCAGCCACCAGAGCTTCAACTGTCAACTGCCACTGATGCTGCTGTGCGCTGGGCTCTTATACCTGTCCATAGATAAAATGGCCGACCTGCCCGCATCACTCACTGCAGTCAGGCGGCCATATTTCTTACTGGCATGGAGAAAACCAGCTACTGAGTATCTGTATTATCATGAATTTTACTGCTGACTAGGTTACACAATATTTCTACAAACTTTCCAATGAAGCCCCACCCACTACCCCATAAGCACCACCCCCTGTGCGGTCACAGATTGGGACTTTTGGATGCAATAGTGACAGTGTGCTGCTATTTCTCATGGTAAATTCTCATCTCTGTCCCATTGCTATCACAGCTTCCCCTGAAATCTGCTCCATCCCAAATCATTGCTCAACAGTCTGCAACACACTAATCCATAGGCCCCAATTACTAATGTAATAATTTCCATATTATTTCTTATTTTCCGCAGCATTGCTTAAAAATCCTGTGGCCATGGCCAGGAGACTGAGAACGCTACTTTGTGATACATCGTCCATTATCACTAAAGGGCCCTACTCACTCGGCGATGCGCCGCCGAGGTGCCCGACGGCCGATACGGCCGACGAGCAACCCGGCGGCGGGGGGGCAGTGACGGGGGGAGTGAAGTTTCTTCACTCCCCCCGTCACCCGGCTGCATTGAAGTGCAGGCAAATATGGACGAGATCGTCCATATTGGCCTGCATGCACAGCCGACGGGAGACCAGCGATGAACGAGCGCGGGGCCGCGCATCGTTCATCGCTGGAGTCTCCACACTGAAAGATATGAACGAGTTCTCGTTCATTTATGAACGAGATCGTTCATATCTTTCAGAATATCGGCCAGTGTGTAGGGCCTATAAGACACAATTTTACAAAAATGTTGCAAATAATCTAATGTCTATAGAACATCTCTAGTGAATGTTGTAGTGACTGAATACATTAACAGGGTTGGCATATTAGATATGGAATAAAAGACCCTACAGGAGAATATGAATATGGTTATCCACAAACACCACTGCCTTGTTTTATTATGTGAATATACCTGATCACTAGTGTCTCGATTGACGTTACAAACTCGTTTCCTAGATCTAAATACAATCTTGTGGGACATTCACTATAATCGTAACTCGTGGTATAAAATACATAAGATTTGCATGATTAGGACCAGTTATTATTGGTCCACATTCATACCATGATTATTGTATGTATCTAATATCTATGGGACACTGGGCCGGTGACAGGGGGGGGACAAAGGGGATACCTGTACTGGGCCCAAAGGATCAGAGGGGCCCCAAGTATATGCCACGTAGTGTCCAGCAGGGATGTGAGCAGGAGTTATTGGGGAGAGACAGACCCTGGTGTGTGGGGGGGGAGGAAGAAGAGATATACATATTTATATATCTGTATGCTGTGGATATATAACAATATATAGATTTATTTAATAACAGTTTATTATATAGAGCAGCAAATTCCGTTGCTCTGAGGGGGCCCCAGAGATATCGCTGTACCGGGCCCCAAGATGTCTGTAGCTGGCCCTGGGTGGGACCACCATTACTGGTTCACTACTACGACCATTCCAAGTGTCCTAAGAACATACTTACCGACTTTCTGGCTGCCCTCTCCGGGAGGAGGCTGCCAGGTGGGCTCACCAGGGGGCAGGGCGTTGGTGTGTGCTGTTAGTGCGGGAGTGTGGAGGCGTGATTGCATCATCATGGCCCCGCCCCCGCTTTACAATGCCAGCAGCATGAATTGTATCATCGCCTCTTCCCCTTTAGTTTTACAAGCGGGTGGATGAGGAGAGGGGTGTAGGGTGTGCGGGTGGCTGACCAATTCTGGGAGACTTGCCTTCTTTTCCAGGTGGCCAGGAATGCCACCTGATTTTGGAGAGCCTCCTGGCCAAACCGGGGACTATAAGCAGGTATGCCTAAGGACGTTCGGAGCTGCTGGGTGCGTGGCTGGTATTCCAAAGGACACCCCGGCCGGCACTGCGGTAGTGAAACTAGCCAGATGTAGGGTCAGCGAGGATGCCCACCCAGGGCACTGCCCTCCTTATGCCAAGCTCCTGTCATTATTCAAACCCAGTCTGTAACATGGTTAAATGGAACTGGCTGGTTGGTACTTTATCTCTCTCCAATGCTTAGTAAATCTCCTCTATATTATCAAACTCATTTTTTTATTTCAGTAGAAAGCCAACTCCTTGTGCTCCTGTGTAATTTATGTGTCACTGTTTTGTGGTCCAAGATAACATTATGTGAGCATAACATGATGCTAGCAGTCAGTGATACAGGTACACACCATGCATATTACCCTCTATAGTCCCAGCTCAGCAGCCTTCACAGAATATTGTCCCCTCTGCTTTTATACTGAAGCACAATCTAACTAGGGACTGAGCTATATAACCATTGCTGCATCCTCAGAATGCAGTTACTGTGGTAGCCTATAGTTGCCTAGCAACCGCAATGGAAATGGGAACGAGGAAAATGGAGGTGAAAGATGACGCTGGGAAGTTCTTACGCTGTAACTCGCTGTAGTTATCAATTGTTTGATACGTTTTTCAATCAAATATAGGGGCTAATTCAGGTTGGATCGCAAATCATGATCCAACCGGAATTTCTGTGTTCGCTCAGTGGGCAAACCGCAGTAAATGCGAGCGCCTTTGCTTGATTGACAGGGGGGCAGCAATGCTCCGATTCCAAGGCGGAGACGTTGCGTTGGCGGCAGCAGGAAAACGTCTGCGTGGCATCACGAACAGGTGGCGTGAGCGTTATCACAGCGGCTGCATGACGTCACGTGCAGCTGCTCCATTCGAAAAGATGGCGGCGGGCCTCCTGCCGTCGCAGCCATGCTGCTCTGGCGGGAGGTTTTCCTAATTTTTGCGACAGCACAGCAATTGAGGCGCAATCGCAATTAGTACGTGGTCGCAGGGGGGTCGGGCTGCAGCTAGCATGCAGAGTGACCTTGCCATGGGCGGCAAAGGATTGCAAATTAAAGCTAAATTTTCAATCCTTACTGAACAGGGTCCATAGTGTTGATCTTACCATGTGCAGGCTATACACTGAAATAAAGTATTTGTTTAACTTTCATACATTGCAGCTTAAGACACATGACACATGACATACATCATAGGAGCAGTATTGGTGTTTTTGTGTAAAAACATATTGTCACATTCTTAACATCCAATGCGTAATCTAGTCACAAGGTGTGATGTCATAATGCATAGCACATTACTTGTATAGCCCCATACCCAGGAGTAACAGTTTTATACAGCTGCAGAACTACATGTTCCATGATGCACAGCCCTTATACCGAGGGGCATAGGGAGAATGATGAAAAAGAAACAGGCACTGTGAAAGCACACCACTCCAGATGACGGTTCTCCACAGCTGCTAACATTGTGGATTTTACGAGAGATTGTGGAGGAGGAGGTATTAGGGGCAGGCTGTAATTACTGGTTGGCCATCAAGAGCTCCAGTTGAGGAAGGGCCACAGCTTGCTTGGACACCCACACATTTTAACCCCTTGGGGGCCCCAAGTTTGCAGATGAGTGCAGCTTTCCAGGAGCAGATGCGTGTAAGTGTCAGAACTTTGCGTATGCATGTGTACGCTCTCTGAGCATTTGCAGATTAAAATCCCACTAGATATACTAAGAAAGCTGGCTTGGGGCTCAGTCATATTCAGCCCTCTTATCTCTTTGGTCTGACTGTGCTTGGATATTATATAAAGTAATCCAGGAACTTGATGACCATGTAAAGTGTGGCCAATGTGGCAAGTTACTTATTCTGTGGGGGGAAAGCCAAAGCAAGCACCTTCTCCCCTACAAGAACCAGCTGCATGGGCGTAGCTATACTGGGTATCAGGGGTGCCATTGCTATGAGGCAGACCTAACTCATACAGTTGCCTACTAAGATCCTGAAATTGGCTGCTAGGAAATCGAGTCTGGCCCTTTGCCCGGGCCCGAAAAGGGGAACCAGTCAGTGGTGATCTCTAGCTCTAAGTAAAACTCCACACTGACATGATCCATCACCCACACCCCTGTGTCACACATACACAACTGAGCTTATCAGTAAGACCAGCACTGTTGGGGAGTAGGATTCTCCTTGTTTCCAGCCTTTGTGAGAGGGGCGGGAATTGAACTGAGATTAGGACTGTCCCAGAAAGGGGCAGTGTGTCTAAACTAGGAAGATCTCCACTGAAAATGGAAAATCCTGCATTAGGAATTATCCCCTCTGGTAGGAGCAGGTTGGTCATCCGCCGTCTCTGTGGTATAATGGGAAATAGGGCATTTCTTTAGGGTCTAAAATAAGTTATAACCTAGGCCGATATTACTGTATGGTGCATAGAATGAAGTTGGACAATACTATGGGGCATAAAAATGAGCAAAAACATCATCCTTCAGTGGGAATGGCCTATCAGTGAGGAAGTCACACCACCTATGGCACGCGAGAGAAGTCCTGACCCAGCAAATATAAAAGATGGGAGGTATGCTCTAGAATAGCGGCGACTGCAGACTTCTTTAATTATAAATATTTATTGTTGATCACGATCGGTAAGAGGTGCTAACTGCATAAAATTGTCTATCTAATGACAAAAGCCGATTCACTATCCAATTTAGTATTTAAATCAAGTATTTTTATTGTTTTGCAAGAGAAAAAAAAAACAAGAAAGAAAAAAAAAGCATAAAAGAACATTACAACAAAAAAATTCTAATAACATTAACGAAATCAAATTTGTGCTTTGCAAGTAGTTCCTCTACACATTAATTGCATTATGTGGGTATAGGACACAGTCACATCCACATCTCAGAACATATTAAAACAGACATAGAAGAATGGAAATAAGGTTCAAGTATCGTGCTAGAATACATAAGAAGAGAATAAAGGGAGGCGAGCCGGGCCGTACCCGAAGCAGTACACCGCTGCCACCGACACACATACTCATTATTTAAGGCAGGAGGTCAATAGAGTTTGGGGAGTTCCTCCAAAGAGCCCAAATCTTATCAAATTTCAATAGAGAATTACGTTTAGTGTACATAAATCGTTCATGGGAAAGGGTGGAGTTTACAAGGGCAACCCATTCAGCAGATGATGGAGGAGCACGAGCCATCCAGGTACGAGTGATACACACCCGGGCCAATGCCAGAGCAATATTCACATAAAGGCAGGAGTGAAGCGGGAGGCATTCCCTCAAATCAAGACCAAATAAACAAATACGCAGTGTCAACAACGGGATCCGAATACCCGTACGGGCTACAGATGTCGTGACATCCTCCCAAAAGGCATACACCCGCGGGCATTGCCAGAGCAAGTGCCAGAACCCAGCAGCTGGAGCAGAGCATTTTGGGCATTCATCAGAGGTCGAGCCTCCAAATTTAAACAGACGAGAAGGAGTCCAGTAGACCCTATGTAAAATATAAAGCTGTATTTGCTGGAATCTAGCACTCGCCGAGGCCGCACGCGGGGAGGCCAATATATGATTCCAATCCTCCTCACCAATTTCACCTAAATCATGCATCCATTTAGCCTTGAGGGTGGGCAGCCCATCCAATCCAGAGGAGGAGAGAAGTGAGGAGTACGAAGCAGAAACCCTTCCACGAGAAGGCAGAGTACGAATTAATTTACGAACAGGGGATTCAGAAAGTTGTGGAGCAGAGCCCCTCCACTGTGCCGTCAGAGCATACCTGAGCTGTAGATAACGAAAAAAACACTGTCTAGGGATACCATATGTAGTGGACAGACACTCATAACTGTGGAGTACCCTATCCTGAAAAAGTTGCCCCACTGCAGTCACCACATATAAAGTCCAAATCGAACCACCCTCCATTTTAAAGAGTTCGGAGAAATTTATATTATTCCAAAGTGGAGAGCAGGGGTCCACCGTGGGATCTCCCAGCAGCTTCTCAGACGCCAGCCATACCCTACGAGCCTGTTGCAACAATGGGGGAGAGAGGTCAGCGGAGTATTAGCTAATAAAAACTGCAACGGAGGAAAGGAGTGGCCAGCCCTGTCTAAAAGAGCCACTGGAAGGCTCCCATAATCCCCAGGATTAACCCATTCATAAAGTTGTACAAGTTGGGCAGCCAAATAATATAACCGTATATCCGGTAAGGCCAAACCACCCTCAGCTCTGGGTCTACTAAGTGTTTTACATGTAATACGTGCCCGCTTAGCACCCCAGATAAAGGAAGTAATATATCGGGAAATCAACGAAAATTGTGAGGCAGGGATATAAACCGGTGAATTCTGTAGTACATAAAGAAATTTGGGTTGAATAATCATTTTGATAATATTTACACGGCCCGTCACAGTTAAAGGGAGTTTCTGCCAGATGCGTGCCTTCATACGTAGAATTTGAGGGGTCAAATTCAGGGTAACAAAATCCTTAGGGCAATGAGAGATTTGAATACCAAGATATTTAAATTGAGTGCACCATTGGAGGGGAAGGTCATAAGAAGGTGGGGGTAAAGTAGAGGGACTTAACGGGAACACCACAGATTTGCTCCAGTTAATATAAATACCCGGAAAAAAAAACAAATTCCCGTAGCAATTCCAAAAGGGCAGGCAATGAGGGGGATACATCTTTTAAAAACAGGATCATGTCGTCTGCATACAACCCAATTTTTTCCTCCTGGCCCGCAACCCAGAGCCCTGCTATATCCGCTGCGGCTCTAACTGCGCAGGTCAAGGGTTCCACAGCAAGAGCAAAAAGCAGGGGGGACAGAGGACACCCCTGTCGAGTACCCCTCTGCAACAGAAAAGATTCAGTAGTAAAACCATTAACCACTACTCTCGCAGCTGGACAGGAATATAAGAGTTTTACCCAGGACAAAAAGGTCGGGCCTACCCCAAATCTGGCAAGGGACTCCCAGAGATAAACCCATTCTACGGAAGCAAAAGCACGGGCAGCATTGAGAGAAACCACAATCGCACCGTCCAAATCATCCCCCGCCAACTGCATATACGTAAATAATCGTCTGAGATTGATGGTGGTAGATCTGCCCGGCATAAAGCCAGTTTGATCACAATGTACTAGTTCCAGGACCACAGTATTAAGTCGGAACGCTAACAGTTTGGCAAGATTTTTTATGTCAGTTGACAATAGGGAGATAGGATGGCATGAGTCTAAAAGAAGGGGATCTTTACCCGGTTTCGGTATTAGTACCACCAGTGCCTCCACCATAGATGGGGGAAGAATGCCACCCTGTAACAACAACTCAAAAAGCAACAGAAGTTTAGGGGCAAAAAAATCCAAATGGGTCTTATACAGTTCGATAGGGAGACCATCAACCCCTGGGGCCTTGCTATTGGGAAAAGACATAATGGCAGTTTTAATCTCCTCTAACGTAAAGGGGGCATCCAAAAAATGTTGTGACTCTGGACTTAAGGAAGGAACCTCTATTTTATCAAAATAATTAGACAATGTTGAGTACGTATACTGCACCTTGGATCTATAAACATCTGAAAAGTGTGTGT
Organism: Pseudophryne corroboree; assembly: GCF_028390025.1. Taxonomy (NCBI): domain Eukaryota; kingdom Metazoa; phylum Chordata; class Amphibia; order Anura; family Myobatrachidae; genus Pseudophryne; species Pseudophryne corroboree. Next base: position 59,871,263 of record NC_086451.1, read on the forward strand.
TGAAACTAGAAGCTATAGAAGGGGTGTCAGTGCATACAACACCAGACATACCCCTGATGCTATGCACAGTGACGGGAGGCAACTCCTGCCTTGCCAGGTAGGCCAAAAACCTTCCCGAACGATCTCCCTGAATATAAAAATCATAAGCTCGGAAAAGTAAACTCCTTGGATTTATCAAGGAGTAGGTCCGTCAACTGCTTATGGACAATCAGCCATTCCACCCGATCCGCAGCGAGGCCACTACGCAAATAGGTCTGTTCAAGCTCCGCACTCCTCCTCTCCAGTTCCACCTCAAGCCGTCTACTAGATATCTTCAGCTGGGCAACTCTGGATGTTAATGAACCCCGAAGAAAAGCCTTATAAGCATCCCATATCAATAAAACATTATCACAAATAGGATTTATAGCGAAAAACTCCTCCCAGAGCGCAATTAGTTCGGAGGCTGCACCCATCTGGGTCAGCCAGAAAGGATTAAACTTCCAGAATGATGCCCCCCTGTGTATATCAAACCTATAGATAATAATATAGGGGAGTGATCAGAAATCCCACGTGATAAGTATCTCACCGAGGAAACACAGGGGAGTAGGGAGCGTGTAAGCAGCACCATATCAATACGGGAAAATACTCCATATGAGCCTGAGAAACAGGAAAAACAACTGTCTGTGGGGTTACGCAAATGCCAGACATCCACTAGGCCAAGTTCAGAAATCAGACGGGCAAAGGCAGTGGGTCTAGGAGCCACTTGTTGGGTAACAGGTCTCCATCTATCAGCAGCCTCATCCAAAACAGCGTTAAAATCACCGATACATATAGCCGGGGCGGAGGGAAATTCCTGCATGAAGGCACAGGCCTTCACCAAACTTTCAGAGCTATAAGGAGTAGGAATATATATAGCTAGTAACACAAAGGCGGAGCCGTGTATAGTGCCAGCTAAAAAAACATAGCATCCCAGTGGATCAATTTGGACCTTAGTACAGACGAAATGCAAACTTTTATGGATTAACAGTGAAACACCCCTGGAATTAGAATGGAAAGTGGAGTGAAACGCCCACCCCACCCAAGGCTTTTTAAGTGAAAGAACTCGACTACCAATAAGATGTGTCTCCATAAGACAAACCAATCCAGGATTTTGAGACTTAATATACTTTAACACTAGGGAACGTTTAACCTTATCATTAAGGCCTCTAACGTTCCATGAGAAAATGTTCACCATAGTAGTATATAGTATTCGAGTACGGCAATAGTAAGCCAACCGCACTCCAGCACGGTACCAGCCATCCCCCGCACAAAAATAAAGTGTCAAAGTCAGAAAAATATCTCTATGCACACTACCATATTTGCACCTCACACAGGTCCGTGCTGCGCATGCGTACGCTCTCCCGTGTGTGCGCATACTCACAGTCGCGGGCACCCGCAGGCGCACGGTATGCGTATTTACGGTAGAGTTTATGTGATCGTAGCGTGCGACTCAATCGTTACATATTTTCAGTAATAATGTATTTTGTAGATCATGGTCCCTTTGATAGATTCTGAAAGTTTAGTTAACATAGCATGTTCCTGAACAGAGAGATCCCTCTTTGTATTGTACGAAGGGTCTAACAGGGGTCATACAGTGGTGTTTGGTACCCATCGGAAGAGTATTTAAATAGCAATATTCCGGTGTTGGTTTGGAGCAGATTAATCGCTCGTGCGAATAGTTATGGACATAAGAAGTTTATGTCCATTTACTATTATTTGTTCTTATTTAGTCATGCGGCGGGAAACTCAGTATCCCACCCACCTGAACAGTTGGAAGCAGTCACAGCCCACCTGTATGAATCAACCTATGACCTTTTGTTATAATGCGAAGCCGAATTCCTGTGTCCAATGAACAATGAGATTGTAGGGACCATTGAATTGTATTGTGTGTGGGGCATAAATAGGCAGGCCGACCATATCCAGTTCACTCTCTTCAACGGTTCTCATTGCTGATAATCGGGAGCTGGATATCGAGGCGCATGCGATCGTTTCCCCTTGTGCGTAAGTGTTTCTCCGCAACTATATTGATCTTCTTGTTATTGTGGGCCAATCTCTCTCAATTTCTCTCTCTCTCTCTCCTTCTCTCTCTCACTCATTTTCCCTTAAATTGTATTGTATTGTATTTCCTGTGTAGTTATCTGGTTAGGTAGTCTATGTTATATTGTAGTGTATGACTTGTATTGTGTTTAACTCTTTTGCAAGTATAGCATTCATAATATATATTTTAGGCGTTGGACCCTGAGCACGGTATCTGTGTGTTTCTTATAGTATTAAGTATTCTCAGAGCGTCGGTGACGCTCAAACAGCTTTTAAGGTAATAAGGTTATACTGTGTTGCATTTACTTTCTAACATTACACTAAGGTTTTACTGCACAATACACTGTTTATGGTTTAGATACAAAGGTTTAATATAGTGAGCGTCAGCTCCGCTGGTGATCTCCTCGTGGTCCCGAGCGTTCGCTACGCTATAGCGAATCATTACTTTAGTTACAGCCAATAACGTGCCTGCCTGTGATCTCTGGGCCGTGAGTGAACGTGACGCTTGAGCGTCTCGATCACGGCAAAGCGATTGTTACGCAACTAGCGTACCCTTACGGTACTTCATACGTAGATAGCGTACAGTGTTCTTAGACCTCATAAAGGGTATTATATACGATAAATATTTAGCTTTATCAATTGGCGGCTCGCCCTGTCCTTCACATATCTGCACTAGGTAATTTCAGCAGACATTATCCAGCAGCAAAGGGCGGGAGAGCATATTCCTCGTAGTGCTGTTTGGATAAGCGTCTGCTTCTCTTAGTAAAGGGTGCTGAAGGAATCCGGGAACCGGAGGTAAGAACAAAACAATAGTGTCTTTTTAAAACTGTTTATTTTTCTGTCTTGCGTACACACGCACGCACACATATATATCTGCATTTCCTTTTCATTGGTGTATTTTCGTATGTCACTCTCCTGTTTGCCAGCTCTATAGTTGATAAACGTATAAATTGTGTTACGGTGGATCTTTGCTTTGCGTACACGTGTCTCTAACAAAAGACTGAGACTTGCGTACGCAATCCAAGGGCCGACGCACGCAGCGTATATTACGCAACGGAGCGTACGGGTACGCCCACGTAACTCAAATCACAAGTTTTTTTTTTTTTCTCTCCTCTCAACGCGATAAGTAGCGCCACGCGGTAAATAACGCCAGGCGATAAATCGTGCAAATTTTTTTTTAATTCCAAATTTAAATTAATAGATCCTTCTCCTAATTTGTAACACATCTGGTCTAAAGAGAAATTTCTGCGCAGAAATAGAAATAGAAACAAAAGTGTACATGTGGTGAGTGAGTGTGTTGTATACAATTTTACAGGTTGAACCACAAGAAAAGTCGAGTTCTCGTGAGGTACATGCGTGTAAGTGACGTACATGGTGGCTAGGGAGGCATCCCTGGTTAAATATACAATTTGAGCATTAGAGTGTAGCCGACCAGGAGGTCATACTGTAACAGACCAGGAGGTCATAGCAGACCAACAGGTTCAGGTACAGCAGACAAGGAAGTCCGCTATACAGTCCACAGGCACAACACCAAGAAAGGGTTGGTGCAACACCCATATAGGCCATATAAGCTCTGGCTGAAGGAATTCGCAGCCGAAATTTTCGATTCCACTGGTCGCTCAGTACATAAGATTAGTTGCTTGTGTACTAAACGATTGTACCGCACGTAATTGTGTGCATTAGTAAACCTGACCGGTACTATTTGTGTACGAAGGTCATAAACGCTATTTGTACATTCTAACGTGATTTGTGTAATTTTTTTTATTTTAAGGGAAGTTCGCTGCTCACTCAGGAACTATCCAGCAACCAATAGTTACTGGAAAGAGTAAGTGTTCTTCGGAGCACCCTCACAGGTTCCAGTAAATAGAGGTTCAGGTCGCAGGGGCCCTAGGTCGAGTACGCCAGCACCATATCGGTGTGATCAGGTCATATTGGTCGGCGTGGGCGAGTGAGTGGGGAACTCGGTAAACCGCCACCGTCAGCCTATTTTGGACATTTGGTTTGCGTAAGGGTTGGTTAAATAAAGCAACACCTTCGAACTATGGGGGCCACTTGTTCAGGTAGGGGGCGATCAACCTCGGTTCGGGTTGATTCAGTGAACCGACCAATTGGGTCGGCAAGGTATGTAATGTGTGAGAAATACGGAAGTCACACAGAAGCTTTATGTGATGAATGGGAGAGAATGACAGTACATGACGGGGAGAAATTCCCAAGAGTAGGTAGCTTCAGCACAGAAGTGTTAACGAATTTAAGGAGAAGGATATGTCTCATTAAATCAACAAAGAGACGAATCAAACATTACGATTATTTGCAGTTGTGGCAGCAGGAAGGTGACATACAGAGAGGATTGGCTCAGGCGGCGGGATCTGGCTCAATCAGAAAACTGATAGCCACGGCCCCACCGCCACCATACATATCAGGAGAAAAATTGGTTGCGGAGAATGACGCACTAAGGTGTAACACACAAACACTTAGCAACTGTATAAATGTTAAAGATAATGTTAACCAATTAACCAACGCAAGTATTAACCCGTGCAAGTTGTACCCTGTTTTGAACTTTCCTCAGGAGTGTGATCAAGAAGACGAATCGGCAACAATTTCAGCGCTCTCTCTAGCAGCCACCATAGCAGAGACCACAGTAGGCACAGCTCCGCCCACGAGATTAGTAACAAAGGCCCCTAGCGGAGGGATAGGTGAGGTCGTGTCTACAGGTAAGTACGGCACCATACACTATGCTGAAGCCATTTCACCACAGGCTGTAGAACCCACACAGAGTGATGTTGTTAGAGTTAATCCTGTTAGGGTAATAGCTGTTCCAAATGGGAAAACTGACACAACAGGGGTCACCCCTGTGAGGAACATTGCCATGTATAGCCCATTTTCCAGAATGGAATTAAGGACCATCGTGTCTGAATTCCCTGACCCTAGAAAAGATTTAGTTGCCAGTCAAAAATACATCAGAGACTTAGGTAACACTGTAGAGCCCAACAATAAAGACTGGCAGATATTGCTGAGAGCATGTTTACCCTCCAATGTTGACGCAACTCAATTTTTAGCTGATTGCGGATTAGATCAGGATGTACCTCTTACAGATGTGTACAACAAAGACAATGTAAAAAGAATAAACTTACAGTTAAAAGAATATTTCCCAGCGGTAGTCAGATGGAACAAGATATTCTCCATTAAACAGAAGGAGTCAGAGACAGCTGCAGAGTATTTTCACAGAGCATTATCAAAAATGGCAAAATACACAGGCATAGAGGACATTAAAACAAACATAAACCATCGAGAAGTAGCAGTATCGGTACTGATGGATGGTTTAAAAGAGTCATTGAAGACTAGGGTACAGACCACACAACCATGTTGGCGAGGTCTGTCTGTGGCTACTTTGAGAGAGGCTGCTATTGATCACGATAGGAACATCACCAGACACAGGGAACAACAAAGTGATAAGTTAATGGCCGTAAGTATACAGGCCCTGACCACAAGGCAGCCTTTGTTTGTATCACCAAACCCTGTGGGTAAGTCAAGTGTGGTTACTTGTTATTCTTGTCATAAACAGGGACACATGGCACGAGATTGTAGAGTAAAGAATGTACGAAACTCATACCAACCCCCTAGACAACGACACGACACACGACATTGGGAGCAAGGTCCGCAGAAACGGAGTTATGAGCCACATGCAGGGGAAACAAAAAGATACCCCCCAAACAGAGATTGGCAGACCTCTGGTAGTTCCCAGCTAACTCCCTCACAAGTAGTTGCTGCCAGCGGGATTCAGGGAGGTCACCATACCCAATAGGGGTGTGGCCATACCTGTAATCTGCAGCCAGTAAAATTGATTGCAAGTCTTGGAAGTGAACCAGAAATTGCAATCAATGTAGCTGGTAAATCATTAAACTTTCTTGTAGACACAGGGGCGGCCAAATCAGTGATAAATTCGACAGTGGGCATGAGGACCACTGGTAGGACAATTCCAGCCGTGGGAGTAACAGGAGTAGTCCAGCATTACCCTGTTAGCAAACCAGCAGAGATTACAATAGGGCCTTTACATACCAAGCATTCCTTTTTGCTGGCTGCATCGGCACCGACCAATCTCCTGGGAAGAGACTTACTGTGTAAAATGGGGTGCGTCATTTATTGTACTCCTGAAGGTGTATTCTTGGACATACCTGAGAATCACGCTCAGGAAGTACGAGACATGTTAGACTCCCCGTCAAAATTAATGTCACATACCACTATGACAAATAGGACTCCCTCCCAAGTAGAAGAAATGACATCTCAGATACCAGAGTCACTTTGGACTAAAGATGGACAGGACACTGGATTAATGGCAAACGTAGCTCCGGTAGTTGTACAAGTAAAAGATGGTAGGATAGCTCCAAAAATCCCACAGTACCCTCTGAAGCCAGAGGTGGAGTTAGGAGTTTACCCAGTAATAGAGCGCTTGCTACAACAGGGCATTCTGGTAAGAACGTCCAGCACTGCTAATAGTCCCATCTTCCCTGTGAAAAAGAGTGGGGGGAGGGGCTACCGGCTAGTGCAGGATCTAAGGGGGATTAACAAAATAGTTGAGAGTCAGTTCCCCGTAGTGCCAAATCCAGCTGTCATCCTAATGCAAATCCCTCCCACTGCGAAATTTTTCACTGTTATTGACCTCTGCTCCGCTTTCTTTTCGGTACCTCTGCACCCTGACAGTCAATATTTGTTCGCATTTACATACAGAGGAGTCCAATACACATGGACTCGATTACCACAAGGATTCATAGATAGCCCAAGTATATTTTCTCAGGCTTTGCATGATTGTTTACAGTCTTTCCAACCAGTGAGTGGATCAGTATTAATACAGTACGTGGATGATCTACTACTGTGTTCTGATTCATTGGAGGCATCCCTGAAGGATACGAAACAGCTCCTGTTTCATCTTTCAGACACAGGACACAAGGTTTCCAAAGACAAGTTACAATTATGCCAAACTAAGGTAAAATATTTGGGACACTGTTTAACACAAGGACTGAGACACCTGACCGCTGATAGAATTCAAGCAATTAGAGACATGACTCTGCCACAAACCCAGCAACAGATCAGAACATTTTTAGGAATGTGTGGGTATTGCCGTAATTGGATCCCAGGGTTTTCCATTTTAGCGTTGCCTTTGCAGGAAATGGTCTCCTCAAACAAACCTGATCGGATTTCGCATACAGACGAGTCTGAGGCAGCATTTGAGAGACTTAAACAGTGCCTAACGCAGGCACCAGCATTAGGTATGCCGGACTATGGGAAACCCTTTGAACTATACGGAACAGAAAGTGCTGGTTGCGCGGCAGGCGTACTAACCCAAAAGCACGGTGATGCCAGCAGGCCAGTAGCATATTACAGCGCTCAGCTAGACACGGTAGCGCGATCCCTCCCCACATGCTTGCGAAGCGTTGCTGCGATAGCATTGCTAGTAACGAAAAGCGAAGACGTCGTGCTAGGTCACAACCTCACAATTCATACACCGCATGCAGTGTCAGCCTTGTTAAATTCTGCCCAAACCAGGCACGTCTCATCAGCGCGGTTTACAAGATGGGAATTGGCACTAATGGCCCCCGTAAACATCACCATAAGGAGATGCAGTGCATTAAATCCTGCAACATATCTCCCAAGTGTGTCTGGACAGACCCAAAGGGTGGAGGATGAGAGTACTGGGGAAGGAGGATTTAATACAAAGGAAGACACTCATGATTGTATAGAATATTTGACCCAAAATTTTACCGCAAGGCCTGACATCAGTGACAACCCACTGGAAGATGCAGAACTTACGTTCTACACGGACGGTAGTTGTCATAGACAGTCAGACTCGGGAGACTTGTGTACTGGATACGCAGTCGTAGATGACCAAGGCACCATAGAAGCGGAACCGCTAGGCCCACCTCACTCAGCCCAGGTTGCTGAACTGGTCGCCCTAACCAGAGCATGTGAATTGGCTAAGGGCAAATCAGCCAATATCTACACCGATTCTAGATACGCATTCGGGGTAGTCCATGATTTCGGAGCCCTATGGCGCCTCAGAAATTTCATGACGGCAGCTGGTACACCGGTAGCGCATGCAGCTCACATAAAAAGGCTTCTAACAGCGATACAGGAACCCGACAGAGTGGCTGTTATCAAATGTAAAGCACATACATATAGCCAAGACCCAGTATCGCTTGGTAACAGCCGAGCAGACGAAGCAGCTAAGTTAGCAGCTGCTACCCCCAGACAGACAGACACCACACAACTGATGGTATTTAATACCATCAACACACAGAAGTTGTGTGAGATGCAAAATTTGTGTTCCACACAGGAAAAGGCAGTCTGGAAGGCAAAGGGATATGGCCAGGAGTCCTCAGGACTCTGGACGGATGGACAAGGTAAACCGGTGGCCCCCAGAACATACCTTCCATGTTTGGCTGAGGCAGCTCACGGGCTGACTCATCTAGGCAAGGAAGGGATGTGCAAGTTGGTAAGAGCATATTGGTGCGCCCCAGGATTCTCCTCTCATGCGAGTAAAAGAGCCATGTCGTGCCTTACCTGTTTGAGAAAGAATATTGGAAAGGCAATACCTACAGAACCATCCCATATCCCACCTGCCGGCGGCCCTTTCCAGGTAATACAGATTGACTTCATTCAATTACCCCCTTGTCGAAATTTGAAATATGTACTTGTTTGTATAGATGTTTTCTCAAATTGGGTCGAAGCATTTCCGGCGGCCACAAATACCGCTATGTTTACTGCTAAGAAAATTGTGCAGGAATTTGTATGTAGATATGGTATCCCTAGAATTATCGAAAGTGATAGGGGTACCCATTTTACAGGTGATGTCTTTCAAGGAATGTGTAAATTGATGGGAATTGATAGCAAGCTGCACACTCCATACCGTCCACAGGCGAGTGCGAAAGTGGAAAGAGTGAACAGCACTATTAAAAATAAACTGAGTAAAGTGATGGCAGAGACAGGATTGACATGGCCAGAAGCTTTACCCATTGTACTGTACAGCATCAGAACCACTCCCAGGTCCCCTCTTAATCTGTCTCCCTTTGAAATCTTGTTTGGTCGACAACCGCATGTTATGATTAACCCTCAGGATGATTTGAAGTGTAACAATGAAGTGACTGTAAAATACTTGATTAACATGAGTAAACAGTTAAGGAATCAAAATGATAATCTGAAGTTAGTGATTCCTGATTTACCAGATAGTAATTGTCATGACATTGAACCTGGGGATTATGTAATGATACGGAATTTTCTACGCTCAGGTTGCCTTATTGACAGATGGGAAGGACCATACCAGGTCTTATTGACTAGCACTACAGCATTGAAGGTTGCTGAGAGAGAGACTTGGGTTCATTCGCCCCACTGTAAAAAGGTCGTTGATCCAGAGAAGTCCTGTGATAAGGAACAGACGGTAGAGGTTGTATCACTAGAGTGTCTGTTCCAGGAGGACTGAGGCGGCACCTGAGCATTGAAAATCACAAGACCAAAAGCAGTTGTCGATCCCCTGTTCCCTTTTATTGTTTTTCTCCAATTTCCCATCCCATCTCCCTCAATTATTTTTTTCCCCCTCTCATTTTTCTTCGTCTCCTCCTATAAGATGGACTTGCCCCAAGAGACTGTGATCCGGATTTTCCTGTTGACCATGATGTTGACCAGAGCAGTCTGTTCCGGCGAGAGTACCATGGAGGTCGAGAGAGGTTCTGGAATGGGTTCTGATGATAAAGATGGAGGCGTAGTTTTCCGAGAACAACATAATCAACAAGCAAAGGCGAGTATCAGAAAACGATCCGATAGCATTGACCATAGAAGGAATTGTGAAGGATTGTTAGCTGAAGAAAACTGTATCTGTAGGCTCTGTAACAATGTCATTGAGGATGGGTGCATTAAGAAATGCCAATCCAGTTTTAATATCCATATGGACCGGCATCCATTGAGTGACTATCACTCTTTAGTGGGTAATGTGTTAAACAAAACAGATTGTTGGGTATGCTCTCAAGTACCTCAGGGTCATAGCAAATCAGGGCTAGTACCATTTCCTTTAACGATAGAAGAGGTACTTGAGTTAAATGGTGGGAGACCGGTGGACCGGAGGTTTAATATCTCCAGCCCTCCTAGTTTGAAGCTCCACCAATACCATGTGGATAGGTCCCTATTATGTTTCAACATCTCCAATCCCCGAAAACCGGGAAATTGGGAAGTGTCATGGAGTAACCACACCATGACCTTTTCGCATAGAGCAGATAGAATGCCTACAGATACAGAGCTTGTACGCCACATAGCCAGTAGAGGAAAATCTTTCCGGTATAGGTATACTTTAGGAAATAGGATTACTAAAGTTGGAGAGGTATCACCAGGATACTGTGCACATATCGTACAACCTGATACGTGTACTAAACAGATGGAAGAATTAGGGTTAGGAGATTTCACATGGAAGGTGTGTAATATGGTTATGTCCTACTCCGTCCCATATGTTCTCCCCGATGATGCATATTTCATATGCGGGAGAAAGGCGTACAAGTGGCTTGCCCCAAACTCTGAAGGATTGTGTTATATTGGAAAAGTACTGCCTGAAGTAATGACTGTATCACATGACAAAATGAAAGACATACACCGTGGTACCCAAGCTCCTTATACTCACACCCATTACGAGCACGTTGTTAAAAGGCACCTGATAGAGAAGACAGAGCATCCGGCCTCTGATCTGATAAGTGAATCCACCGGGATTCAATTCTTAATCGCGTTAGATTTCACCCGCACCGATAGAGGAGTGCTGAATTATAAATACATATCGGCGCTCGCAAATTTGTTAGATAATATCACTGAAATGTATGATGACACGTTTAGGTATACTGGAAGAGAACTTCAGGCTTACAAAACAGAACTGGTACAGCATAGAATGGTTCTCAATTACCTCACAGCAGTGACAGGCGGATATTGTGTCACACTGGCAACACAATACGGCGTGAAATGTTGCACATATATTACGAATAGCACCGAGGATCCGGTCGAGGTCATAGACCAAAAGATGGACGATATTCTCCAATTGAAGTGGGAATTTCGCAGGAGACACAATCTCACTCTTGCTGCTGTAGGTAATGAGCTGACTGGTTGGGTGTCATGGTTGAACCCGCGAAATTGGTTTTCTGGTTTAGGAGACTGGGCTCAAGGAGTCATAATGGATGTTGGGAAGTTTCTCCTATGTATCTTAGGTGTTGTCATATCGATTGGATTGATATTTAGATGCGGTCAGGCTTTAATGAAGTGCAATCATCGTACTAGGGTAATGAGTTTAAGGAGTGAGGAAACTGTAATTAACCTGGACTTGATTTATGACCCAAATGTAGAAACAATGATGTGATGAAAATGCGATTTCTACGGTCCGTTTCTTTCACCTGTTTTTCCATTTTCTCCAAGGTAACAAGACCCACTTGGACGAGGAATTTGATGAGCCGATATACAGACAACAGAGGGATTAAAGAAGAAGTTTGACAACCTGATACACAGATTTTTGATGAACTATGCCATGGATCCCCAGTTTCCCTAGAAATTTTAAAATTACGCTAGCCCAACACTTTTGTAAATCTATGGACATTGACAGCTTTTGCTCGCACCTTATGGGCAAAAGCACAAAGAAGACTGCATTCAACAGACACCAAACAAGACCTCAATCGACGACTGTACATTTACCTGACATAGAATACCACCGCATTTACCGTAATTATGTCTTTTCTTCATTTCTACAACCCTCAGGTAATGACACACATAGTCGATAGGGAATACAGGCACAGATATCAGCAATCACATATCTCCCCCATTCATGTATCATCAACTAAAATGTGCTCCCCCATTTTGTTACAACCAAAGCCAAAAAGAGCTCGGTAAAGTTTGACAGCCCATCCACAGACCCGTACCACGGGATAAGAAGGAATTCACATGTATACTTCGCAATACCTCGAAGCTTGATTTAAAACACGTACGGCACGACGATACATGACCCCCAAGCACGGATTCATACACACATGCTTCTGCTATCTCACTAGGTCATACCCTTTTCCTACCATCTCCTCTCCTCCCTTACCCAACCATGTAAATGTATTAACCCCTAACATATATTTTTCTCTTTTTGAAATGTTTTCAGGAAGTGGCAGTTATTGTTGACTGCCAAAGGGTGGACTGTCAAAGTCAGAAAAATATCTCTATGCACACTACCATATTTGCACCTCACACAGGTCCGTGCTGCGCATGCGTACGCTCTCCCGTGTGTGCGCATACTCACAGTCGCGGGCACCCGCAGGCGCACGGTGTGCGTATTTACGGTAGAGTTTATGTGATCGTAGCGTGCGACTCAATCGTTACATATTTTCAGTAATAATGTATTTTGTAGATCATGGTCCCTTTGATAGATTCTGAAAGTTTAGTTAACATAGCATGTTCCTGAACAGAGAGATCCCTCTTTGTATTGTACGAAGGGTCTAACAGGGGTCATACAGTGGTGTTTGGTACCCATCGGAAGAGTATTTAAATAGCAATATTCCGGTGTTGGTTTGGAGCAGATTAATCGCTCGTGCGAATAGTTATGGACATAAGAAGTTTATGTCCATTTACTATTATTTGTTCTTATTTAGTCATGCGGCGGGAAACTCAGTATCCCACCCACCTGAACAGTTGGAAGCAGTCACAGCCCACCTGTATGAATCAACCTATGACCTTTTGTTATAATGCGAAGCCGAATTCCTGTGTCCAATGAACAATGAGATTGTAGGGACCATTGAATTGTATTGTGTGTGGGGCATAAATAGGCAGGCCGACCATATCCAGTTCACTCTCTTCAACGGTTCTCATTGCTGATAATCGGGAGCTGGATATCGAGGCGCATGCGATCGTTTCCCCTTGTGCGTAAGTGTTGAGGAGGTATTAGGGGCAGGCTGTAACTACTGGTTGGCCATCAAGAGCTCCAGTTGAGGAAGGGCCACAGCTTGCTTGGACACCCACACATTTTAACCCCTTGGGGGCCCCAAGTTTGCAGATGAGTGCAGCTTTCCAGGAGCAGATGCGTGTAAGTGTCAGAACTTTGCGTATGCATGTGTACGCTCTCTGAGCATTTGCAGATTAAAATCCCACTAGATATACTAAGAAAGCTGGCTTGGGGCTCAGTCGTATTCAGCCCTCTTATCTCTTTGGTCTGACTGTGCTTGGATATTATATAAAGTAATCCAGGAACTTGATGACCATGTAAAGTGTGGCCAATGTGGCAAGTTACTTATTCTGTGGGGGGAAAGCCAAAGCAAGCACCTTCTCCCCTACAAGAACCAGCTGCATGGGCGAAGCTATACTGGGTATCAGGGGTGCCATTGCTATGAGGCCCAGAGGCTTATGGGGGCCCCCAGACCTAACTCATACAGTTGCCTACTAAGATCCTGAAATTGGCTGCTAGGAAATCGAGTCTGGCCCTTTGCCCGGGCCCGAAAAGGGGAACCAGTCAGTGGTGATCTCTAGCTCTAAGTAAAGCTCCACACTGACATGATCCATCACCCACACCCCTGTGTCACACATACACAACTGAGCTTATCAGTAAGACCAGCACTGTTGGGGAGTAGGATTCTCCTTGTTTCCAGCCTTTGTGAGAGGGGCGGGAATTGAACTGAGATTAGGACTGTCCCAGAAAGGGGCAGTGTGTCTAAACTAGGAAGATCTCCACTGAAAATGGAAAATCCTGCATTAGGAATTATCCCCTCTGGTAGGAGCAGGTTGGTCATCCGCCGTCTCTGTGGTATAATGGGAAATAGGGCATTTCTTTAGGGTCTAAAATAAGTTATAACCTAGGCCGATATTACTGTATGGTGCATAGAATGAAGTTGGACAATACTATGGGGCATAAAAATGAGCAAAAACATCATCCTTCAGTGGGAATGGCCTATCAGTGAGGAAGTCACACCACCTATGGCACGCGAGAGAAGTCCTGACCCAGCAAATATAAAAGATGGGAGGTATGCTCTAGAATAGCGGCGACTGCAGACTTCTTTAATTATAAATATTTATTGTTGATCACGATCGGTAAGAGGTGCTAACTGCATAAAATTGTCTATCTAATGACAAAAGCCGATTCACTATCCAATTTAGTATTTAAATCAAGTATTTTTATTGTTTTGCAAGAGAAAAAAAAAACAAGAAAGAAAAAAAAAGCATAAAAGAACATTACAACAAAAAAATTCTAATAACATTAACGAAATCAAATTTGTGCTTTGCAAGTAGTTCCTCTACACATTAATTGCATTATGTGGGTATAGGACACAGTCACATCCACATCTCAGAACATATTAAAACAGACATAGAAGAATGGAAATAAGGTTCAAGTATCGTGCTAGAATACATAAGAAGAGAATAAAGGGAGGCGAGCCGGGCCGTACCCGAAGCAGTACACCGCTGCCACCGACACACATACTCATTATTTAAGGCAGGAGGTCAATAGAGTTTGGGGAGTTCCTCCAAAGAGCCCAAATCTTATCAAATTTCAATAGAGAATTACGTTTAGTGTACATAAATCGTTCATGGGAAAGGGTGGAGTTTACAAGGGCAACCCATTCAGCAGATGATGGAGGAGCACGAGCCATCCAGGTACGAGTGATACACACCCGGGCCAATGCCAGAGCAATATTCACATAAAGGCAGGAGTGAAGCGGGAGGCATTCCCTCAAATCAAGACCAAATAAACAAATACGCAGTGTCAACAACGGGATCCGAATACCCGTACGGGCTACAGATGTCGTGACATCCTCCCAAAAGGCATACACCCGCGGGCATTGCCAGAGCAAGTGCCAGAACCCAGCAGCTGGAGCAGAGCATTTTGGGCATTCATCAGAGGTCGAGCCTCCAAATTTAAACAGACGAGAAGGAGTCCAGTAGACCCTATGTAAAATATAAAGCTGTATTTGCTGGAATCTAGCACTCGCCGAGGCCGCACGCGGGGAGGCCAATATATGATTCCAATCCTCCTCACCAATTTCACCTAAATCATGCATCCATTTAGCCTTGAGGGTGGGCAGCCCATCCAATCCAGAGGAGGAGAGAAGTGAGGAGTACGAAGCAGAAACCCTTCCACGAGAAGGCAGAGTACGAATTAATTTACGAACAGGGGATTCAGAAAGTTGTGGAGCAGAGCCCCTCCACTGTGCCGTCAGAGCATACCTGAGCTGTAGATAACGAAAAAAACACTGTCTAGGGATACCATATGTAGTGGACAGACACTCATAACTGTGGAGTACCCTATCCTGAAAAAGTTGCCCCACTGCAGTCACCACATATAAAGTCCAAATCGAACCACCCTCCATTTTAAAGAGTTCGGAGAAATTTATATTATTCCAAAGTGGAGAGCAGGGGTCCACCGTGGGATCTCCCAGCAGCTTCTCAGACGCCAGCCATACCCTACGAGCCTGTTGCAACAATGGGGGAGAGAGGTCAGCGGAGTATTAGCTAATAAAAACTGCAACGGAGGAAAGGAGTGGCCAGCCCTGTCTAAAAGAGCCACTGGAAGGCTCCCATAATCCCCAGGATTAACCCATTCATAAAGTTGTACAAGTTGGGCAGCCAAATAATATAACCGTATATCCGGTAAGGCCAAACCACCCTCAGCTCTGGGTCTACTAAGTGTTTTACATGTAATACGTGCCCGCTTAGCACCCCAGATAAAGGAAGTAATATATCGGGAAATCAACGAAAATTGTGAGGCAGGGATATAAACCGGTGAATTCTGTAGTACATAAAGAAATTTGGGTTGAATAATCATTTTGATAATATTTACACGGCCCGTCACAGTTAAAGGGAGTTTCTGCCAGATGCGTGCCTTCATACGTAGAATTTGAGGGGTCAAATTCAGGGTAACAAAATCCTTAGGGCAATGAGAGATTTGAATACCAAGATATTTAAATTGAGTGCACCATTGGAGGGGAAGGTCATAAGAAGGTGGGGGTAAAGTAGAGGGACTTAACGGGAACACCACAGATTTGCTCCAGTTAATATAAATACCCGGAAAAAAAAACAAATTCCCGTAGCAATTCCAAAAGGGCAGGCAATGAGGGGGATACATCTTTTAAAAACAGGATCATGTCGTCTGCATACAACCCAATTTTTTCCTCCTGGCCCGCAACCCAGAGCCCTGCTATATCCGCTGCGGCTCTAACTGCGCAGGTCAAGGGTTCCACAGCAAGAGCAAAAAGCAGGGGGGACAGAGGACACCCCTGTCGAGTACCCCTCTGCAACAGAAAAGATTCAGTAGTAAAACCATTAACCACTACTCTCGCAGCTGGACAGGAATATAAGAGTTTTACCCAGGACAAAAAGGTCGGGCCTACCCCAAATCTGGCAAGGGACTCCCAGAGATAAACCCATTCTACGGAATCAAAAGCACGGGCAGCATTGAGAGAAACCACAATCGCACCGTCCAAATCATCCCCCGCCAACTGCATATACGTAAATAATCGTCTGAGATTGATGGTGGTAGATCTGCCCGGCATAAAGCCAGTTTGATCACAATGTACTAGTTCCAGGACCACAGTATTAAGTCGGAACGCTAACAGTTTGGCAAGATTTTTTATGTCAGTTGACAATAGGGAGATAGGATGGCATGAGTCTAAAAGAAGGGGATCTTTACCCGGTTTCGGTATTAGTACCACCAGTGCCTCCACCATAGATGGGGGAAGAATGCCACCCTGTAACAACAACTCAAAAAGCAACAGAAGTTTAGGGGCAAAAAAATCCAAATGGGTCTTATACAGTTCGATAGGGAGACCATCAACCCCTGGGGCCTTGCTATTGGGAAAAGACATAATGGCAGTTTTAATCTCCTCTAACGTAAAGGGGGCATCCAAAAAATGTTGTGACTCTGGACTTAAGGAAGGAACCTCTATTTTATCAAAATAATTAGACAATGTTGAGTACGTATACTGCACCTTGGATCTATAAACATCTGAAAAGTGTGTGTTGAAACTAGAAGCTATAGAAGGGGTGTCAGTGCATACAACACCAGACATACCCCTGATGCTATGCACAGTGACGGGAGGCAACTCCTGCCTTGCCAGGTAGGCCAAAAACCTTCCCGAACGATCTCCCTGAATATAAAAATCATAAGCTCGGAAAAGTAAACTCCTTGGATTTATCAAGGAGTAGGTCCGTCAACTGCTTATGGACAATCAGCCATTCCACCCGATCCGCAGCGAGGCCACTACGCAAATAGGTCTGTTCAAGCTCCGCACTCCTCCTCTCCAGTTCCACCTCAAGCCGTCTACTAGATATCTTCAGCTGGGCAACTCTGGATGTTAATGAACCCCGAAGAAAAGCCTTATAAGCATCCCATATCAATAAAACATTATCACAAATAGGATTTATAGCGAAAAACTCCTCCCAGAGCGCAATTAGTTCGGAGGCTGCACCCATCTGGGTCAGCCAGAAAGGATTAAACTTCCAGAATGATGCCCCCCTGTGTATATCAAACCCTATAGATAATAATATAGGGGAGTGATCAGAAATCCCACGTGATAAGTATCTCACCGAGGAAACACAGGGGAGTAGGGAGCGTGTAAGCAGCACCATATCAATACGGGAAAATACTCCATATGAGCCTGAGAAACAGGAAAAACAACTGTCTGTGGGGTTACGCAAATGCCAGACATCCACTAGGCCAAGTTCAGAAATCAGACGGGCAAAGGCAGTGGGTCTAGGAGCCACTTGTTGGGTAACAGGTCTCCATCTATCAGCAGCCTCATCCAAAACAGCGTTAAAATCACCGATACATATAGCCGGGGCGGAGGGAAATTCCTGCATGAAGGCACAGGCCTTCACCAAACTTTCAGAGCTATAAGGAGTAGGAATATATATAGCTAGTAACACAAAGGCGGAGCCGTGTATAGTGCCAGCTAAAAAAACATAGCATCCCAGTGGATCAATTTGGACCTTAGTACAGACGAAATGCAAACTTTTATGGATTAACAGTGAAACACCCCTGGAATTAGAATGGAAAGTGGAGTGAAACGCTCACCCCACCCAAGGCTTTTTAAGTGAAAGAACTCGACTACCAATAAGATGTGTCTCCATAAGACAAACCAATCCAGGATTTTGAGACTTAATATACTTTAACACTAGGGAACGTTTAACCTTATCATTAAGGCCTCTAACGTTCCATGAGAAAATGTTCACCATAGTAGTATATAGTATTCGAGTACGGCAATAGTAAGCCAACCGCACTCCAGCACGGTACCAGCCATCCCCCGCACAAAAATAAAGTGTCAAAGTCAGAAAAATATCTCTATGCACACTACCATATTTGCACCTCACACAGGTCCGTGCTGCGCATGCGTACGCTCTCCCGTGTGTGCGCATACTCACAGTCGCGGGCACCCGCAGGCGCACGGTATGCGTATTTACGGTAGAGTTTATGTGATCGTAGCGTGCGACTCAATCGGTACATATTTTCAGTAATAATGTATTTTGTAGATCATGGTCCCTTTGATAGATTCTGAAAGTTTAGTTAACATAGCATGTTCCTGAACAGAGAGATCCCTCTTTGTATTGTACGAAGGGTCTAACAGGGGTCATACAGTGGTGTTTGGTACCCATCGGAAGAGTATTTAAATAGCAATATTCCGGTGTTGGTTTGGAGCAGATTAATCGCTCGTGCGAATAGTTATGGACATAAGAAGTTTATGTCCATTTACTATTATTTGTTCTTATTTAGTCATGCGGCGGGAAACTCAGTATCCCACCCACCTGAACAGTTGGAAGCAGTCACAGCCCACCTGTATGAATCAACCTATGACCTTTTGTTATAATGCGAAGCCGAATTCCTGTGTCCAATGAACAATGAGATTGTAGGGACCATTGAATTGTATTGTGTGTGGGGCATAAATAGGCAGGCCGACCATATCCAGTTCACTCTCTTCAACGGTTCTCATTGCTGATAATCGGGAGCTGGATATCGAGGCGCATGCGATCGTTTCCCCTTGTGCGTAAGTGTTTCTCCGCAACTATATTGATCTTCTTGTTATTGTGGGCCAATCTCTCTCAATTTCTCTCTCTCTCTCTCCTTCTCTCTCTCACTCATTTTCCCTTAAATTGTATTGTATTGTATTTCCTGTGTAGTTATCTGGTTAGGTAGTCTATGTTATATTGTAGTGTATGACTTGTATTGTGTTTAACTCTTTTGCAAGTATAGCATTCATAATATATATTTTAGGCGTTGGACCCTGAGCACGGTATCTGTGTGTTTCTTATAGTATTAAGTATTCTCAGAGCGTCGGTGACGCTCAAACAGCTTTTAAGGTAATAAGGTTATACTGTGTTGCATTTACTCTCTAACATTACACTAAGGTTTTACTGCACAATACACTGTTTATGGTTTAGATACAAAGGTTTAATATAGTGAGCGTCAGCTCCGCTGGTGATCTCCTCGTGGTCCCGAGCGTTCGCTACGCTATAGCGAATCATTACTTTAGTTACAGCCAATAACGTGCCTGCCTGTGATCTCTGGGCCGTGAGTGAACGTGACGCTTGAGCGTCTCGATCACGGCAAAGCGATTGTTACGCAACTAGCGTACCCTTACGGTACTTCATACGTAGATAGCGTACAGTGTTCTTAGACCTCATAAAGGGTATTATATACGATAAATATTTAGCTTTATCAATTGGCGGCTCGCCCTGTCCTTCACATATCTGCACTAGGTAATTTCAGCAGACATTATCCAGCAGCAAAGGGCGGGAGAGCATATTCCTCGTAGTGCTGTTTGGATAAGCGTCTGCTTCTCTTAGTAAAGGGTGCTGAAGGAATCCGGGAACCGGAGGTAAGAACAAAACAATAGTGTCTTTTTAAAACTGTTTATTTTTCTGTCTTGCGTACACACGCACGCACACATATATATCTGCATTTCCTTTTCATTGGTGTATTTTCGTATGTCACTCTCCTGTTTGCCAGCTCTATAGTTGATAAACGTATAAATTGTGTTACGGTGGATCTTTGCTTTGCGTACACGTGTCTCTAACAAAAGACTGAGACTTGCGTACGCAATCCAAGGGCCGACGCACGCAGCGTATATTACGCAACGGAGCGTACGGGTACGCCCACGTAACTCAAATCACAAGTTTTGTTTTTTTCTCTCCTCTCAACGCGATAAGTAGCGCCACGCGGTAAATAACGCCAGGCGATAAATCGTGCAAATTTTTTTTTAATTCCAAATTTAAATTAATAGATCCTTCTCCTAATTTGTAACACATCTGGTCTAAAGAGAAATTTCTGCGCAGAAATAGAAATAGAAACAAAAGTGTACATGTGGTGAGTGAGTGTGTTGTATACAATTTTACAGGTTGAACCACAAGAAAAGTCGAGTTCTCGTGAGGTACATGCGTGTAAGTGACGTACATGGTGGCTAGGGAGGCATCCCTGGTTAAATATACAATTTGAGCATTAGAGTGTAGCCGACCAGGAGGTCATACTGTAACAGACCAGGAGGTCATAGCAGACCAACAGGTTCAGGTACAGCAGACAAGGAAGTCCGCTATACAGTCCACAGGCACAACACCAAGAAAGGGTTGGTGCAACACCCATATAGGCCATATAAGCTCTGGCTGAAGGAATTCGCAGCCGAAATTTTCGATTCCACTGGTCGCTCAGTACATAAGATTAGTTGCTTGTGTACTAAACGATTGTACCGCACGTAATTGTGTGCATTAGTAAACCTGACCGGTACTATTTGTGTGCGAAGGTCATAAACGCTATTTGTACATTCTAACGTGATTTGTGTAATTTTTTTTATTTTAAGGGAAGTTCGCTGCTCACTCAGGAACTATCCAGCAACCAATAGTTACTGGAAAGAGTAAGTGTTCTTCGGAGCACCCTCACAGGTTCCAGTAAATAGAGGTTCAGGTCGCAGGGGCCCTAGGTCGAGTACGCCAGCACCATATCGGTGTGATCAGGTCGTATTGGTCGGCGTGGGCGAGTGAGTGGGGAACTCGGTAAACCGCCACCGTCAGCCTATTTTGGACATTTGGTTTGCGTAAGGGTTGGTTAAATAAAGCAACACCTTCGAACTATGGGGGCCACTTGTTCAGGTAGGGGGCGATCAACCTCGGTTCGGGTTGATTCAGTGAACCGACCAATTGGGTCGGCAAGGTATGTAATGTGTGAGAAATACGGAAGTCACACAGAAGCTGTATGTGATGAATGGGAGAGAATGACAGTACATGACGGGGAGAAATTCCCAAGAGTAGGTAGCTTCAGCACAGAAGTGTTAACGAATTTAAGGAGAAGGATATGTCTCATTAAATCAACAAAGAGACGAATCAAACATTACGATTATTTGCAGTTGTGGCAGCAGGAAGGTGACATACAGAGAGGATTGGCTCAGGCGGCGGGATCTGGCTCAATCAGAAAACTGATAGCCACGGCCCCACCGCCACCATACATATCAGGAGAAAAATTGGTTGCGGAGAATGACGCACTAAGGTGTAACACACAAACACTTAGCAACTGTATAAATGTTAAAGATAATGTTAACCAATTAACCAACGCAAGTATTAACCCGTGCAAGTTGTACCCTGTTTTGAACTTTCCTCAGGAGTGTGATCAAGAAGACGAATCGGCAACAATTTCAGCGCTCTCTCTAGCAGCCACCATAGCAGAGACCACAGTAGGCACAGCTCCGCCCACGAGATTAGTAACAAAGGCCCCTAGCGGAGGGATAGGTGAGGTCGTGTCTACAGGTAAGTACGGCACCATACACTATGCTGAAGCCATTTCACCACAGGCTGTAGAACCCACACAGAGTGATGTTGTTAGAGTTAATCCTGTTAGGGTAATAGCTGTTCCAAATGGGAAAACTGACACAACAGGGGTCACCCCTGTGAGGAACATTGCCATGTATAGCCCATTTTCCAGAATGGAATTAAGGACCATCGTGTCTGAATTCCCTGACCCTAGAAAAGATTTAGTTGCCAGTCAAAAATACATCAGAGACTTAGGTAACACTGTAGAGCCCAACAATAAAGACTGGCAGATATTGCTGAGAGCATGTTTACCCTCCAATGTTGACGCAACTCAATTTTTAGCTGATTGCGGATTAGATCAGGATGTACCTCTTACAGATGTGTACAACAAAGACAATGTAAAAAGAATAAACTTACAGTTAAAAGAATATTTCCCAGCGGTAGTCAGATGGAACAAGATATTCTCCATTAAACAGAAGGAGTCAGAGACAGCTGCAGAGTATTTTCACAGAGCATTATCAAAAATGGCAAAATACACAGGCATAGAGGACATTAAAACAAACATAAACCATCGAGAAGTAGCAGTATCGGTACTGATGGATGGTTTAAAAGAGTCATTGAAGACTAGGGTACAGACCACACAACCATGTTGGCGAGGTCTGTCTGTGGCTACTTTGAGAGAGGCTGCTATTGATCACGATAGGAACATCACCAGACACAGGGAACAACAAAGTGATAAGTTAATGGCCGTAAGTATACAGGCCCTGACCACAAGGCAGCCTTTGTTTGTATCACCAAACCCTGTGGGTAAGTCAAGTGTGGTTACTTGTTATTCTTGTCATAAACAGGGACACATGGCACGAGATTGTAGAGTAAAGAATGTACGAAACTCATACCAACCCCCTAGACAACGACACGACACACGACATTGGGAGCAAGGTCCGCAGAAACGGAGTTATGAGCCACATGCAGGGGAAACAAAAAGATACCCCCCAAACAGAGATTGGCAGACCTCTGGTAGTTCCCAGCTAACTCCCTCACAAGTGGTTGCTGCCAGCGGGATTCAGGGAGGTCACCATACCCAATAGGGGTGTGGCCATACCTGTAATCTGCAGCCAGTAAAATTGATTGCAAGTCTTGGAAGTGAACCAGAAATTGCAATCAATGTAGCTGGTAAATCATTAAACTTTCTTGTAGACACAGGGGCGGCCAAATCAGTGATAAATTCGACAGTGGGCATGAGGACCACTGGTAGGACAATTCCAGCCATGGGAGTAACAGGAGTAGTCCAGCATTACCCTGTTAGCAAACCAGCAGAGATTACAATAGGGCCTTTACATACCAAGCATTCCTTTTTGCTGGCTGCATCGGCACCGACCAATCTCCTGGGAAGAGACTTACTGTGTAAAATGGGGTGCGTCATTTATTGTACTCCTGAAGGTGTATTCTTGGACATACCTGAGAATCACGCTCAGGAAGTACGAGACATGTTAGACTCCCCGTCAAAATTAATGTCACATACCACTATGACAAATAGGACTCCCTCCCAAGTAGAAGAAATGACATCTCAGATACCAGAGTCACTTTGGACTAAAGATGGACAGGACACTGGATTAATGGCAAACGTAGCTCCGGTAGTTGTACAAGTAAAAGATGGTAGGATAGCTCCAAAAATCCCACAGTACCCTCTGAAGCCAGAGGTGGAGTTAGGAGTTTACCCAGTAATAGAGCGCTTGCTACAACAGGGCATTCTGGTAAGAACGTCCAGCACTGCTAATAGTCCCATCTTCCCTGTGAAAAAGAGTGGGGGGAGGGGTTACCGGCTAGTGCAGGATCTAAGGGGGATTAACAAAATAGTTGAGAGTCAGTTCCCCGTAGTGCCAAATCCAGCTGTCATCCTAATGCAAATCCCTCCCACTGCGAAATTTTTCACTGTTATTGACCTCTGCTCCGCTTTCTTTTCGGTACCTCTGCACCCTGACAGTCAATATTTGTTCGCATTTACATACAGAGGAGTCCAATACACATGGACTCGATTACCACAAGGATTCATAGATAGCCCAAGTATATTTTCTCAGGCTTTGCATGATTGTTTACAGTCTTTCCAACCAGTGAGTGGATCAGTATTAATACAGTACGTGGATGATCTACTACTGTGTTCTGATTCATTGGAGGCATCCCTGAAGGATACGAAACAGCTCCTGTTTCATCTTTCAGAAACAGGACACAAGGTTTCCAAAGACAAGTTGCAATTATGCCAAACTAAGGTAAAATATTTGGGACACTGTTTAACACAAGGACTGAGACACCTGACCGCTGATAGAATTCAAGCAATTAGAGACATGACTCTGCCACAAACCCAGCAACAGATCAGAACATTTTTAGGAATGTGTGGGTATTGCCGTAATTGGATCCCAGGGTTTTCCATTTTAGCGTTACCTTTGCAGGAAATGGTCTCCTCAAACAAACCTGATCGGATTTCGCATACAGACGAGTCTGAGGCAGCATTTGAGAGACTTAAACAGTGCCTAACGCAGGCACCAGCATTAGGTATGCCGGACTATGGGAAACCCTTTGAACTATACGGAACAGAAAGTGCTGGTTGCGCGGCAGGCGTACTAACCCAAAAGCACGGTGATGCCAGCAGGCCAGTAGCATATTACAGCGCTCAGCTAGACACGGTAGCGCGATCCCTCCCCACATGCTTGCGAAGCGTTGCTGCGATAGCATTGCTAGTAACGAAAAGCGAAGACGTCGTGCTAGGTCACAACCTCACAATTCATACACCGCATGCAGTGTCAGCCTTGTTAAATTCTGCCCAAACCAGGCACGTCTCATCAGCGCGGTTTACAAGATGGGAATTGGCACTAATGGCCCCCGTAAACATCACCATAAGGAGATGCAGTGCATTAAATCCTGCAACATATCTCCCAAGTGTGTCTGGACAGACCCAAAGGGTGGAGGATGAGAGTACTGGGGAAGGAGGATTTAATACAAAGGAAGACACTCATGATTGTATAGAATATTTGACCCAAAATTTTACCGCAAGGCCTGACATCAGTGACAACCCACTGGAAGATGCAGAACTTACGTTCTACACGGACGGTAGTTGTCATAGACAGTCAGACTCGGGAGACTTGTGTACTGGATACGCAGTCGTAGATGACCAAGGCACCATAGAAGCGGAACCGCTAGGCCCACCTCACTCAGCCCAGGTTGCTGAACTGGTCGCCCTAACCAGAGCATGTGAATTGGCTAAGGGCAAATCAGCCAATATCTACACCGATTCTAGATACGCATTCGGGGTAGTCCATGATTTCGGAGCCCTATGGCGCCTCAGAAATTTCATGACGGCAGCTGGTACACCGGTAGCGCATGCAGCTCACATAAAAAGGCTTCTAACAGCGATACAGGAACCCGACAGAGTGGCTGTTATCAAATGTAAAGCACATACATATAGCCAAGACCCAGTATCGCTTGGTAACAGCCGAGCAGACGAAGCAGCTAAGTTAGCAGCTGCTACCCCCAGACAGACAGACACCACACAACTGATGGTATTTAATACCATCAACACACAGAAGTTGTGTGAGATGCAAAATTTGTGTTCCACACAGGAAAAGGCAGTCTGGAAGGCAAAGGGATATGGCCAGGAGTCCTCAGGACTCTGGACGGATGGACAAGGTAAACCGGTGGCCCCCAGAACATACCTTCCATGTTTGGCTGAGGCAGCTCACGGGCTGACTCATCTAGGCAAGGAAGGGATGTGCAAGTTGGTAAGAGCATATTGGTGCGCCCCAGGATTCTCCTCTCATGCGAGTAAAAGAGCCATGTCGTGCCTTACCTGTTTGAGAAAGAATATTGGAAAGGCAATACCTACAGAACCATCCCATATCCCACCTGCCGGCGGCCCTTTCCAGGTAATACAGATTGACTTCATTCAATTACCCCCTTGTCGAAATTTGAAATATGTACTTGTTTGTATAGATGTTTTCTCAAATTGGGTCGAAGCATTTCCGGCGGCCACAAATACCGCTATGTTTACTGCTAAGAAAATTGTGCAGGAATTTGTATGTAGATATGGTATCCCTAGAATTATCGAAAGTGATAGGGGTACCCATTTTACAGGTGATGTCTTTCAAGGAATGTGTAAATTGATGGGAATTGATAGCAAGCTGCACACTCCATACCGTCCACAGGCGAGTGCGAAAGTGGAAAGAGTGAACAGCACTATTAAAAATAAACTGAGTAAAGTGATGGCAGAGACAGGATTGACATGGCCAGAAGCTTTACCCATTGTACTGTACAGCATCAGAACCACTCCCAGGTCCCCTCTTAATCTGTCTCCCTTTGAAATCTTGTTTGGTCGACAACCGCATGTTATGATTAACCCTCAGGATGATTTGAAGTGTAACAATGAAGTGACTGTAAAATACTTGATTAACATGAGTAAACAGTTAAGGAATCAAAATGATAATCTGAAGTTAGTGATTCCTGATTTACCAGATAGTAATTGTCATGACATTGAACCTGGGGATTATGTAATGATACGGAATTTTCTACGCTCAGGTTGCCTTATTGACAGATGGGAAGGACCATACCAGGTCTTATTGACTAGCACTACAGCATTGAAGGTTGCTGAGAGAGAGACTTGGGTTCATTCGTCCCACTGTAAAAAGGTCGTTGATCCAGAGAAGTCCTGTGATAAGGAACAGACGGTAGAGGTTGTATCACTAGAGTGTCTGTTCCAGGAGGACTGAGGCGGCACCTGAGCATTGAAAATCACAAGACCAAAAGCAGTTGTCGATCCCCTGTTCCCTTTTATTGTTTTTCTCCAATTTCCCATCCCATCTCCCTCAATTATTTTTTTCCCCCTCTCATTTTTCTTCGTCTCCTCCTATAAGATGGACTTGCCCCAAGAGACTGTGATCCGGATTTTCCTGTTGACCATGATGTTGACCAGAGCAGTCTGTTCCGGCGAGAGTACCATGGAGGTCGAGAGAGGTTCTGGAATGGGTTCTGATGATAAAGATGGAGGCGTAGTTTTCCGAGAACAACATAATCAACAAGCAAAGGCGAGTATCAGAAAACGATCCGATAGCATTGACCATAGAAGGAATTGTGAAGGATTGTTAGCTGAAGAAAACTGTATCTGTAGGCTCTGTAACAATGTCATTGAGGATGGGTGCATTAAGAAATGCCAATCCAGTTTTAATATCCATATGGACCGGCATCCATTGAGTGACTATCACTCTTTAGTGGGTAATGTGTTAAACAAAACAGATTGTTGGGTATGCTCTCAAGTACCTCAGGGTCATAGCAAATCAGGGCTAGTACCATTTCCTTTAACGATAGAAGAGGTACTTGAGTTAAATGGTGGGAGACCGGTGGACCGGAGGTTTAATATCTCCAGCCCTCCTAGTTTGAAGCTCCACCAATACCATGTGGATAGGTCCCTATTATGTTTCAACATCTCCAATCCCCGAAAACCGGGAAATTGGGAAGTGTCATGGAGTAACCACACCATGACCTTTTCGCATAGAGCAGATAGAATGCCTACAGATACAGAGCTTGTACGCCACATAGCCAGTAGAGGAAAATCTTTCCGGTATAGGTATACCTTAGGAAATAGGATTACTAAAGTTGGAGAGGTATCACCAGGATACTGTGCACATATCGTACAACCTGATACGTGTACTAAACAGATGGAAGAATTAGGGTTAGGAGATTTCACATGGAAGGTGTGTAATATGGTTATGTCCTACTCCGTCCCATATGTTCTCCCCGATGATGCATATTTCATATGCGGGAGAAAGGCGTACAAGTGGCTTGCCCCAAACTCTGAAGGATTGTGTTATATTGGAAAAGTACTGCCTGAAGTAATGACTGTATCACATGACAAAATGAAAGACATACACCGTGGTGCCCAAGCTCCTTATACTCACACCCATTACGAGCACGTTGTTAAAAGGCACCTGATAGAGAAGACAGAGCATCCGGCCTCTGATCTGATAAGTGAATCCACCGGGATTCAATTCTTAATCGCGTTAGATTTCACCCGCACCGCTAGAGGAGTGCTGAATTATAAATACATATCGGCGCTCGCAAATTTGTTAGATAATATCACTGAAATGTATGATGACACGTTTAGGTATACTGGAAGAGAACTTCAGGCTTACAAAACAGAACTGGTACAGCATAGAATGGTTCTCAATTACCTCACAGCAGTGACAGGCGGATATTGTGTCACACTGGCAACACAATACGGCGTGAAATGTTGCACATATATTACGAATAGCACCGAGGATCCGGTCGAGGTCATAGACCAAAAGATGGACGATATTCTCCAATTGAAGTGGGAATTTCGCAGGAGACACAATCTCACTCTTGCTGCTGTAGGTAATGAGCTGACTGGTTGGGTGTCATGGTTGAACCCGCGAAATTGGTTTTCTGGTTTAGGAGACTGGGCTCAAGGAGTCATAATGGATGTTGGGAAGTTTCTCCTATGTATCTTAGGTGTTGTCATATCGATTGGATTGATATTTAGATGCGGTCAGGCTTTAATGAAGTGCAATCATCGTACTAGGGTAATGAGTTTAAGGAGTGAGGAAACTGTAATTAACCTGGACTTGATTTATGACCCAAATGTAGAAACAATGATGTGATGAAAATGCGATTTCTACGGTCCGTTTCTTTCACCTGTTTTTCCGTTTTCTCCAAGGTAACAAGACCCACTTGGACGAGGAATTTGATGAGCCGATATACAGACAACAGAGGGATTAAAGAAGAAGTTTGACAACCTGATACACAGATTTTTGATGAACTATGCCATGGATCCCCAGTTTCCCTAGAAATTTTAAAATTACGCTAGCCCAACACTTTTGTAAATCTATGGACATTGACAGCTTTTGCTCGCACCTTATGGGCAAAAGCACAAAGAAGACTGCATTCAACAGACACCAAACAAGACCTCAATCGACGACTGTACATTTACCTGACATAGAATACCACCGCATTTACCGTAATTATGTCTTTTCTTCATTTCTACAACCCTCAGGTAATGACACACATAGTCGATAGGGAATACAGGCACAGATATCAGCAATCACATATCTCCCCCATTCATGTATCATCAACTAAAATGTGCTCCCCCATTTTGTTACAACCAAAGCCAAAAAGAGCTCGGTAAAGTTTGACAGCCCATCCACAGACCCGTACCACGGGATAAGAAGGAATTCACATGTATACTTCGCAATACCTCGAAGCTTGATTTAAAACACGTACGGCACGATGATACATGACCCCCAAGCACGGATTCATACACACATGCTTCTGCTATCTCACTAGGTCATACCCTTTTCCTACCATCTCCTCTCCTCCCTTACCCAACCATGTAAATGTATTAACCCCTAACATATATTTTTCTCTTTTTGAAATGTTTTCAGGAAGTGGCAGTTATTGTTGACTGCCAAAGGGTGGACTGTCAAAGTCAGAAAAATATCTCTATGCACACTACCATATTTGCACCTCACACAGGTCCGTGCTGCGCATGCGTACGCTCTCCCGTGTGTGCGCATACTCACAGTCGCGGGCACCCGCAGGCGCACGGTATGCGTATTTACGGTAGAGTTTATGTGATCGTAGCGTGCGACTCAATCGTTACATATTTTCAGTAATAATGTATTTTGTAGATCATGGTCCCTTTGATAGATTCTGAAAGTTTAGTTAACATAGCATGTTCCTGAACAGAGAGATCCCTCTTTGTATTGTACGAAGGGTCTAACAGGGGTCATACAGTGGTGTTTGGTACCCATCGGAAGAGTATTTAAATAGCAATATTCCGGTGTTGGTTTGGAGCAGATTAATCGCTCGTGCGAATAGTTATGGACATAAGAAGTTTATGTCCATTTACTATTATTTGTTCTTATTTAGTCATGCGGCGGGAAACTCAGTATCCCACCCACCTGAACAGTTGGAAGCAGTCACAGCCCACCTGTATGAATCAACCTATGACCTTTTGTTATAATGCGAAGCCGAATTCCTGTGTCCAATGAACAATGAGATTGTAGGGACCATTGAATTGTATTGTGTGTGGGGCATAAATAGGCAGGCCGACCATATCCAGTTCACTCTCTTCAACGGTTCTCATTGCTGATAATCGGGAGCTGGATATCGAGGCGCATGCGATCGTTTCCCCTTGTGCGTAAGTGTTTCTCCGCAACTATATTGATCTTCTTGTTATTGTGGGACAATCTCTCTCAATTTCTCTCTCTCTCTCTCCTTCTCTCTCTCACTCATTTTCCCTTAAATTGTATTGTATTGTATTTCCTGTGTAGTTATCTGGTTAGGTAGTCTATGTTATATTGTAGTGTATGACTTGTATTGTGTTTAACTCTTTTGCAAGTATAGCATTCATAATATATATTTTAGGCGTTGGACCCTGAGCACGGTATCTGTGTGTTTCTTATAGTATTAAGTATTCTCAGAGCGTCGGTGACGCTCAAACAGCTTTTAAGGTAATAAGGTTATACTGTGTTGCATTTACTCTCTAACATTACACTAAGGTTTTACTGCACAATACACTGTTTATGGTTTAGATACAAAGGTTTAATATAGTGAGCGTCAGCTCCGCTGGTGATCTCCTCGTGGTCCCGAGCGTTCGCTACGCTATAGCGAATCATTACTTTAGTTACAGCCAATAACGTGCCTGCCTGTGATCTCTGGGCCGTGAGTGAACGTGACGCTTGAGCGTCTCGATCACGGCAAAGCGATTGTTACGCAACTAGCGTACCCTTACGGTACTTCATACGTAGATAGCGTACAGTGTTCTTAGACCTCATAAAGGGTATTATATACGATAAATATTTAGCTTTATCAAAAGTAACCATGATCCAGCACTTTCAGAACAAAGTAGCACAAGAAAAACACATAGGAAAATACAAAAAACATGGGTAAGAAAAATAACAAAACCCAACCGCCCCCTCACCGCATACCAACCCAAACATAGGTACACCTATTCCCAAACATTAGATTGACTCTAGAAAAGAAACAATAAACTCAAAATAAACTATCTGTGGGGCAACTAAACCCCATAACCTTGAGGACATGAAGTCCCCAGCCTATCATCAAAAGAAACTTGCCCATGCCAAGCATTCACCAGCCCTGGCAAAAAGAAGACTTTCTCAGAAAAATGCAACATTCAAATAAGAAACACATATAGAAGTATAAAAGTCCCTCAGGGTGGAACAGCAGGAGGTGGAGGTTGTAGATCAATCCAGGCAGATGCTTCTCTCGGATTATCGAAGAAATGTGTACAATTACCGGACACCGCCCGAAGTCGTGCAGGATACAGCATAGAGTATTGGAGCTGAAGGGCACGAAGCCGCTGCTTAACCTGAGTAAATTGTGAGCGAGATTTCTGGACTTCAGCCGAAAAGTCCTGAAACACGGCCACCCTCTGACCCCCATGCTCCAGCGGGCCTTTAATCCTAGCAAGTCGCAGAATAGTGTCCCTGTCCTTAAAGTGAAGAATTTTGGCGATGAAGGTCCTAGGCTGTGCGCCCGGTGGGACAGGACGAGTAGGAACTCGATGAGCCCTCTCTACAGCAAACTGCGGGGTGAACGAATCTTTTCCAAATGTCGACAGTAGCCAGGATTCCAGAAATTGTTCCGGTTGAGACCCCTCCGCCTTTTCAGGAAGGCCCACAAAGCGAACATTATTTCGCCTAAGGCGTCCTTCGATATCCGTCAATTTAAACTTGCAGGCAGACATCTCAGTTTCCAGGGAAGTGGGACGGGCAGGGATAGGTGCACAGGAGTCTTCCAGCGAGGAAATGCGGTTCTCTGTCTCCCCAACTCTGTCCCTGAGTTTCTGCATATCTTGACGTAGAAGTGAAATATCTATGTGCACCTCTGCCACCCTATCAGCGAGCCTCTTCTCAGAATCAGTGATGGCTTGCAAAAGTTGGGACATGGTAACCGCAGCAACCCCCGCCATAGTGGGAGAGGAGGGGGAGGAAGCGCAATAAAAAATTGGAGTTTCTTACTGTGCGCAATACGAAGCAGCCACACTGCTGATCTAAGTGATACACCACTCACTCAACACAAAATGAACAACAAAAATTCGATCAGACTGAAGCGGCGCTAAGTATGAAGAGGAAAGATATTTACTCCCCTTTTCCAAATGAGTTCCTCGTTATCTTCACAGGTGAGGATTCAATGACATGAAAAAGAAAACAAGCACAAGAACATAGTGTAATCCTGTAACAATATTACACAGTATTTCAACAAAACTTGATAGATTCCTGGAACTCTCCCACCACCATTCTCACATAGACTATTTCCGGGGTTACCCCCTCCACAGAACACTCACAATCGAGTGTTGATTTAGTAAGCTCAAAAATGGTAAACTCAAAAATGGTATGCTCTTCTGATGATTTTCTACAGTATCTCAGTATTCCTTGTCAAGTTTCTGGAGTAATCCCACCACCTGTGTAGACTGTTTCTTGGGGTTGCCCCCTTACACAGAACAAGAAATACTCAGAGAAGCGCTACCATTAAACAGTATAAAAATTTATTATTAAAAAATATGTTATATATAACTATCACAATTCAGTGAATAAACCAATTATCCTGGAGTATTATTCATATAGTACACACCAAAACATTCAAGGTTAAAAAATGGTAACAATTAAAAAATACATTATGAAGACTCCCTTAGAAAAACATAACCATTTAAATTTCTAATAAACACTGCAGCATTTATATTTTACTGATACTTATGGGGTTAAGCTCCATGCATGGGCTGATTGAATCACATGAATTCATTAGATGTTGTTTGAGAAGTCCATCCACAATAAAGTGATATATATTATCACTATCCACCATACATTAGCTTGAATATTCACAGTCTCATCCAAATATAGGGAGGCTTTATCTGGGTAGCTTAAATGAACATGTTTCCATGTATGTGCAATGACTTTTAAGCTGGAACCGCTATTAGTACAGTCTCGTGCAAAGGAGCTTACCCAGGCCTTTCAATGATGGAGAGATTTCCCGTGGTCACCTTCCTGATAATGGGCGCCGGCTGCCCACACCGCTGCACGGCGGTACAGGAGAAGCTGTCAGTGATGCTGGATGAATGCCCACATCGCACACACGGATGGATGGATAGATGCCCACACCGCTGCACGGCGGCACAAGAGAAGCTGTCAGTGACGCTGGATGGATGTTACAATTCACAGAGCCGTGTCGGAGCGCGGCTAGTCGGGGTCAGAGAGCCGTTCGCTCGTGCTTCCACGACCAAAGCCGCTATACACACTGCTTGTGTGTTAGGTGTTGAATGATACCCAGGATACCGGACAGGACGTCGGGCGGGATGCTTGACGCGTTTCTCAGCCTCGAAGACAGGGGCTGTTTCATCAGAAGTACCGCCTCCATGGTTTTAGGCATCTTTATACATCAGAGTCCTCTAATTACTAAGACAAGTGTCTGGTGTTGATCCGCTAATTAAAAACTGTATCAGGTGAATTCAAACCAACAAACACTTGCTGGTATTAAAATACTCTTATAAATAAAAAGTAAATAGTCTAATTGTTCTTCTATTATATAGACAATAACCGAAATTAAAAAATCTTTTCTTTTCCAATAAATCTAAATATATAAGAGAGACTCTATAGGTGTTCATTTTACAGATATATATATCTTTTTCCATAAAAAACACATGTATATAGACAAATATATGTATAAACGAATAGGTGTCCTGTAGCCATATAATTACCATATTATTTTAATTTCTATCCAAGATAACAGATCTCAAAGTGACAGTAGTCTTATAATTACCTTAATGGTAGAGAGACTTTAAATGAAGAGATACCAGAATGAAAAGAGTTTCTTTAAGTCAGTCTCTCGTATTCTATGTATATAATATATATAGAAATACGGTATAAAGACAGACATATCCTCAGCAGCATAAAATTATTGAGTCATAACCTATCACTACAAATTCCAATCAAGGGATAATGATACTACAAATCGCTCTAATTTTTATTACTCTATAAATTCTAGTCAAAGGATGATGATACAACATATTCCTCTAATAATCTATCTACACCTAAAGTGTAATATTCTATGTGACCATAAATGGAAAACAAGACTATAAAATACTGCACCCCACTACGTAGGAATGGGGGAGAGGGAAGGAAAGGGAAAAAGAGAAAGAGAAAGGAGAAGGAAATGGAAGAGGTTTAGATATTATTAAGCTCTATAGTGTCATTAAGACCTAAGGGGGTCATGGTTCCGGGGTCATGGCAGCCGGTGCCCATTATCAGGAAGGTGACCACGGGAAATCTCTCCATCATTGAAAGGCCTGGGTAAGCTCCTTTGCACGAGACTGTACTAATAGCGGTTCCAGCTTAAAAGTCATTGCACATACATGGAAACATGTTCATTTAAGCTACCCAGATAAAGCCTCCCTATATTTGGATGAGACTGTGAATATTCAAGCTAATGTATGGTGGATAGTGATAATATATATCACTTTATTGTGGATGGACTTCTCAAACAACATCTAATGAATTCATGTGATTCAATCAGCCCATGCATGGAGCTTAACCCCATAAGTATCAGTAAAATATAAATGCTGCAGTGTTTATTAGAAATTTAAATGGTTATGTTTTTCTAAGGGAGTCTTCATAATGTATTTTTTAATTGTTACCATTTTTTAACCTTGAATGTTTTGGTGTGTACTATATGAATAATACTCCAGGATAATTGATTTATTCACTGAATTGTGATAGTTATATATAACATATTTTTTAATAATACATTTTTATACTGTTTAATGGTAGCGCTTCTCTGAGTATTTCTTGTTCTGTGAATTTTGGGTTAAGGATCTGCACCTTGACCTCGAGAAGCTGCTGCCAGAGAACAGTAAGAGTATTTAGGTGTCCTGTAGCCATTTACTTAGCGCCCGCCTAACCCCCCTTTTTTCCTTACACAGAACACTCACAATCAGACACTTTTTATAGGCCTTTCATCATATGTCTTTCTTTAATTAAAATCACCATACGGATGGATGTATCGGGGTTCCCCCCTCTACATTAGACTCACTGTGGTCCACTTGTTTTGATTGCATATAATATACACCTCGGGCGTCCTCCTCATTAATTCCACCTCCACTTCGTTTTCAAAGGAGGGCGATCACCACCAGATTGTATGAAAATAACAAATTTTATTCCACAGTATTGGAATAGTTTCCAAAACATACAAGGTAAAAAGATCCTCTATAGGATCGAAACGCGTCGGTGGGACTTCTTCTTTCCATGGTGTACCTGTCCGGAAAACGGTGAGACATTTTTTCCCTTTTTTGGATCCATTTAACATCTAGGGAATTAAGTCTCTCCTGACTGGACATAAAGGGTCACCTTTTTATGTAAATTTTTATTGTTTTATGGATTGTCTTGTATGTTTTGGAAACTATTCCAATACTGTGGAATAAAATTTGTTCTTTTTCATACAATCTGGTGATGCAGGCCGGGATCAGCACTGCACACTGAAGTGAAGCTTGCAGGGACACAGGACACAGGAGCACACTGAAATAAAGCCCACAACGGTCAGCAAGCGTTTAGGCAGGGCCAGGTGGGCATATACACACGGGCAGCAGGATGTTTTACAGGATCAATGAGGCTGGGGAGCTAGGAATACACGTCCTACTCCATACCCTGTCAGGCCACGCCCCTCCAATTTAGTACTTAACTAACAATTGTACAATGTATAGTCTATATAATTCTTTTTTTTTAAATAATTTTAATAAAGAATTAATAATTCTTTCAGAGGGTACTCAGTAATTAAAAAAAAAAGTACACAATAAAATGTTTTAATTTTTATCTGTTTATTATTTTTGAATACATTAGTCCTCCAAAATATGAGTGCTTCACAAAAAGAGTCACTTGTTTCTTCTTTTTGTCACTAATTTCAGATATACAGACCCTGGGGAGCACCGCTGACGGTTACCCAATACACATCACTTAGGCAATTACTTTGCTACTGAATGTGGGGTACCTTATTAAGGAATTTTTTCCATATATAAATAGTCGGCTTTTTTGGAGGACACCTATTACTACTTGTCACTTCAGAATTATTACAACCTGTGCGGCTCCCTTACAAACCTTTTCTCTTACGTCCTAGAGAATGCTGGGGTCCATATTAGTACCATGGGGTATAGATGGGTCCACCAGGAGCCATTGGCACTTTAAGAGTTTAATAGTGTGGGCTGGCTCCTCCCACTATGCCCCTCCTACCAGACTCAGTTTAGTAAATGTGCCCGGAGGAGCCGGTCACAGCTAGGGGAGCTCTACAGAGCTTCTTTAGGAAAGAAACCTGCTCCAGCAGGTTCACAAACCCGGAAGCCCGCTTCTGATACCCCTAAGTCCTCCGCATGATGGTGGTCAGCTGGGCCTGGTCGGAGGTCAGGTGGGGGCAAGACTACGACAGTCTGGGTGTCATCTGGCCTGGACCCCTGGGTCCTGGATATAGTGTTCAGGGGATACAGAGTGGAGTTTCAACTGACGGAGGGGGAGTTCCTGGTGTTTCTGGACATTAAGGATGCGTACCTCCACATTCCCATTTGGTCGCCGCTTCAGGCATATCTCAGGTTTGCTCTATTGGACGATCACTATCAGTTTTAGGTGCTGCCGTTTGGCCTCTCCACAGCACCAAGGATCTTCACCAAGGTGATGGCGGAGATGATGGTTCTCCGCAAGCAGGGGGTGAACATAATTCCATATCTGGACGATCTCCTGATCAAGGCGTCGTCCAGAGAGAGGTTGTTGCGATCCATCCCGCTCACGACATAGCTGCACAGGAAGCACGGTTGGATCCTGAACCTTCCAAAGTCTTATCTGTGTCTTTCCTGGGAATGATCCTCGACATGGAAGTGCAGAGGGTATTTCTCCCGATGGAGAAAGCATTGGTGATTCAAACGATGGTCCGGGATGTGTTAAAGCCTACCCGGGTATCGGTTCATCAGTATATCTGCCTTCTGGGGAAGATGGTTGCCGCCTACGAGGCTCTGCAGTACGGCAGGTTTCATGCTCTACCTTTTCAGCTGGATCTCTTGGACCAGTGGTCGGGCTCTCACCTACACTTGCACAGGAGGATACGCCTGTCTTCGAGAGCCAGGATTTCACTCCTCTGGTGGCTACAACTTCCTCACCGTCTGGTCGTCCAAACTTTCGGAATTCAGGACTGGATCCTTTTAAACACAGATGCAAGTCTAAGAGGTAGGGGAGCAGTCGCTCTAGGGGAAACCTTCCAAGGAAGGTGGTCGACTCTTCTCCCAATAAACATCCTGGAGCTAAGGGCCGTGTACAATGCCCTTCTACAAGCAGCACACTTTCTACAGGATCGGGCTGTTCAGGTGCAGTCGGACAACGTGACCACAGTGGCCTACATAAACCGACAAGGCGGAACGAAGAGCAGGGCTGCCATGTCAGAGGTGTCAAGAATCCTCCTCTGGGCAGAAAGGCACGCTGTAGTGATGTCGGCAGTCTTCATTCCGGGAGTAGACAACTGGGAAGCAGACTTCCTCAGCAGACACGATCTCCATCCAGGCGAGTGGGGCCTCCATCCGGAGGTGTTCGAGGAAGTAACCGGTAGGTGGGGGGTTCCTCACATAGACATGATGGCCTCCCGCTTCAACAAGAAGCTGGGGAGGTACTGTTCCAGGTCGAGAGACCCGCAGGCAGTGGCAGTGGACGCACTGGTAACACCGTGGGTGTTCCCGTCAGTGTATGTGTTCCCTCCACTTCCTCTGATTCCAAAGGTCCTTCAGCTGGTGAGAAGAACAAAGGTTCTGGCAATCCTCATTGCTCCGGACTGGCCAAGGAGGGCTTGGTATGCGGATCTACTGGATCTTCTGCTGGAAGATCCAAGGCCCTTACCTCTTCGGGAGGATCTGCTTCTGCAGGGGCCGTTCGCCTATCAAGACTTACCACTGCTACGTTTGACGGCATGGTGGTTGAACGCCAGATCTTAGCTCGGAAAGATATTCCAAGTGAGGTCATTCCTACCCTGATTCAGGCTAGGAAGGGGGTGACGTCTAAACATTACCACCGTATTTGGAAGAAATATGTTTCTTGGTGTGAAGCCAGGAAATTTCCTGCGGTAGAGTTTCAACTTGAAAGTTTTCTCCTTTTCCTGCAAGCGGGAGTGATATGGGCCTGAGATTGGGATCCATAAAGGTCCAAATCTCTGCTTTGTCCATCTTCTTTCTAAAACAATTGTCTGTCCTCCCTGAGGTTCAGACCTTTTTGAAAGGGGTTCTGCACATCCCGCCTTCCTTTGTGGTGCCAACGGCACCCTGGGATCTAGATGTGGTGTTGCAGTTCCTACAATCAGCATGGTTTGAGCCTCTACTGGAGGCTGACATCAAGTTTCTCACGTAGAAGGCGGTCACTCTGTTGGCCTTGGCTACTGCCCGACGTCTGTCGGAATTGAGGACTTTATCTTGCAAGAGTCCTTATCTGATCTTCCATGAAGACAGGGCGGAACTTAGGACTCGTCCACAGTTCCTGCCTAAGGTTGTATCGGCTTTCCATATCAACCAACCTTTTGTGGTGCCAGTGGCTACTGACTCCTCAATTGCTTCAAAGGCCTTGGATGT
Organism: Pseudophryne corroboree; assembly: GCF_028390025.1. Classification (NCBI taxonomy): domain Eukaryota; kingdom Metazoa; phylum Chordata; class Amphibia; order Anura; family Myobatrachidae; genus Pseudophryne; species Pseudophryne corroboree. The sequence continues at coordinate 59,909,742 of NC_086451.1, forward strand.
TGTACGGGCTTTGAAGATCTATGTGAAGAGGACTGCTCGTCATAGGAAATCTGACTCTATATTTGTCCTCTACGATCCCAAGAAAATTGTGTGTCCTGCTTCTAAGCAGTCGATTTCGTGCTGGATCAGGTTCACTATCCAGCATCGTATTCTACGGCAGGATTGCCGTGTCCGAAATCTGTTAAGGCCCACTCTACTTGTAAAGTGGGTTCTTCATGGGCGGCTGCCTGGGGTGTCTCGGCCTTACAGCTTTGCCGAGCTGCTACTTGGTCTGGTTCGAACACATTTGCCAAGTTTTAGAAGTTCGATACTCTGGCCTCTGATGACCTCAAGTTTGGTCAGGCAGTATTGCAGGAGCCTCCGCGCTCTCCCTGCCGTACTGGGAGCTTTGGTACATCCCCATGGTACTAATATGGACCCCAGCATCCTCTAGGACATAAGAGAAAATAGGATTTTAATTACCTGCCGGTAAATCCTTTTCTCATAGACCATAGAGGATGCTGGGCGCCCGCCCAGCGCTTCGTTTTCCTGCATTGGGTTTATAGTTCGGTACTACCTGGTTCCTAGGTAAGTTCTGCGTTATTTACTGTTTCAGTACGGTTTCAGATGTTGCTGAAGTTTCCGGCATGTTTGCTGGATTTGTTTGTTGTGTGAGCTGGTGTGAATCTCGCCACTATCTGTGTAATTCCTTCTCTCAAAGTATGTCGTCTCCTCGGGCACAGTTTCTAGACTGAGTCTGGTAGGAGGGGCATAGAGGGAGGAGCCATCCCACACTATTAAACTCTTAAAGTGCCAATGTCTCCTGGTGGACCCGTCTATACCCCATGGTACTAATATGGACCCCAGCATCCTCTACGGATTACAAGAAAAGGATTTACCGGCAGGTAATTAAAATCCTATTTTCTTACTGAAATGATGGTGAAGGTTCTTCTATTCCTCCTGACAGAACAGTTGATCCTTGGGTACTCAGAAGGTCAGTGATTGTCAGATGTGCGTCCAATAGTTGCGGTTCAGAGACGCCATTTGGTTGCTGACAACATGCACATTTGTGGAGCCTGTCTTGTGTGATTTTGTACTGGGCCTGCCAACAAAGAGCGCAGCTATACCTATAAATGTGTGACGGGGTGTTCTCATGTAGGCAAAGATCAGTGAGGGCAATCTCACACAAATCCGGGCTGGCAGACCTGGAAATATGGGAAGCAGTTAACATACCGCCGCACAGGATACCGGCGCTCACAATGCCGATATCAGAATCCCGCTCAGTGGTACAATGCTGGTGCCGGAATACTGGCGCGGTAGGTGAGTCTCCCTCTATGGGTGTCTACAACACCCATAGAGGGAGAATATAACCTGTGACGAGCACAGCGAGCCACCGTGCCTGCAGAGTGGCGAGCGCAGCCAGCCGCATGGTGCTTACTAGTGCTTGCCCCGCTGCCGGCATACTGGTGGCCGGGATGCCGCTGTCCGTATACTGACGGCCAGCATCCCGGTCATAGGTAATTCATACTGATCCCGGACATATGATATAATATGTCTATAAGGAGGGGCACGATCTGCACTTAGTATGAGGCAGATACAGGTAGTCACTGATGATGGTGACAACCAGTAGTAAACCAGGTGCACAGATTACTTACACAGATACGGCCAGATGCTCTGCTCATGGGCGGACATACGCATTCTATCTGTGCATGCTTATTATGTAGCGCCCACTCAACTTTGCATGAAGCACAATGTGCTCAACTTATGCTGGGGGAAGATGTCAATCTGCACCTTTGGGTGCGGTGGTCGCTATGGCCTTGACACGTGCTGTGTGCAAGTCTGGGTCCATGTCCAGCAATGTTACAGGACCTCTTCCATACTGGTCTGTCCTGCCACAGTAACCCTGAGAGGAAACGGTATTGGAGACCATGGGGCTAATTCAGACCTGTTCGGTGCTGTGCTTTTTCGCACAACAGCGATCAGGTCTGAAGTGCGCATGCGCTAGTCCAGCGATCGCCTCCGTTTTTCTCTGGAGACTCCTAAAATATGATAGTAGGGTAATTGGCTTCCGACAAAAATTAACCCTAGTGTGTATGTATGTGTGTGTGTGTGTGTGTGTGTGTACATGGGCAGACAAGATGGGCCAAGTGTTTCTTATCTGCTATCACGTTCAACTCTTCTGTGTTTCTAAGCGAGCAGTGTCTGTCAGCTCCACAGCATTACACATTAGGCTTCTTTTTTGATCGCAAGTTGATTGACAGGAAGCGGGCGTTTGGGGGTGGTAACTGCCATTTTTCTGGGAGTGTCAGGACAATTGCTGGTGTTCCCAAGCAGGGAGGGTGTGTGACGTGAGTTCCGGCCCCGGTCAGCCTGTGTCTTGCACTGCAGGAGTAAGTCCTGGGATATGCACAGACTGGGAAAGTCATTCGATGGTGAGTGAGTTGCGAATAGATTTCCAGCTGACTGGCGTTTGCAAAGCTTTTCGCAATGCGTACGCAGACTTGCACGGGGCGGGTGTTCACTCTGTCTGGGTGGTGACTATCTGATCGAAAATCTCTGCAAATTCGCTAAGGAGCGATCAGGTCTGAGTTAGGCCTTTGGATCCCGTCACTTGACATTGCTATTAAGCGTAATAGTATAATTTCACAAAACAACAATGCATACAGTTGTGTTCACAAAGTCGAAGATACACGTAAATTGCTAAATTGGACAAGATCCATCCAGATGGCACAAGGACCAGGCAACCAGGTTCATACACAGGCAGATTGGATTCATCCTCTGGCTGCATTCACCATTTTGATTGAAATATTATTGGGCGATAATATCGCAGTCTGTAGCACATGTCGTAAGCTGTAGTCTGAAAATTGTTGTAAATGACTGTTCAGGGTTGTTTTAAATTATTGCAACTATACTTTAACTTGTATTGTACCCCAACCAGTGGAAACACAGGGTACCTGTGCCCAGTGGTGGATTCAAAGGGGGGCGAATAGGGCGAATGCCCCCCTTACATACAGTTTCCTACCAAGTGTGCACGCTGCACAGTGTGCCGGAGCTCTGCTCTAGTCCCTCACTCAGCAGAGTGAGTGACGGGACTGAGCCAGCAGAACTTGTGAAGAGGGAGGAGAAAGCTCTCCCTCTCCTGAGTCCCAGCCAATCAGAGCTGGTCTCCCTCCCTGCTGTGTGATACTACCCTTCTGCTGCAAAGGACTGCTGGGAACAGGACAGGAGTCTGTCTCTCCTACCTGACCAGCGTCCTGCATCATGGACTAGAGACTTGGGTCACGTGCCTCCCCGGTAAGGAGGCAGGTAGCGGTGGCGGTGTGCCTGGGTTTAATAATGGCCAGTCACGTGTGTGCAGCAGCAGAAGATGGCGGTGTGTGAGGGAGGTAAGAGGTGATGGCTGCTGCTCTCCCTATCTATCTATCTATCTATCTATCTATCTATCTATCTATCTATCTATCTATCTATCTATCTGTCTGTCTGTCTGTCTGTCTGTCGTCTGTCTGTCCATCCTTAGGATGAGTTAGAGCAAAAACACCACTTGTGTCAAATCATCGCTTTCCCTACCTTTGCCTAGCAGAGAACCACCGATCCTGGTGCTCTGGAAACATTGCGAGTTGGGTCAGAAAATGGAGCAGAGGCCAGAGCTATACCCCAGGGATATGTGGGGGCAGATATAGTTGGGGGCAGAGGGACATCCCAGGAATTTGGGGGGCAGGGGGACATCCCAGGGATAAGTGGTGGCAGATACAGTTCGGGGGCAGGGGGACATCCCAGGGATAAGTGGGAGAAGATACAAATGGTTGTCAGTGGGACAACCCTGAGATAAGTGGGGACAGATATAGTTGGGGGCACAAAGAGGGTTCTCATAGACATAACAGTGGCAGGAACAGTATAAGGGGAGACAGAGGAGAAATAGGGTAAGAATTAGGGAGCAGGTAAGAGAAGATGGGAGGAGTGGGGTATAATGGGGACAGTAGTCTGTACTGGATGTACAGTAGCATGATAGCACAGGGTGACATGGGGCAGTGTTGAGGGAGCGATCTCAGTCAGGATCTCATGCAATATATGGGATAGAGCACAGATGAATATCCGCAGCTCATTTCCATGATGGCGCGCTCACAGCAGTGGCAGAGCCGTGTTGGTCAGTGGGATCGCTGAGGCTTGGCTCTAGTATGGTCCCCGTCTGTGTGTGCATCCCAGGAGTTGAGCAGGAGCTGTGCAGGCTGTTCACATGCTGTTTGGTCTCCTAATGTAGCCCCACCATTGCAGCCGCAGGCTGAGCTGTTTGCCGATGCAGCAGTTGCGGCAGACGGATGCTGTGTCTCCCTTGATGCAGTACCCGGCACAGCTTCCGCAGCCATGGTAAAAGTGACAGCGGCTTGCTGCATTTTAAATGTGGTCGGCCAGAAGCCAATCAAACTCGCGGCCAGCAGCTAATCAGCAGCTGCCAATGCGGCTGTTCCTGATAGGCCACCGGCCCGTGAGCTCCAGTTGGCTTGCGGCCGGTGCCACATTTAAAATGCCGCTAGTGCTGTCACTCTATGAAGGGGTCTTGCTGCTACCTTCTCCCTCCATTGCTGCCCACTGGCAATGCAGCCACTGCGCTGACACCCAGCACAGACACCCGAGCCCTCTGTAACAGTACTCCCCTGATGGTAGCCCTGCTGACGCTTCTTTGGAGATGTAAGCTTCAGGTCCATTTGAGTGTCTAAAATGGCCCAAGGCACCCAGTTCATTCAAGGAAGACCTTTAAAAAATGTAATTAAAATAAAAAATTGTAGCCTCCACCTCTTAAATATATGCCACACCCCGTAATGCCTGTTATACATTATGCCACAATGCCCCTGACACATCATACCACATACCGCAGTGCCCGTAACACAGTATGCCACACACCGTAATGCCTGACACATTATGCCACACACCACAATGCCTGTGATACAGTATGCCACACACCGTAATGCCTGTGATACATTATGCAACACATCACAATGCCCCTGACACATTATGCTCCACAATAAGGCTTCTAAAAATGTTTTAAATACTTGCTATTGCCAGGGGTTTCATTATCTGGGGTCCATTCTCGTTGCCAGGGGTTTCATTATCTGGGTTCCATGCTCATTGCCAAGAGTTTCATGCTCTGGGTGCCATGCTCATTGCCAGGGATGTAATGCTCGTTGCCAGGGGTTTCATGCGTTGGGTGTCATCAGTGCCGTTTCTTGCGGCGGGCGAGCCGTGCAACCGCACGGGGCGCCCGCCGCAGCATTTCTTGAGGACTTTGAATCCCCCCTCCCCTCTCCTCCCTAGTGCCCAGCGAAACCCCGCCCTCCCCGAGCTGGGCACTCGGGAGAAGGGGGAGCCAAGCCGGCCGGCGGCGGCGCCACGCAGACGAGAGAGAGGCGGCTGAAGAGCAGGAAGAACCGCTTCAAATGTAAGTCAGCCCCTCTCCCTCTCTCTCTCTCCCTCCCCCCCCCCCCCCCTGCCGTACTGTGTAAAATGGGGACACCTGTCTGCCGGAATGTGTAAAATGGGGACTCTTGCCTGCCGGAATGTGTAAAATGGGGACACTTGCCTGCCGGAATGTGTAAAATGGGGACACAGTCTGCCGGAATGTGTAAAATGGGGGCACGTGCCTGCTTTAATGTGTAAAATAGGGACACTTGCCTGCCGTAATGTGTAAAATGGGGGCACGTGCCTGCCGTACTGTGTAAAATGGGGGCACGTGCCTGCTGCAATGTGTAAAATGGGGACTCTTGCCTGCCGTACTGTGTAAAATGGGGACGCAGTCTGCCGGAATGTGTAAAATGGGGACTCTTGCCTGCCTTAATGTGTAAAATAGGGACACCTGTCTGCCGGAATGTGTAAAATGGGGGCACGTGCCTGCCGGAATGTGTAAAATGGGGACTCTTGCCTGCCTTAATGTGTAAAATAGGGACACCTGTCTGCCAGAATGTGTAAAATGGGGGCACGTGCCTGCCGGAATGTGTAAAATGGGGACTCTTGCCTGCCGGAATGTGTAAAATGGGGACGCAGTCTGCTGTAATATCTAAAATGGGGGCACGTGCCTGCCGTACTGTGTAAAATGGGGGCACGTGCCTGCCGCAATATGTAAAATGGGGACACTTTCCTGCCGTACTGTGTAAAATGGGGGCACGTGCCTGTCGCAATGTGTAAAATAGGGACACCTGTCTGCCGGAATGTGTAAAATGGGGGCACGTGCCTGCCGGAATGTGTAAAATGGGGACTCTTGCCTGCCTTAATGTGTAAAATAGGGACACCGGTCTGCCGGAATGTGTAAAATGGGGGCACGTGCCTGCCGGAATGTGTAAAATGGGGACTCTTGCCTGCCTTAATGTGTAAAATAGGGACACCTGTCTGCCGGAATGTGTAAAATGGGGACACTTGCCTGCCGGAATGTGTAAAATGGGGACGCAGTCTGCCGTAATATGTAAAATGGGGGCACGTGCCTGCCGTACTGTGTAAAATGGGGGCACGTGCCTGCCGCAATATGTAAAATGGGGGCACTTTCCTGCCGTACTGTGTAAAATGGGGGCACGTGCCTGTCGCAATGTGTAAAATGGGGACACTTTCCTGCCACAATGTGTAAAATGGGGGCACGTGCCTGCCGCAATGTGTAAAAATAAGAATTTACTCACTGGTAATTCTATTTCTCGTAGTCCGTAGTGGATGCTGGGGACTCCGTAAGGACCATGGGGAATAGCGGGCTCCGCAGGAGACTGGGCACTCTAAAGAAAGATTTAGTACTATCTGGTGTGCACTGGCTCCTCCCTCTATGCCCCTCCTCCAGACCTCAGTTAAGGAAACTGTGCCCGGAAGAGCTGACATTACAAGGAAAGGATTTTGGAATCCAGGGTAAGACTCATACCAGCCACACCAATCACACCGTATAACTTGTGATAAACTTACCCAGTTAACAGTATGAACAAACAACAGAGCATCAACCAATGGATGCCAACATAACATAACCCTTTATTAAGCAATAACTATATACACGTATTGCAGAAAGTCCGCACTTGGGACGGGCGCCCAGCATCCACTACGGACTTCGAGAAATAGAATTACCGGTGAGTAAATTCTTATTTTCTCTAACGTCCTAGTGGATGCTGGGGACTCCGTAAGGACCATGGGGATTATACCAAAGCTCCCAAACGGGCGGGAGAGTGCGGATGACTCTGCAGCACCGAAAGGGCAAACACCAGGTCCTCCTCAGCCAGGGTATCAAACTTGTAGAACTTTGCAAATGTGTTTGAACCCGACCAAGTAGCAGCTCGGCAAAGCTGTAATGCCGAGACCCCTCGGGCAGCCGCCCAAGAAGAGCCCACCTTCCTTGTGGAATGGGCTTTTACTGATTTTGGATGCGGCAATCCAGCCGCAGAATGAGCCTGCTGAATCGTGTTACAGATCCAGCGAGCAATGGTTTGCTTTGAAGCAGGAGCACCCAGCTTGTTGGATGCATACAGGATAAACAGCGAGTCAGTCTTCCTGACTCCAGCCGTCCTGGCAACATAGATCTTCAAAGCCCTGACTACATCAAGCAACTTGGAATCCTCCAAGTCACGAGTAGCCGCAGGCACCACAATGGGTTGGTTCAAATGTAAAGATGATACCACCATTGACATAAATTGCGGACGAGTCCGCAATTCTGCCCTGTCCATATGGAAAACCAGATAGGGGCTTTTACATGATAAAGCCGCTAATTCTGACACACGCCTAGCTGAGGCTAGGGCCAACAGCATGACCACTTTCCACGTGAGATACTTTAGCTCCACCGTCTTAAGTGGCTCAAACCAGTGGGATTTCAGGAAAGCCAATACCACGTTAAGATCCCAAGGTGCCACAGGTGGCACAAAAGGAGGCTGAATATGCAGCACTCCCTTAACAAACGTCTGAACCTCAGGCAGTGAAGCCAGTTCCTTTTGAAAGAAAATGGATAGGGCCGAAATCTGGACCTTTATGGACCCTAATTTTAGGCCCATAGTCACACCCGACTAGGAAGTGCAGGAATCGACCCAGTTGGAATTCCTCTGTAGGAGCCTTCCTGGCCTCACACCAAGCAACATATTTTCGCCATATACGGTGATAATGTTTTGCTGTCACGTCCTTCCTAGCCTTTATCAGCGTAGGAATAACTGCTTCCGGAATGCCCTTTTCTGCTAGGATCCGGTGTTCAACCGCCATGCCGTCAAACGCAGCCGCGGTAAGCTTGGAACAGACAGGGCCCTTGTAGTAACAGGTCCTGTCTGAGAGGCAGAGGCCACGGGTCCTCTGTGAGCATTTCTTGCAATTCCGGGTACCAAGTCCTTCTTGGCCAATCCGGAACAATGAGTATTGTTCTCACTCCTCTTTTTCTTACAATTCTCAGCACCTTTGGTATGAGAGGAAGAGGAGGAAACACATAGACCGACTGGAACACCCACGGTGTTACTAGTGCGTCCACAGCTATCGCCTGTGGGTCCCTTGACCTGGCGCAATATCTTTTTAGCTTTTTGTTGAGATGGGACGCCATCATGTCCACCTGTTGCAGTTCCCATCGATTTGCAATCTGCGTGAAGACTTCTTGATGAAGTCCCCACTCTCCCGGGTGGAGGTCGTGTCTGCTGAGGAAGTCTGCTTCCCAGTTGTCCACTCCCGGAATGAACACTGCTGACAGTGCTAGTACGTGATTCTCCGCCCACCGAAGAATCCTGGTGGCTTCTGCCATTGCCACCCTGCTTCTTGTGCCGCCCTGGCGGTTCACATGGGCCACTGCCGTGATGTTGTCTGACTGAATCAGCACTGATTGGTTTCGAAGCAGAGGCTCCGCTTGACTCAGGGCGTTGTATATGGCCCTTAGTTCTAGGATATTGATGTGCAGACAAGTCTCCTGACTTGACCACAACCCTTGGAAGTTTCTTCCTTGAGTGACAGCCCCCCACCCTCGGAGGCTTGCATCCGTGGTCACCAGGACCCAGTCCTGTATGCCGAATCTGCGGCCCTCGAGGAGGTGAGCACCTTGTAGCCACCACAGAAGAGACACCCTGGCCCTGGGGACAGGGTGATCATCCGATGCATCTGAAGATGCGATCCGGACCACTTGTCCAGCAGATCCCACTGAAAGACCCTCGCATGGAACCTGCCGAAGGGAATGGCTTTGTAAGACGCCACCATCTTTCCCAGGACTCGCGTGCAGCGATGCACCGACACCTGTTTTGGCTTTAGGAGGTCTCTGACCAGAGTCACGAGCTCCTGAGCCTTCTCCTCCGGGAGAAACACCTTCTTCTGGTCTGTGTCCAGAATCATGCCCAGGAAGGGCAGACGCATCGCAGGAATCAGCTGTGACTTTGGAATGTTCAGAATCCAGCCGTGTTGACGCAACACTTCCTGAGAGTGTGCTATGCTGATCAGCAACTGCTCCCTGGACCTCACCTTTATGAGGAGATCGTCCAAGTATGGGATAATTGTAACCCCTTGCTTCCAAAGGAGCACCATCATTTCCGCCATCACCTTGGTAAACACTCTCGGTGCCGTGGACAGGCCAAACGGCAACGTCTGGAATTGGTAATGACAGTCCCGTACCACAAACCTGAGGTACTCCTGATGAGGCAGATAAATGGGGACATGCAAGTAAGCATCCTTGATGTCCAGAGACACCATAAAATCCCCTTCCTCCAGGCTTGCAATGACCGCTCTGAGCGATTCCATTTTAAACTTGAATTTCTTCAGATAAACGTTCAGGGATTTTAAATTTAAAATGGGTCTGACCGAACCGTCCGGTTTCGGTACCACAAACATAGTGGAATAGTAGCCCCTTCCCCGTTGAAGGGGGGGGACCTCTGCCACCACTTTCTGGAGAAAAAGTTTGTGAATTGCCTCCAACACTATCTCCCTTTCCATGGGGAAAGTTGGTAAGGCCGATTTTAGGTAACGGTGAGGGGGCATCACCTCGAATTCCAGCTTGTAACCCTGAGACACAATTTGTATAGCCCAAGGATCCACCTGTGAGCGAACCCACTGGTGGCTGAAATGTCGGAGACGCGCCCCCACCGCTCCAGGCTCCGGCTGTGGAGCCCCAGCGTCATGCGGTGGATTTAGTGGAAGCCGGGGAAGACTTTTGTTCTTGGGAACTAGCTGCATGGTGCAGCTTTTTTCCTCTACCCCTGCCTCTAGCAAGAAAGGACGCACCTCTGACCTTCTTGCTCCTCTGAGAACGAAAGGACTGCATTTGGTAATACGGTGCTTTCTTGGGTTGTGGAGGGACATAAGGCAAGAAATTTGACTTCCCAGCCGTAGCTGTGGAAACTAGGTCCGAGAGACCGTCCCCAAACAATTCCTCACCCTTATAAGGTAAAACCTCCATGTGTTTTTTAGAGTCGGTATCCCCTGTCCATTGCCGAGTCCATAAGACCCTTCTGGCAGAAATGGACATTGCGTTAACTCTAGAGCCCAGCAGGCAAATGTCCCTCTGGGCATCCCGCATATATAGGACCGCGTCCTTGATATGTGCCAGGGTCAGTAGAACAGTGTCCCTATCCAGAGTATCTAACTCCTCAGACAGAGAATCCGTCCATGCAGCTACTGCACTACACATCCAGGCCGAAGCAATTGCTGGCCTCAGCAGTGTGCCAGAATGTGTATAAACTGACTTCAGGATAGCTTCCTGCTTTCTATCAGCAGGATCCTTTAGGGCGGCCGTATCCGGAGACGGCAGAGCCACCTTCTTAGACAAGCGTGTCAACGCCTTGTCTACCCTATGGGAGGATTCCCAGCGTAACCTATCCGTTGGCGGGAAAGGATACGCCATAAGTAATCTCTTGGAAACTATCACCTTCCTGTCAGGGGAATCCCACGCTTTTTCACATTATTCATTTAATTCATGTGAAGGGGGAAAAGTCACTTCATGCTTTTTCTCCCCATACATATAAATCCTCTTGTCAGGGACAGGATTTTCCTCAGAAATGTGTAATACATCCTTCATAGCTACAATCATGTAGCGGATGGCTTTAGTCATTTTAGGCTGCAACTTTGCCTCATCATCATCGACACTGGAGTCAGATTCCGTGTCGACATCTGTGTCAACTATCTGGGATAGTGTGCGCTTTTGAGACCCTGACGGCCTCTGCGCTGAAGGATCAGGCATGGGCTGAGACCCTGACTGTCCCCCGGTTACAGTTTTATCCAATCTGTTATGCAAGGAGTTTACATTATCATTTAACACCTTCCACATATCCATCCAATCAGGTGTCGGCACCGTCGGCGGCGACACCACACTCAGCTGCACTTGTTCTGCCTCCACGTATCCTTCCTCATCAAACATGTCGACACAGGCGTACCGACACACAGCACACTCACAGGGAATGCTCTGACTGAGGACAGGACCCCACAAAGGCTTTTGGGGAGACAGAGAGAGAGTATGCCAGCACACACCCCAGCGCTATATAACCCAGGGATTACACTGTAACTTAGTGTTTACCCTGTAGCTGCTGTTAATATATATACTGCGCCTAAATTTATGTGCCCCCCCCTCTCTTTTTTACCCTTTAATGCACCTGTATACTGCATGGGAGAGCCTGGGGAACGTCCTTCCAGCGGAGCTGTGAAGAGAAAATGGCGCTGGTGTGCTGAGGAAGAAGGCCCCGCCCTCTCAGCGGCGGGCTTCTGTCTCGCTTTAATGTATAAAAAATGGCGGGGGCTCGGGCATATATACAGTCCCAGACTGTATATATGTCTCTTTTTGCCAAAAGGTACTTCATTTGCTGCCCAGGGCGCCCCCCCCCTCTGCGCCCTGCACCCTACAGTGACCGGAGTGTGTGGTGTGCTGTGGGAGCAATGGCGCACAGCTGCAGTGCTGTGCGCTACCTTAAGTGAAGACAGGAGTCTTCAGCCGCCGATTTCGATGTCTTCATGCTTCTGCTGCTTCTGTTCTTCTGGCTCTACGAGGGGGACGGCGGCGCGGCTCCGGGAACGGACGATCAAGGTTAGGTACCTGTGTTCGATCCCTCTGGAGCTAATGGTGTCCAGTAGCCTAAGAAGCGCTACCTAGCTGCCGTGAGTAGGTTTGCTTCTCTCCCCTCAGTCCCTCGTAGCAGAGAGTCTGTTGCCAGCAGAAGCTCTCTGAAAACAAAAAACCTAACAAAATACTTTCTTTTCTAGCAAGCTCAGGAGAGCCCACTAGGAGCACCCAGCTCGGCCGGGCACAGATTCTAACTGAGGTCTGGAGGAAGGGCATAGAGGGAGGAGCCAGTGCACACCAGATAGTACTAAATCTTTCTTTAGAGTGCCCAGTCTCCTGCGGAGCCCGCTATTCGCCATGGTCCTTACGGAGTCCCCAGCATCCACTAGGACGTTAGAGAAATGGGGACACTTGCCTGTTGTGCTGTGTAAAATGGAGGCACGTGCCTACCGCAATGTGTAAAATGGGGACACTTGCCTGCTGTACTGTGTAAAATGGGGGCACGTGCCTGCCGCAATGTGTAAAATCGGGGTACGTGCCTGCCACAATGTGTAAAATGGGGACACTTGCCTGTTGTACTGTGTAAAATGGAGGCACGTGCCTGCCGCAATGTGTAAAATGGGGAAACTTTCCTGCCGCAATGTGTAAAATGGGGACACTTGCCTACCGTGCTGTGTAAAATGGGGACACTTGCCTACCGTGCTGTGTAAAATGGGGAAACTTTCCTGCCGCAATGTGTAAAATGGGGAAACTTTCCTGCCGCAATGTGTAAAATGGGGAAACTTTCCTGCCGCAATGTGTAAAATGGGGAAACTTTCCTGCCGCAATGTGTAAAATGGGGAAACTTTCCTGCCGCAATGTGTAAAATGGGGACACTTGCCTGCCGTGCTGTGTAAAATGGGGACACTTGCCTGCCGTGCTGTGTAAAATGGGGTCGCGTGCCTGCTGTAATGTGTAAAATGAGGACTTTTTTTTTTTTTTTATCCTGTGGTGGCCGTGATGATGAGATCAGATGAGGCCACGCCCATCTTAACAAAGCCACCCCATTTTAACTAGGCCATGCCCCCTTGCCGGGAGCGCGCGCGCCTTCGGCAAGCGCATGCTTTTACTCTTTATATCTATGGGGTGGGGGGGCATTTTTTTATGTGAATGGGGGGGGGGGCGCATTTTTAAATCTCGCACTGGGAGCCAAATTGGCTAGAAACGGCCCTGTGTGTCATGCTCGTTGCTGGGGGTGTAATGCTCATTGCCAGGGGTTTCATGCTCTGGGTTTTATGCTCATTGCCAGGAGTGTCTTGCTTGTTGTCAGGGGTGTAATGCTCTGGGGGTGTCATGCTCGTGGCCAGGCATGTAATGCTCATTGTCAGGGGCTTCATTGCCTGGGTGTAATGCTCACTGCCAGGGGCTTCATGGCCTGGGTGTCATGCTCATTGCCTGGGGTGTAGTACTCATTGCTAGGGGTTTCATGCTCTGGGAGTGTCGTGCTTGTGGCCAGAGGTGTAATGCTCATCAGGGCCATAACTAGCGATGTGCCAGTGCCTGGCACACAGCACATATTCACTGTGGGCGCAGAACCACCAGCAACACCCGCACTGTGGGGTCCGCCTGGCCACCTGTCCGCCGTGTACATCGCAAAGGGAGTTGGGCAGCACTGCAGCTCATCGCCCTGTCTCCTGGCTCCGCTTCTTCTCTCCCCTCCCCCCCCCCCGTCTCCTGGAAGAGATGACGTCTCTCCCAGCCCACCCACAGTGCCCTGCGCTGCGAAGAGCTGCAGTGTTAGGGCGGGAGGGACAAGAAAACTGCCAGCTGGTGGTAGCTGCTGCCCCAGAGCCAAACTTAAGTATAACACACTCACTTACACTATCTCTCTCTCTCTCTCCGTCTATTTCTGTCTCTCGTAATGTGTAAAAATAGGAATTTGCCTGCCGTAATGTGTAAAGAGGGTACTCTGCCTGCCTGCTGTAATGTGTAAAAAGGGTAATCTGCCTGCTGTAATGTGTAAAAGGGGGCTCTGTCTGGCACAATGTGTAAAAGGGGGCTCTACTTGGAGTAATGTGTATAAGGAGCTCTACCTGGTGTAATGTGTATAAGCAGCATTACTGTGTGAAATAATTTGAAGTGATATTATTTTGTGATCATGCCCCTTCCCCATGAAGCCACACCCCTATATTTTTTGCACGCACCTTCTGCGCACACTGTCCAGATTTTAAATATGGGGGGAAGTGGGTGGACACCAATTATCTTTCTGGCACAGGGCACAAAAATGTCTAGTTAAGCCTCTGATGCTCGTTGCCAGGGGTCTAATGCATTGGTGCCACCGCCAGTGCTGAGCGCTCCAGGCACTTCCGGGTTATGCTGCAGCGCTGCACAGGGACAGGGGAGTCAGACGCTACAGGTCAAGTATGACCTCTAGCATCTGTTTCCTTCAAGGCGGCTGCCATTTTGGGAGAAACATTAGCAGATTTACATGCGGACGGCTAGTCTGCATGGGAATCTGCTGCGCCCCCCTTCCCCCCCAAGCCTGCGCCTCCCAGTCTCTGCTGCAGTTACGCCAATGCCCATAGCTTTGCGGAAGCTTAGAGTCTCACGAGTGGTGATGTGGAACGCAGTAGGGTAACGTTATATAGTAAGCACCACTACCACATTTTATACAGCATTATGGGCCTGATCTGAGTGTGACCAGTGGCGATGTTGGATGCGGCAGAGGGTGTTTTTCAGACAAGTTGCACCGCAAATAAATCCTGATGGTGTATGGGGGTCATTCAGACCCGATCGCATGCTGCAGTTTTTTGCAGCCGTGCTATCGGGTCTGAACTGCGCATTTGTGCGGGCCGCAATGCGCTGGCGTGTCGCTGGCCGGCGACGGGCAGCGACTAAAACGACGAAGAAAGCGTTTGCAGCGGCGAGCGCAAGAAGATTGCCAGGAAGAGGGGGTGTCAACTCACCGTTTTCTAGGAGTGTCAAGGAAAACGCAGGCGTGCCCGGCCGTTTCCACGGAGGGTTCCTGACGTCAGCTCCTGGCCGGATCATCTCAGCAGGTGAGTAAGTCTTGAGCTGTGTAGAGACTGCACAAACTTTTTGATTTTGCATCTCTCTGCACAAGCATTTGCAGCCCTGCACAGTGAATCCCCCCTCCCCTGTGGGCGGCGATTACCTGGTCTCAGCAGTGCAAAAAATAGCCTGCGTGCGACCAGGTCTGAATTAGGCCCTTTGTTCCGAGTTGCAGCACAGATTCATACACACACACACACACACACACACACACACACACACACACACACACACACACACACACACACACACACACACAATGTATTAAAAATGTGTTGGGTGTTCATATTTGGTTACAGGGGGTTGGCTAATCAGAAGCAGATGTAGTGCAGCATGGGTGTGTTATTGGAGTGACATGGGCGTGTTGCTGAAAGTGGCTGCATGCAGAGACGCAGAACTGCTCACATTGGTCGTACTCAGATGATCTGCGACTGATAGTGGCTTCTAAAGGTGCACTAAGATGTATTGCAGCGTCTGTAGGCACTGACTGTGGGTGTCTCAGTCCTTGCACATTCATACTCACGGAAGGCCATGTCTGGCTCTATGACGAGGCAATATCCCGCCCACTACAACAGACCCCACCCCCTCAACAAAACATGCCCCCATTAGGGCTGCTTCCAGAAACTTCCCGGGCTGATTTGTCATCCCAATCCACCCCTGCATGTTAGGATCATCACCGTGACACCCAGCGCTCTTGTACCATGATGTCACTTCATGAATGAACCCACAGGCAATCTTCTGCATCTTGAACCAAACCTCACAAACATGGTAGCTGAATAGTACCTGACAAAGGTTGCTGGATCTGAGTACATCCACTGCAGATCCTAACAAGCAGGTCCTTTACCTGGTACATTTATTTCACCCTTTTGTCTTGAGGATGAGATCTGCGTCTGACCACATTTTGTCTTAACAGTTTCATTTGGGGGCATTTTGTGACAAAGGGCAGTCCGAAATCGCATTTGGAGGCATTTTGTTGCAAACAGAAGGCTAGAGTGGCATTTGGGGTCATTTTGAGCAAATGAGAGACTGGAGTGACATTTGAGGGCGTTTTATGGCAAATGGGAGTCCAGAGTGGCGTTTGGGAGCGTTTTGCGACAGGGATTGAGAGCATGTAAGGGAATTCTGGAGCATGTGATGGCTCTAAATGACACATAGTGGCATCAAACATTGATTACTATTAATGTATTATGGCTAATGATATCAGGATATATCATATCCTAGAATATGAGGGCTATATAAAGTTTAGGCCGTAGGAGCTTATTGGGCAGTAGCTGTTGTACCCATTCTTTGCACTGGATTTTCTGAGTATCACGGTTGTAAATATAAATCAGTGTTAAAAAATGTGGTAAATCTATAGAGCTGTAAATTTGAGACGTCTTCATGTAAGTAAATATTAATCCATGGTTCTTGGCGTTACCCGAGGAGCAGACGTAGCAGATACTGTAAAAAGTGACAGGACCATTCTTATAGTTTATTAAATTCTACACACTGGAGGTGCAATCCAAATTTTGATACAGTTTTTCATTTGGGCGTTATTGTTCAGGCAACTCAGGTTATGCATCGATAATGATGTCATTATATCAACCCCCGTTTCATCCCCTTAGGGGAGGTTTATTAAAATTCTAATTACGTAGTTTTCCTATTTCACACCTGCAGAATACCTATGTTACATTTCACCTTCCTAAAAGTGGGTACACACTGGTAGATATATCTGCCGATCAATTGATCGGCAGATGTACTTATCGACGGACCGGGCAGTGTGTTGAGCATACACACTGCCCGATCCATCGGGGACTGACATCATGAACTGGGCGGGCGTGTACACCCGCCCAGTTCGGCTGTCAATCACCGCCGGCTGCCGTACACACACAGCGACGCGCCAATATAACGGTAGATATATTGGCCGTCGGCTGTGCTGCGGGGCCGACGCGATACGTCTGTGAATGACGGAGTTCACAGACGTATCGGCTGTACACACTGGCCGACGGACCCGCGATATATCGGCTGTTCAAGAGAACGGCCGATATATCGGCCAGTGTGTACCCACCTTAACATATCGGGAAGTAACAGAATTATTGATGAGGGATGGAGGGAGGGCTTTTGCAATTTTGTAGTTTATCAAGTTCTACACACTGGAGGTGCAATCCAAATTTTGCTCCAATTGTCCGTTTGAGCTTTATCGTTCACACAACGCAAGCCACGCATCGTAATGATGTCATTATGTCAACCCCCTTTTCATCTCCTTAGGGGAAAGTTCATGGTGTAATGGAGCATGCAGTAACTAGCACAATGATGGCAGAAATAGTATGCTGAAGGTTATCTTTTAAAATAAAAAATGGAGACTGTAATATACACAGTGCTAGATAGGAGGCGCTGCAGTCCAGGGACTGCACCCGCCTCTGGTTAGCTTTGATTGTAGACTATAATACAGGACAGGCATCAGGAACCAATGCAGCAAAACCTAAGCAAATAATTTAAAATTAGTATAAGGGGTTAATCCTGAGTTGTGAGCAAAACGAAACAAAAAAATCACTGTGCACCTGCAGAAACAATGTTGCAATAATGCCAGGGCTGCAAATAGATACCAAGCTATGCATGCAGGGTGAGCACTGGCTGGATGTATCCTACAGAGGGTGGTCTTCTAGTTGCCGAATGTCGGGATCCCGGCGCACAGTATACCGGCGCCAGAATCCCGACACTCGGCATACCGATACATATTCTCCCTCGTGGGGGTCCACGATCCCCCTGGGGGGAGAACGCGCCACCGTGCCCGCAGCGTGGCGAGCGCAGAGAGCCCGCAAGGGGCTCATTTGCGCTCGCCACGCTGTTGGTATGCCGGCGTTCGGGCTCCCGGCGCCGGTATGCTGGTCGCCGGGAGCTCGGCCGCCGGCATACCATACTACACCCCCTACAGATGCTGGACAGCTTTATCTTTACACTGAGATATAGACCTGAGTTTGGACCCCTGTCTCACATCTTAAGGGTCTCTGAATATTTTACATCTCTCCCACCTGCAGTATAACATGGTTTTACTAAGGTGCAATGTTGCCAGACTGTCAAAATGCCAGAGCCAGAGACAGTCGTGTCAGCGCAGGCAGCTGTGCGCGCCTGAACAAAGCAATACTTTAATTGCTCCATCGAGCGCCATCTAGTGGCCGCCTGCATGCTAAATAAGGGGGGCTGAGCCCCCTTTTACACATTATGCCAGGTAGAGTCCCCTTTAACTCATTATGGCAAGCAGAGCCCCTTTTTACAAAGCCAAGGAGGGAGAGTGTGTGTTATACTTGCAATTGGCTCCCGGGGTAGCAGTTTTCACCAACCAGCAGTCCTCCTTCCCGCCCTAATGCTGCGGCTCTTCGCAACGCAGGGCACTCTGGGTGGGCTGGCGCAGGCAGGGAGAAATGTCATGTCTCCCAGAATACTCTGAGAGGGGAGCCGGGAGGGGCGGACAAGTTGCATCGATGCCCAGCTACCTATGTGAGAAGAGGTATCCGGGCAATGCAGCTGAGCGGTGACGGCGAGCTACACTGGAGGTGAGTGGGTGTAAGACCCCACAGTGCGGCGCTGTGTGCCAGACGAGCGAGTGTTGCCAGTGGTCCTGCACCCACAGTCCATATGCGCTGTGTGCCAGGCACCACTGGCACACCACTAGTTACGGCCCTGATACATGTATTGTGTGACACTGTAGGTGATCCGTCCTCAGGGGTGCTGTGTTATCCATCCAGGGGTGCTCTGTCAAACTAGGAGTGCGACCCCAGTGTAAAAAAACAACAACAAATTAAGCCAATAATAGAACTGGAAGAAATAAATAAATATATATATATATATATATATATATATATACAAAATTGGCAATAAATATACTTTATTTAAGAAGACCGTGGAGCGCCATCCTTCCCATGTATATGGGACCTTTTGTATACTACTTATAGGAACGGCACCCCGGCAGCTGCACAGCACTATTGAGTGCCTCTCTACCTATGTATGTTTGTATATATATATATATATATATATATACACATACATACATCATGCAACGTCCGGCACTCCAGGTATCTAATTATTACAGCTTGCCGGGTGCCCTCCTCTTGTTATGTGAAGTCAAAAAGATATACAGGCGGCACTCACGGACTCATTCACAAAAGACCGGGGACCCCCAAGTCTGCTACAACGTTTCGGATTTATTTATCCTTCGTCAGGTAACAATTTGTACAAACAATAAATCTTACCTTTATACCATAGTGCATAACATGTGAGAATGTGCCGTGCGCGGCTCCCCCTGTGTTTCCGCTGACGTCATCACCAAGAGACGGCGCCGGGCGGAAGCAGGAATGCATAACATTGTGAGGTCCGTCACCATGGAAACTATACACAAAGAACATTACTGCAGTTATAGATCATGCAATAACAGGGTCTAACATATATGATGTTTAAGATCAAGCACAAACATTAGTTACAAAAAACAATTTAGGGAGAGCATCTCATTCAGCCCATGTGGGGTAATCGTATTTAAAAGGTGGATCCATTTAGCCTGCAATAGCGCTCTGGCTCTGTCACCACCCCTCCTGTCCTCCCTAACGTGGTCAAGTATTTTATATCGCAGGGATGACAATGTATGCCCACAAGCCTGATAAAGCCTATTCTTTACCTTATAACATTCACTATATATTTGTACCAGACTCAGTACGCAATTGGCGTATGAAGTACCGTAATGGTACGCTTATAGCGTAGCAGACGCTATGCCCACGAGAACACGAGCGGCGCAGACGCTCACAGAATGACACTCAGTAAACCTTGCTAGCAACACACTGAAAGGATATGCTTATACTGTAAAACCTTAGTACTGTAATACTGTAATGATATAATGCTTATAGACCTTGATAATATAAAAGCTGTTTGAGCGATATGAGACGCTCAGAATACCCTTTGCAATAACTAGTAAAACACACACTCCTTGCTAAGGTTCCAACACCTTTACTAGATGATATTAGTAAGTAAAAAGGGAAAAAGTACAGTTAACAGCTTATACACTACAAAACTAACATTAATATCTAAACAGAGTAACTAGACATGAATATACAATAGTGGCACAATCGCAAATAATAACAGAGAGAAAGAGTAAATGGCTAACACAGAAGGAGAACAAGATGGTCACAGAGAAACTTACACATGTGGGAATGACTTCGCCGGCGCAACCTGAATTCAGTCCTCAGCTTATCAAGGAGAAAGCCTTGTAGAGTCTTGTGTGACCAAAACTATTGCAAGCTATATTTATTCACTAGCTCAAGACATAATACAATAGATACTGTGTGCTCTCTTTCCATTGGTTAGGGGGTGGGACATGTACTGCACCGGGGATCATTGGTTAGTTCAAGAAGTGGGCGATGGCTAGGACTTGTTAGTATTCTAAATTCCTCTTTGTCTGGTTATATTGTGGAAAGCTATTGTTTTGGATCTTCCAAACAAACTCTGTCTCTGGGCTTTGTTCACCCCACTGTCCCCTCCTTCAGTTGAGACAATTGACAACTCAGCCCTCTTATTCTGGAGAGAAAACAAAATTAACTAAACAATGGTAAGACAGCGCTGACTGAAATGAATTGTAATTTAAAATATTATTTAATAATTAATCATTATAAAAACATGTAATATATAACATATAAAAATAATATCTCACTGCTTTGATACATTCATAGTCACCATGCATGGATTATAATTCATAAATTGCTTATTGGAATATCCCTGTAGGATCCGCACATTCGAAAGTCCCTTATCCTGGGGTTGTAGCACAGTCCCCTGGCCGAATTTTGTATTGAAGACAACGCTGGAGGATTAACTGTCCCAGTGGTTAGGCAGTACAACGGGGAGGTCCTCACCAGTATTGCGTGGCAGTCTTTCAAGTTCGGTCCTTGTTGTTGGATTAGGGTGTAAATAGCGCTATTTTCCAGTGTCCATAGGGTTCCAAATGTAAAAAGATATCCAATGCAGGTGACTTAGGCTAACACCTGACGCGTTTCACAGCTCCCTGCTGTTTTATCAAAGGTGACTTGGTACTCACTGGCAGTGTGATTTATACCCATATTAATTGCTGAAGTCGTTACAGCTGGTAAAACAAATTATTTCATTACATGATTAAAAATTACTAAAAACATGATTTTATATGGATAGACTCAAGGCAATCGATTAAATTAGGTGTGGATCATACATTTTATTATTTTATTATGTAAGGAACTCTGTTTAAAACACTATTTTGAACCGTCCGCTCGTGCTGGAACGCACGCGGACTTCCGGACTTCCAGCTAGTGACGAATGCGGATTTCCGGCTTTTGGTCCGCATTCGTCATACAGAGGGCGGAACTTCTAGTTGTATGTCTCCGATGACGCGTACCTGTTGTCATAGGGATAGCGTCCTTCTTCCCTCCAATCATGTGGTGGGTACAGGGTCACGTGGTCGCAACTCCGCAAATTTCATCATATGTTATATTATAACCTCTCTTTCTTAAACATACGTATTCCCGCATGATAAAAATTAGTAAGTGTATCATGCATCGTCTCTTTTGGACTTATTAGTGACATAATTATGAATTAGTACTTATAATGAGAATTCGTTACGTAGAATAATCGTTTCTGAGCAATATAAGGAATTATCTTTAGTATAAACTAAGATGCAAATGTTTCATATGAAACGAAAAACTGTAAACATAAAAGTATCTCGACGAGTACATTCACTAGGGAATTTCATCATATGTTATATTGTAACCTCTCTTTCTTAAACATACATATTCCCACATGATCAAAGTTAGTAAGTATATCATGTATCAATCAACTCTTTAGAACTTATTAGTAACATAATTATGAGTTAGTACTCATAATGGGAATTCGTTACATAAAATAATCATATCTGAGCAATATAAAGAATTATCCTTAGTATAGACTAAGGTTACGTATGGAACAAAGATCTATAAGCATAAAAGTATCTCAACGAGTATATTCACTAGGGAATTATATATTTATCAGTGATGAATGTTTCTATAACTTTTAAAGACCATCTTTTAACAATAAATTTTGTTACACCTAGGGTATTTAATTATATTTATTTAATATGATTTATGAATAGTATTTTCTTTATGAATAGTATTTTCTTTATACTTGGAGAAACGGGGGTAAGAGGAGGAAGGGTGAAAACAGGGAATGTTTCTCCAAGTATAAAGAAAATACTATTCATAAAGAAAATACTATTCATAAATCATATTAAATAAATATAATTAAATACCCTAGGTGTAACAAAATTTATTGTTAAAAGATGGTCTTTAAAAGTTATAGAAACATTCATCACTGATAAATATATAATTCCCTAGTGAATATACTCGTTGAGATACTTTTATGCTTATAGATCTTTGTTCCATACGTAACCTTAGTCTATACTAAGGATAATTCTTTATATTGCTCAGATATGATTATTTTATGTAACGAATTCCCATTATGAGTACTAACTCATAATTATGTTACTAATAAGTTCTAAAGAGTTGATACATGATATACTTACTAACTTTGATCATGTGGGAATATGTATGTTTAAGAAAGAGAGGTTACAATATAACATATGATGAAATTCCCTAGTGAATGTACTCGTCGAGATACTTTTATGTTTACAGTTTTTCGTTTCATATGAAACATTTGCATCTTAGTTTATACTAAAGATAATTCCTTATATTGCTCAGAAACGATTATTCTACGTAACGAATTCTCATTATAAGTACTAATTCATAATTATGTCACTAATAAGTCCAAAAGAGACGATGCATGATACACTTACTAATTTTTATCATGCGGGAATACGTATGTTTAAGAAAGAGAGGTTATAATATAACATATGATGAAATTTGCGGAGTTGCGACCACGTGACCCTGTACCCACCACATGATTGGAGGGAAGAAGGACGCTATCCCTATGACAACAGGTACGCGTCATCGGAGACATACAACTAGAAGTTCCGCCCTCTGTATGACGAATGCGGACCAAAAGCCGGAAATCCGCATTCGTCACTAGCTGGAAGTCCGGAAGTCCGCGTGCGTTCCAGCACGAGCGGACGGTTCAAAATAGTGTTTTAAACAGAGTTCCTTACATAATAAAATAATAAAATTTATGATCCACACCTAATTTAATCGATTGCCTTGAGTCTATCCATATAAAATCATGTTTTTAGTAATTTTTAATCATGTAATGAAATGAATTGTTTTACCAGCTGTAACGACTTCAGCAATTAATATGGGTATAAATCACACTGCCAGTGAGTACCAAGTCACCTTTGATAAAACAGCAGGGAGCTGTGAAACGCGTCAGGTGTTAGCCTAAGTCACCTGCATTGGATATCTTTTTACATTTGGAACCCTATGGACACTGGAAAATAGCGCTATTTACACCCTAATCCAACAACAAGGACCGAACTTGAAAGACTGCCACGCAATACTGGTGAGGACCTCCCCGTTGTACTGCCTAACCACTGGGACAGTTAATCCTCCAGCGTTGTCTTCAATACAAAATTCGGCCAGGGGACTGTGCTACAACCCCAGGATAAGGGACTTTCGAATGTGCGGATCCTACAGGGATATTCCAATAAGCAACTTATGAATTATAATCCATGCATGGTGACTATGAATGTATCAAAGCAGTGAGATATTATTTTTATAAGTTATATATTACATGTTTTTATAATGATTAATTATTAAATAATATTTTAAATTACAATTCATTTCAGTCAGCGCTGTCTTACCATTGTTTAGTTAATTTTGTTTTTTGTAATGTTATAGGTGTGACTACCCTATATAGACAGCTGCTACCAATTATAAATTGGAGCCACAGCTTCAAGCGCCCCTTCCAAATTAATTTTTGGTTATTTCTATTCTGGAGAGAAACCTGGTCCTATTCATAAACAAAGGTGTAAGCCCTCTTCATAGAATCTCAAAGCTTAGTGTAAATAAGGCTATTGTATTCAGTCTGTGGGAAAGAAATGACTGAATTCCATTCACCTACCCTGCACTTATGTGTAATTTATTCGGAAAACAATTAATCTTATTTTCTACTTCTGCGCACAACTATGCGTAGGAATATGCGTATCTTTCCTAACTATCATAGGCATAATACCCTTTTAATACCCTACAGTTGGATACTAAACACTACCTTCCAACCTTTGTCTGAGCCTTTCTAGCATGTAAAGAGGAATCTCTCAGGTCCAAGAAGTTTTAAACTTACCATACTTGCTGATATTGTTAAGGGGAATAATATCTACAAAACACACTATAAAGGTTAAATATGCTGCGATCGAGTCGCTCGCTAGTCGCTCACAAACACCGCCGTAAATACACATCTCCGTGCGCAGGCGACGTCGGAGCGTCCCTTACGCAAACTGAGGGGATGCGTACGCACGGGGGAGTCGGTGCGCGAGCAGCGGGCACGTGCATTGGGGTTAGTACAAGGCAATGTGAAGCATGATATTTTTCCGACTTTGACAGTCCACCCTTTGGCAGTCACCAATAACTGCCACTTCCTAAACAATTCAAACAGAAAAATATATGTCATCATGTAAATACCTTTTTATGATTGTGTAAAGGGAGGAGAGGAGAAGGTGGGAAAGATATGACCTAGTGAGATAGTAAAAGCATGTGTGTATGAAATCCATGTCTGAGGGGTCATGTATCATCGTGCCGTACGTGTTCTAAATCAAGCTTCGAGGTATTGCGAAGTATACATTAGAATCCTTCTTATCCCGTATCAAGGGTCTGTGGATGGGCTGTCAAACTCTACCGAGCTCTTTTCTGCTTTTGGTTACAACAAATGGGGTGCACATTAGTTGATGATACATGAAGGGGGAGAGTGTGTGGATGCTAGTATGTGAAAATCACCTGTCGACTATGTGGAATACTACCTGGAGGTTGTAGAGATGAAGATAAGAAACAAACGTTATAAATGCAGTCATAAAACTATGTGAGATTTAGTATACAGTCGCCGATTGAGGTCTTGTTGATGTCTTGTCTGATGTACGTGTTGTCTGATGTCTCGCGGTGCTTTTGCTGTAAGTGGCGAACAAAAGCTTTTCCAGTGTCCATAAAATTACAGTCTCTAAAGTATTGGGTTTCCAGTAGATAGTTAAAGTCACTAAAAGTATTGGGTGTCTGTGACACTGTTCATCAATGGTCTGTATAAAAGAGGTTGTCAAATTCTTCTTCCAAGTGGATGTCCTTGTACCTCGGAGGAAAACAAAGGAGAAACGGGTGAAAGAAACGGACCGTGGAATCACATTTTCATCACAACATTGTCTCAATCGTTGGGTCGTAAATTAAACCAATTGGTATTACAGTGTCCTCGCTCCTCAGACTCATCACTCTGGTACTACGTTTACACTTCATTAAAGTCCGAACGCATCTAAATATCAGACCAATCAATATGACGACTCCCAGAATACACAAGAGAAATTTCCCTACATCCATGATAATGCCTTGGGCCCATTCTCCTAAACCAGAGAACCAATTTCGTGGATTCAACCATGACACCCAGCCGGTCAGCTCATTACCCACTGCAGCGAGTGTAAGGTTGTGTCTCCTTCGGAACTCCCACTTCAATTGCAAAATGTCATCCATCTTTTGGTCTATGACCTCGGTCGGGTCCTCAGTGCCGTTTGTAATATACGTGCAGCACTTTACACCATACTGAGTTGTTAGGGTAACACAATACCCGCCTGTCACTGCTGTGAGGTAATTGAGAATCATCCTATGCTGAACCAGCTCTGTTTTGTAGGCTTGCAGCTCTCTCCCAGTATACCTGAACGTGTCGTCATACATTTCGGTGATATTGTCTATCAGGTTCGCAAGCGCGTTTATATACCTAAAGTTTATCACTCCTCTGGCGGTACGAGTGATATCTAACGCGAGTAGGAATTGAATCCCGGTGGATTCATGGATCAGATCAGAGGCCGGATGCTCTGTCCTCTCTATCAGGTGCCTTTTAACGACGTGCTCGTAATGAGTGTGAGTATAAGGAGCTTGGGCACCGCGGTGAATGTCTTTCATTTTGTTATGGGATATAGTCATTACTTCAGGCAGTACTTTTCCAATGTAACACAATCCCTCTGAGTTTGGGGCAAGCCACTTATACGCCTTCCTCCCGCATATGAAATATGCATCATCGGGGAGAACATATGGGACGGAGTATGACATAACCATGTTACAAACCTTCCATGAAAACAGTCCTATCCCTAACTCTCTCATTTGTCTAGTACACGTATCAGGCTGTATGACATGTGCACAGTATCCTGATGATACTTCTCCAACTCGCATGATCCTATTTCCTAGGGTGTACCTATACTGGAAATATTTTCCACTGTTGGCTATTTGGCGTATAAGTTCTGAGTCTAGGGGCATTCTGTCGGCTCTGTGTGAGAATGTCATGGTTTGGTTGTTCCATGACACTTCCCAATTTCCCGGCTTTCGGGGATTGGAAATGTTAAAGCATACTAAGGACCTATCTACATGATATTGGTGGAGCTTCAAACTAGGAGGACTAGAGATATTAAACCTCTTGTCCGCCGGCCTCCCACCACTTAACTCAAGTACCTCTCCTGTCGTTAAAGGGAATGGTACTAGTCCTGATTTGCTATGACCTTGAGGTACTTGAGAGCACACCCAACAGTCTGTCTGGTTTAACACTTTACCCACTAAGGAGTGATAGTCACTCAATGGATGCCGGTCCATGTGGATATTAAAACTGGACTGACATTTCTTGATGCACCCATCCTCAACTATACTGTCACAATGCCTACAGATGCAGTTCTCTTCAGCTAACAATCCTTCACAATGTCTATCAATAACATGGCTACTAGATTGTTTTCTGGTACTCGCCTTTGCTCGGTGATTGTGTTGCTATTGGAATTCTACGAATCCATCCTGATCATCAGAACCCATTCCAGATCCTTTCTCGACCTCACTGGTACTCTCACCGAAACAGACTGCTCTGGTCAACAACAGGGTCAACAGGAAAACACGGACTGCAGTCTCTTGGGGCGAGTCCATCTTACAGGGGGAGAAAGAGAAATTTGTAATGGGGGTACAGAATATAATTGAGGGGAAAGAAAAATGTTACAATGATTTTTTTTTCTTTCTTGTCTTCTAGTCTTGTTGTTCTTGCTCTGTCGTCATCTCAAAGGTGCTGTCTCTCAGTCTTCCAAACGAACATTCCGGTGATGCAATATTCTTTCCGACTCAGCGATCTTTCTGTAAGGAGAATAAATCTTGCATTACCATTTGTCTAACTGATGTGTGACATACCATCTGTAAAGCATGAAAACCTGAGAAAAAACTAAAGAGAGAGAGAACAATATATATATGTTACATAAGACACAACAAAAAAAACATTATCAGATCTTCCGTTCACCATCAGGCTGTCACATCAACACATCCATTGGTATCTTTGCACAGTCTCCCCCACCAGTATTTCCACACTCCACCCTTTTGTGCCTGGCCAGGACACAACGATGCTGGTAGGACATACTGGGGTTGGGTAGACCTCTGAAAAGACCAAGTAGTCATGTGACGTTGGAGCTGTCGTGGTGAACGTCAGAGATGGGAAAAAGAAACATTTACAGATAAATTACAAAGCTTACCCGGCCGTCCCTGTGTCTTCAAGGAATGACCTCCCAATTACATTGACTGTAACCTCAGGCTTACTATCAAAGCTAATGACCAACTATCCTGGTTGCAAATTATAGGTGTAGCTCAAAGTTTTACATATATGGTACCTGATTACAATTTTGTGTGTCATGACTTTGCTCGTGTTCTTGTCTAGGGGGTCTGACTTTATGTGGGCTGTTACAGTTGCTGGCATAATGCCCTTCTCTTTTACAAAGATACCAAACCCTTGGCTTCCTCCATGTGCCAGTGGCCTGGGGTTTCGGTCGATTTGATGCCTCCTCTAATGTTTGGATGCTCATCACCATTGACCGCTCTCCCTGTGCTTCCCTGATTCCTTGGATACCACGGTTATGTTGTTGTCTAGGGGGTTGATATACCTTCTGTAGATCTTTAAACATACAATCTCGTGCATAATGACCTTCCTTCTGGCAGCTATAACATCTTATCACATTCGACTTACCCACAGGGGTCTGGGGCTTCTTACCCTTGTCAAAGTCAAAAATATTACATAGAGAGACCATATAAACTGCACACATATAAGCCGCTATACTTGCAAATATGCGCAGCGAGCACAGCAAACACCAGACATCATGGAGATTTAGAATTGGCTGATGAATTGATGTCATGAATACGTATCATTTGAACAGAACCAGGTGTGCCCATCATGTTTGGTATTGAAGCAAGCAGAATGATGTGTGGGTTAGTTTGATGCTGGTTGTGAAGTTGTGGGACATTGCAGCAGATAGATATGATTATATGTATAAAAGCTAAGATCATATTGTTAGAACAATGGATGCTCAAGACAACCTTTTACTAAGTTTTCAGGGCTGAACCTGATTAGCATATACAAAGAGAATAGTGACTCAATACAAAGGAGAAAGAAAGACCCCTCCCCCAGGTACTGGTCAAACAGGAAGGTAGTGGTCAGGTGTGGCCTCAGAGAACAGATGTAATGTAGCTACACTCACACACACACACACAGCTACCTGGCACCCAGCAGCATGGCGGCTAAATCCCCAGGACATCCTCCAAACTAAAGGCTAAGTATTGAATTTCACATGGCTAGATAAGGAAACAGACAGATTGCTTTCTGGTTTAAATAGGATATTGTAACTTGGTTGTGTGATTGTTGGGTGTTTGTGGATACTCTGTGAAGTCTGTGATGAATTGGAACAGTATACCATCTGTAGCATAGTATTTGTGGTATTTGTTTGCCTATGGAGATTTAAAATAGATTGTGCTGGTTAGTTATACTATATATCCTGTTAATCATAAATACCACCATGCAGTTACGTTTGCGTTAATTACATTGTGATCTGGTCTTGTGATGAATATGCTCTGGTTATTGAGATACTGAAGTTGTTTGGGATGTGAAATTATGAGATGGTTCTAGGAAGTTGGATTACATTGTGAAAGGTGATTTAGATGGTTTGGAATTGAAAAATCAGAACATATGCATTGTTTTGAGGCTTGGACATTTTGGAATAACATGGAGTCTTGTGTCTCCTGCTATGTGATTGTGGTGTAGTAGAGAGTGCCATGTGTTTGGACCTGCAAATCTAAAATGGCTGCTGCTGGATGTCTTCCCCTCCCCCTTTCAGCCATGTGGTGTGGTCTTTGGAATCAAGTGGAGGTTTCCCAAAATGGAGTCTAGCTTCTGTCCCATGATATAGGGACAGCCAGTATGAGTAAGCCCAAGTATTTCATCAGCATTGACTAACTGCGCAGCGATTGTTCCTCACATGTGTAAGCTTCTCTGCAATCATGTTGTCTTGCAGTGAGCCATTTCTCTCATCTCTCTCTCTCTCTCTCTCTCTCCCTTCTCTTTTCTCCCATATCTCCCCTTGACTAGTATTGTATTGTATTGTATTAGATTGGTATTGTATTGTATTTCTAGTGTAGCTATTTTGGTTAGGAAGTCTCTGTTATATTGTAGTGTATCATTTGTACTGTGATTCTCTTTTACAAGTATATTAGATATAATACAGTTAATAGGCTTTGGACCCTAAACCAGTATCTGTGTATTTTCTATAGTTTTAAGTGTTCACTTGAGCGTCGGTAACGCTCAAGCAGCTTTGTAGCTAGTCAGGTTACACAAGGTTGCACTTACACCCTGTATTCACATTAAGGTATTCTGTGTATTTCATTGATAAGGTTTAGACATAAAGGTATAGCGTTGTGAGCGCCTGCGCCGCTGGTGATCTCCTCGTGGTCTCGAGCGTCCGCTACGCCATAGCGAATCATTACTCTAGTCATAGCCAATAACGTGCTGTCCTGTGATCTCTGGGCCGTGAGCGAATGTGACGCTTGAGCGTCTCGCCTACGGCTGAGCGATCGTTACGCAACTAGTGTACCCATACGGTACTTCTTAAGTAAACAGCGTACAGTGTTCTTAGACTTCATAAAGGGTTGTTTATACAACAAAAGAATTTAGCATTGTCAATTGGGGGACTCGTCCTGTCCTTCACATATCTCTGCTAGGTAATATCAGCAGACATTATCCATCAGCAAAGGGCGGGATCATATTTCTTGCAGTGCTGATTGGATAAGCGTCTGTTTCGCTTAGTAAAGGGTGCTGAGGGAATCCGGGACCGGAGGTAAGAACAGTACGCTATTGTCTTTGAAAATCTGGTTTTTATTTCAATTTGGTGCCAACTACACACTCAGGCCTAGAATAACTTTAGGAGTTTTGAATGATGACTTTCTTTGTGACAAGAGGCCGCATGGTCTGTCCACCATTTTGTGTGACCCTCATGGAGGTGGAAGGGGGAGGAGCAGCGGCCATTTTGGGAAGGTCAAATTTTTTTTTTTTTTTCTGAGCGGCTGGTTTTCAGTTGACTCAGGAAACAATCAGCCATCCACTGTCAAAAAGAAATCATCATTTAATGAGTTTTTTTTTTTAATGCATTTATTTAATCTATATCATAGTCAATCATAGGTAATAGTGATTGGTACTTATATGTAATATCTATATGCGTGTGCTTACATCAATGTATGTTATTAGATTAAATTTAGAATTGCATTTTCATCTGTGTAAGTTTCACATCTCACCTTCCTGTTTGCCATTTGCATTGATAACGTGCTAAGAAAGATTTGTTGCTACTCGGTAGTTAAAGTGTAAAAGTAATACATTTAAGGGGTAATTTGTAAAGCACGCACACAGTCTCGCCTAAGAATACAAGGGAGATTTGGGTGGTGTATAGTGAATGATTACACTTAAAGATCATTCACATTGATAAACGTGTAGTGTGTTACTGTGAACGTACTTGGTCTGTGTACAAGTGTGCTTACAAGGACAGAGCGTACGCAATCCAAAGGCAGACGCACGCAGCGTGCATTACGCAACGGAGCGTCCGGTTACGCCCACGTAGCTCAAGTCACGATAAGTTGAAATAACGCAAAGGCGATAAGTAACGCACAGCGGTAGATAACGCGACGCGGTAAATAACGCAAATCTATTTTTGGAAAATCTGAAATTTAGTTTAACAGATCCTGCTCCTAATTGGTAACACAGCTGGGCTGAAGAAAAATTTCTGCGCAGAAATAGATATATAAATGAAAGTGTACATGTGTTGAGTGAGTGTGTTTTTGTATACAAGTTTATACAACTTAGAGGTTGAACCAAAAGAAATCGGGTAGGACACACGTGTAAGTGACATACACGGTGGCTAAGGAGGCATCCTTGGTTAAATAATATTTGAGCATTAGAGTATAGCGGACCAGTACAAGACCAGGAGGTCAGACCAGGAGGTCGTACAGACAAGACCAGGAGGTCATAAGGAGACAAAGAGGTCCGCTATAAAGGTAAGAGGCACAACCCCGGGGGTTGGTGCAGAACCCATATAGGCCATAAGCTCTTGCTGAAGGAATCGCGGCCGGAAACATCGATTCCACTGATCTCTCAGTACATAACAGGTAGTGCTTATGTACTGAACGATTGTACCGCACGTAATTGTGTGCAGTAGTTAGTAATCTGACCTAATACCATTAGAGTAAAGTGGTCACAAACGCTATTTGTACATTCTGACGTGATTTGTGTAATTTTTTATTTTTAAAGGGAAGTTCGCTGGTCACTCAGGAACTATCTAACAACCCCACCTTTACTGGAAAGAGTAAGTGTCCTGCGGGTAACCCTCATATGTTCCAGTAAACAGAAGGTTCTTTCTGGTAGGGCCCTGTATCGAGTACGCCAGCACCATGTCGGTGTGATCAGGTCGTATTGGTCGAGGTGGGCGAGTGAGTGGGGTACTCGGTAAACCGCCACCGCCGGCCTATTTTGAATAATTTGGTTTGCTGTAAGGGTTCGCTGAAGACCGTGATATAAAGATCAAAGGAGTAGTAAGCAACACCTGCAGATTATGGGGGCCAATTGTTCAGGTAGGGGGCGATCAACCTCGGTTCGGGTTGATTCAGAGAACCGACCAGTTGGGTCGGCAAGATACATCATGTGTGAAAAATACGGAAGTCACACAGAGGTTTTATGTGATGAATGGGAGAGAATGACTGTACAAGACAGGGACAAATTCCCAAGAATAGGTAGCTTCAGCCCAGAAGTGTTACAAAATTTAAGGAGGAGGATATGTCTCATAAAACCAACAAAGAGACGAAGTAAACATTATGATTATTTGCAGTTAGGGCAACAGGAAGGTGAATTACAAAGAGATTCAATTGACTTTTCTGACTCTTATCTTGAGAGGAGAGACATGGCATCAGGGAGGATTGTGGTTGCGGAGAAAAGCACAGGGTTGAACAATAAAAACGCTCTTAGCAACTGTAGTATAGATTATAAGAATAAGTGTAATAAATGTAACAATGATTATTGTAATACTGTTGAATGTACAACTATTAACCTATGCAAGTTGCACCCCATGTCAAACTTCCCTCAGGAATACAAACAAGAAAGTGAGCCCAGAACAATGTCGGCACCTCTTCCAGCAGCCATCCTACAAGACATCCAGGTGGACGCGACCAAATTGGTAAAGGCAATAATCAAACCCCCTAACGGAGGGTCAGGTGAGGTCGTGTCCACAGGTACGTACAATGTTTTATATCACGCACAAACAAATGTACCCCATATTGTAAGACCAAAACAAGGTGATGTAATTGAGTTTAGTCCTGTCAGGGTGATCACAGTCCCCAATGGGAAGACTGACGATCAGGGAACCATTCCCGTCAAGGACAGTGCAATGCGCCATCCCTGGTCCCGGACAGAATTGAGATCAATCATGTCTGATTACCCAGATCCTAGGAAAGATCTAACTGTATGATCAAAGATTCACAGAAGGTATATGAACCCCCTAGACAACGACATAATCATGGTATACAAGGAATCAGGTAGGTACAGGGAAAGCGGTTGAGGGTGATGAGCATCCAAACGTTTGAGGAGGCATCAAATCAGCCAAGACCCCATTTCACTGACACTTGGAGGAAGCCCAGGGTTTGTTATCATTGTAGAAGAGAAGGGCATTATGCCAGTAACTGTAATAACCCACATAAAATCAGACCCCCTAGACATGAAAATGAGCAAAAGTTATGACACACCAAATTATAATCAGGGATCATATAGGAAGAATTTTGGGCCACACCCATAATATATAGTCAGGAAAGGTGATCATTAGGACTGATGGTAAGCCTGAGGTAACGGTTAATAAATTGGGAGGTCATTCACTGAAAGACACAGGAATGACCAGGTGAAACGTTGTAAATGTATCAGTGAAATGTTTTTTTTCTCTCTCTCTCTCTATCCCCATCTCTGACGAGTATTGGTAAGAATTCACACATTGCATACCCACTTGGTCCTTGCAGAAGTCTACCAAACCCCAGCATGACCTCCGCCACAATGTATTTCTGGCCAGATACAGACAGTGGAGTAATGCAGGTGCTGGTGGGGAGGGACTGCTCAAGGAGACCAGTAGACACATAGATATGACAGCCTAATAAGTCTGACAATGTTTTTCTAATGCTAACAATGTTTTCTTAATGTTGACAATGTTTAAAAATGTTTTGTTTCTCTTTTCTCATTGGTGGTTATTGTCGAGTTATGTAATGTATATATGCACATGAATTGTTCTCTATCTCTTTTGTTTTTTTGTTGTCTCTCTCTTCCCACTCATGTTTCCATGGTTTAAAGATGGTATGTCACCCCTCAGTTGGACCAATGGTAATGCCAGATTTTTTTCTCCTTACAGAAAGATCGCCGGTTAGGAAGGAATATTGCATCACCAGAATGTTCGTTTGGAAGACTGAGAGACAGCACCTTTGAGAGGACAGCAGAACAAGAAGAACAACAAGACGAGAGAACTTATTATCGTAACAAGTTCTCTCCCCCTCAAACTGTTTTCTTATACCCCCTTTACAAATTTCTTCTTTTCTCCTCCTGTAAGATGGACTTGCCCCAAGAGACTGTGATATGGATTTTCCCGTTAACCATGATGTTGACCAGAGCAGTCTGTTTCGGTGAGAGTACCAGTGAGGTCGAGAAAGGATCCAGAAAGGTCCTGATGACTGAGATGGAGGTGTAAATTTCCAATAGCAACCCAATCACCAAGCAAAGGCGAGTACCGGGCACGATCTAACAACCATGTTATCTGTAAACATTTTCTTTGAAGGATTGTTAGTTCAAAAAGAAAAACTGTATCTGTAGGCTCTGTGACAATGGTCGAAGATGGATGCATAAAGAAATGCCAATCCAGTCTTAATATCCATATGGACCAGCATCCATTGAGTGACCATCACTCCTTAGTGGGTAACGTGTTAAATAAAACAGATTGTTGGGTATGCTCTCAAGTACCTCAGGGTCATAGCAAATCAGGGCTAGTACCATTTCCTTTAACGTTAGGGGAGGTACTTGAGCTAAGGGGTGGGAGACCGGTGGACCGGAGGTTTAACATCTCCAGCCCTCCTAGTTTGAAGCTCCACCAATACCATGTGGATAGGTCCCTCTTATGTTTTAATATCTCCAATCCCCGTAAGCCGGGAAATTGGGAAGTGTCATGGAGCAACCTTACCATGACCTTTTCGCATAGAGCAGATAGAATGCCTACAGATACAGAGCTTGTACGCCACATAGCCAGTAGAGGAAAATCTTTCCGGTATCGATATACCTTAGGAAATAGGATTACTAGAGTTGGAGAGGTATCACCAGGATACTGTGCACATATCGTACAAACTGATACGTGCATTAAGCAGATGGAAGAATTAGGGTCAGGAGAGTTCACCTGGAAGGTGTGTAACATGGTAATGTCCTTCTCCGTCCCATATGTCCTCCCCGATGATGCATATTTCATATGCGGGAGAAAGGCGTACAAGTGGCTTGCCCCAAACTCTGAAGGATTGTGTTATATTGGAAAAGTATTGCCTGAAGTGATGACTGTAACACATGACAAAATGAAGGACATACACCGTGGTGCCCAAGCTCCTTATACTCACACCCATTACGAGCACCGAGTTAAAAGACAACTGTCAGAAAGGTTAGAGCATCCGGCCTCTGATCTTATCCATGAATCCACCGGGATCCAGGTTCTGGTAGCGTTAGATTTCACTCGCACCGCTCGAGGAGTGATGAATTATAGATACATTTCCGCACTCGCCAATTTGTTAGATAATATCACCGAAATGTATGATGACACGTTCAGATACACTGGAAGAGAACTCCAAGCTTATAAAACAGAACTGGTACAGCATAGAATGGTTCTTAATTACCTCACAGCAGTAACAGGCGGATATTGTGTTACATTGGCAACACAGTACGGCGTGAAGTGTTGCACGTATATCACAAATAGCACCGAGGATCCGGTAGAGGTCATAGACCAAAAGATGGACGATATTCTGCAATTAAAGTGGGAATTTCGTCGAAAACACAATCTCACCCTTGCTGCTGTAGGTAATGAGCTGACTGGTTGGGTGTCATGGTTGAACCCGCGAAATTGGTTCTCCGGTTTAGGAGACTGGGCTCAAGGAGTCATAATGGATGTTGGAAAGTTTCTCCTATGTATTTTAGGTGTTGTTATATCTATTGGATTGATATTTAGATGCGGGCAGGCTTTAATGAGGTGCAAACAAAGTACAAGAGTGATGAGTTTGAGGAGTGAGGAAACTGTAATTAACCTGGATTTGATTTATGACCCAATGATAGAAACCAGGATGTGATGAAAATGCGATTATACGGTCCGTTTCTTTCACCTGTTTTTCTGCTTTTCTCCAAGATACAAAGACCCCCTTTGGATGAGGAAGTTGATGAGACACTATACAGACAACAGACAAGCACCAAAGATGAAGTTTTGACAACCTATGATATGGACACTTGATGAACTTTGCCATGGATCCCCAGTTTCCCTAGTATTTTTAAACTCACGCTAGCCCAACATTTTTTGTAAATCTGATGGCACTGACAAAGCTTGTTGCTCATGCCTAAGGAGCAAAACAGCGCAAAGAAGACGACTTTCAACTGATACCGAACAAAACTTCGACGACAGATGTACATTTACCTGACATAGAATATCATTGCATTTTCCATAAGTGTTCTTCATCTTCATCTCTACAACCCTCAGGTAATAACACACATAGTATAGGGAATACAGGCACAGATATCAGCAATCACATATTCCCCCATTCATGTATCATCAACTAAAATGTGCTCCCCATTTTGTTCAAAAATCCGAAAAGAGCTCGGTAAAGTTTGACAGCCCATCCACAGACCTGTACCACAGGATAAGAAGGAATTCAAATGTATACTTCGCAATACCTCGAAGCTTGATGTACAACACGTACGGCACGATGATACATGACCCCCCAAACATGGATTCATACACACATGCTTCTGCTATCTCACTAGGTCATACCCTCTTCACACCTTCTCCTCTCTCCTCCCTTACCCAACCATGGAAATGTATTAACCCCTGACATATATTTTTCTCTTTTTGAAATGTTTTAGGAAGTGGCAGTTATTGGTGACTGCCAAAGGGTGGACTGTCAAAGTCAAAAATATTACATAGAGAGACCATATAAACTGCACACATATAAGCCGCTATACTTGCAAATATGCGCAGCGAGCACAGCAAACACCAGACATCATGGAGATTTAGAATTGGCTGATGAATTGATGTCATGAATACGTATCATTTGAACAGAACCAGGTGTGCCCATCATGTTTGGTATTGAAGCAAGCAGAATGATGTGTGGGTTAGTTTGATGCTGGTTGTGAAGTTGTGGGACATTGCAGCAGATAGATATGATTATATGTATAAAAGCTAAGATCATATTGTTAGAACAATGGATGCTCAAGACAACCTTTTACTAAGTTTTCAGGGCTGAACCTGATTAGCATATACAAAGAGAATAGTGACTCAATACAAAGGAGAAAGAAAGACCCCTCCCCCAGGTACTGGTCAAACAGGAAGGTAGTGGTCAGGTGTGGCCTCAGAGAACAGATGTAATGTAGCTACACTCACACACACACACACAGCTACCTGGCACCCAGCAGCATGGCGGCTAAATCCCCAGGACATCCTCCAAACTAAAGGCTAAGTATTGAATTTCACATGGCTAGATAAGGAAACAGACAGATTGCTTTCTGGTTTAAATAGGATATTGTAACTTGGTTGTGTGATTGTTGGGTGTTTGTGGATACTCTGTGAAGTCTGTGATGAATTGGAACAGTATACCATCTGTAGCATAGTATTTGTGGTATTTGTTTGCCTATGGAGATTTAAAATAGATTGTGCTGGTTAGTTATACTATATATCCTGTTAATCATAAATACCACCATGCAGTTACGTTTGTGTTAATTACATTGTGATCTGGTCTTGTGATGAATATGCTCTGGTTATTGAGATACTGAAGTTGTTTGGGATGTGAAATTATGAGATGGTTCTAGGAAGTTGGATTACATTGTGAAAGGTGATTTAGATGGTTTGGAATTGAAAAATCAGAACATATGCATTGTTTTGAGGCTTGGACATTTTGGAATAACATGGAGTCTTGTGTCTCCTGCTATGTGATTGTGGTGTAGTAGAGAGTGCCATGTGTTTGGACCTGCAAATCTAAAATGGCTGCTGCTGGATGTCTTCCCCTCCCCCTTTCAGCCATGTGGTGTGGTCTTTGGAATCAAGTGGAGGTTTCCCAAAATGGAGTCTAGCTTCTGTCCCATGATATAGGGACAGCCAGTATGAGTAAGCCCAAGTATTTCATCAGCATTGACTAACTGCGCAGCGATTGTTCCTCACATGTGTAAGCTTCTCTGCAATCATGTTGTCTTGCAGTGAGCCATTTCTCTCATCTCTCTCTCTCTCTCTCTCTCTCTCTCTCTCTCCCTTCTCTTTTCTCCCATATCTCCCCTTGACTAGTATTGTATTGTATTGTATTAGATTGGTATTGTATTGTATTTCTAGTGTAGCTATTTTGGTTAGGAAGTCTCTGTTATATTGTAGTGTATCATTTGTACTGTGATTCTCTTTTACAAGTATATTAGATATAATACAGTTAATAGGCTTTGGACCCTAAACCAGTATCTGTGTATTTTCTATAGTTTTAAGTGTTCACTTGAGCGTCGGTAACGCTCAAGCAGCTTTGTAGCTAGTCAGGTTACACAAGGTTGCACTTACACCCTGTATTCACATTAAGGTATTCTGTGTATTTCATTGATAAGGTTTAGACATAAAGGTATAGCGTTGTGAGCGCCTGCGCCGCTGGTGATCTCCTCGTGGTCTCGAGCGTCCGCTACGCCATAGCGAATCATTACTCTAGTCATAGCCAATAACGTGCTGTCCTGTGATCTCTGGGCCTTGAGCGAATGTGACGCTTGAGCGTCTCGCCTACGGCTGAGCGATCGTTACGCAACTAGTGTACCCATACGGTACTTCTTAAGTAAACAGCGTACAGTGTTCTTAGACTTCATAAAGGGTTGTTTATACAACAAAAGAATTTAGCATTGTCACCCTCCTGTGACTCCCTGTGTCTCGTGAAATTCCGATCATGATCAATAGCGGCCTCTCTCAAAGTAGCCACCGACAAACCTCGCCAACATGGTTGGGTGGTCTGTACCCTCGTCCTCAATACTTCCTTTAAATCATCCATTAATACATAAACTACTACTTTATGGGGTGCATTTGTCTGTGTATGACATACAATACCGTACTTACCTGTGGACACGACCTCACCTGACCCTCCGTTAGGGGGTTTGACTACTGCCTTTACCGATTGGGCCGTGTCCACCTGGATGTCTTGTATGATGGCTGCTGGAAAAGGTGCTGACATCGTGCTGGGCTCACTTTCTTGCTTGTAATCCTGAGGGAAGTTTAACATGGGGTGCAACTTGCACGGGTTAGAATTTGTACATTTATCAGTTTTACTTCTATTATTATTACATTTATTCTTATCATTATTAATACAGTTGCTAAGTGCACAATTATCATATACCAGTGTGCCATTCTCTGCAGCCATTTGTTCTCCTGTTGCCATATTTTTCTTACCAAAGTGAGAGTCAGCTGTATAAGCTAATCCCCCTTGTATCTCACCTTCCCGTTGCCATAACTGTAAACAATCATAATGCCTAATCCTCTGTTTTGCAGATGTTATTAGACATATCCTTTTCTTTAAAATTTTGTAACACCTCAGGACTAAAACTGCCTACTCTTGGGAACTCTTCCCCATCATGTACAGTCATTCTTTCCCATTCATTGCACAAAACCTCTGTGTGTGATCCGTATTTTTCACACATGATATACCTTGCCGACCCTATTGGCCGGGTTACTAAATCAACCTGAACCTGGGTTGATCGTCCCTTACCTGAACAACTGGCCCCCATCTTTGCAGGTGTTGCTTTCACTACTTCTGACCTTCAAATCAGGGTCTTCAGCGAACCCTTACAAAAACCAAGTTGCCTGGGGTAAGCCGACGGTGAAAGTTCAACCGAGTGCTTCCACCCACTCTCGCCCACGTTGGCCAATACTGCAATCACTGTCACAGAGCTGTGTATCCAACCTAGGGCCCCTATGAACCTTTATTTACTGGGGCGCGTGGGAGTATGCTACCCTTCCCCAGCAAGTATCGATTGTTAGAGAATTCCCGAGTGATCAGCGAACCTCCCTTAAAATAAAAAAATCTACACAAATCACGTTAGAATGTACAAATAGCGTTTATGATCCCACAGCAAATTTTTAGTGGGTATCAAGGTAACAAACTAATGCACACAATTACATGCGGTACAGTCGCACTGCGTATAAGTAACTATACTTATGCGCCTTACGACCAGCGGAATCGATAATTGCGGCTGCGAATTCCTTTCAGCCAGAGCGTAATGGCCTATATGGGTATTGCACCAACCCTCCCGGGGTTGTGCCTCTTTCCTCTGACCTTACCTTGTCAGGAACTTCTCTAGCGGACTTCCTAGTCTGCTGTACCTGGACCTCCTGGTCTGTATCTACAGTAGACTTCCTAGTCTGCTGTACTTCTAATGCTCTTCAATATTAACAAGGGATGCCTCCCAAGCCACCACGTGCTATCACTTTCACGGATGTACCTCACGAGAACTCGATTTCCTGGGGTTCCAACCAAAATGAGAAACTTATATATATATCTATATATATACACACACTCTTTCACCTCATATACTCTTTACTTTTTCTGTACAGAAAATTCCTTTCACTCAGGTAACACAGGCTAGTCCCAGAGGAGTTGCAACTAGAGAAGGATTAAAATTTTGGACACTGAGATTAACTTGCGCTATTATCGCGTTGCTTCCGTATCGCCTTACTAAAACAATGCTATCGTGTGATTTGTATTAAGTGGGCGTACCCGTACGCTCCGTTGCGTAATATACGCTACGTGTGTAGGCCCTTGCGTCACGTACGCTTTTCCCGCCCTTTGTTAGGGACACGTGTACACAGGCCAGACACGTCCGCAGTAACACAAATAACACGTGTCTATCAATGCAAATGATATTTAGCTATAATCATTTACCGAACACCACACAGATTCCACTGTATCAACCTTTAACTAGGCCAGGCTGTGTGCGTGTTTTTATAATTACTCCCTTAAGTATTAATTTTATTTTTAACTATCAATAGCAACAAATCTTTCTCAGTACGTTATCAAATGCAAATGGCAAACAGGAAGGTAGATAGGTGAAAATACACAGATACAATACAATTCTAAATTAATCTAATAACATACATTAATGTAAACACACACATATAATATTACATCTATGTACTAATCACTATTACATCTATGAGACCCATTCACTTCTCTAATTTGCATATGAATGTGCCCTTGACTGTGTGTGAGGGTGAGTCTCTTCACTGCTGGGAAAAAAAACCAGCCACACAGGTTAACATGCACTTCAATGGCCATCCCACAACAAGCAGAGAATCCCAGAAGCCTGGAGGCAAAGAAACAAAAAAAAAAAAAAACCCAAAACCCCGTTCTATCTGCGCATCGCTCTTAAATCAAATATTCATTTTACTATTAACTTACATTAAACCCCATCTAAACTATTTATTATTGATTATGATATGGATTAAATAAATGCATTGGAAACTCATAAATGGTGATTTCTTTTTTTTTTTTTTTTACAAAGGACGGCTGATTATTCCTGAGTCAACTGAAAATCAGCCATTCAGATAAAAAAAAAATTTGACCTTCCCAAAATGGCCGCTGCTCCTCCCCCTTCCACACCCATGAAGGTTACACAAAATGGAGTACAGACCATGCGGCTTCTTTTGTCACAAAGAAAAAAAAATCACCATGCAAGCCCCTGAAGTTATTTTAGGCCTGGGTTAAAAATAAAACTATCAAGCTATGCAGAGCGATTAAAAATACTTTTAAACCTATTTAAACAGACAAGCAATCCAATCTGAATCAAACACGATATGACTCATTCGAACCCCGTTCCGCAACAATATGGTCAGATATGCAGAGTACAGGTGTGTGCGTGTGCTACATGTGTTGCGTGTGCAGTTGGCACCAAATAGAAATTAAAACCAGATTTAAAAAGACAATAGCTTAACGTTCTTACCTTCTGGAACCGGATTCCACCAGCATCCCTACAAACCAAGAGAAGCAGACGCTCATCCGATCAGCATTACTGTATCCCCAACCACAAACACGGATACAGGGGATACCTTTCCGCCCTTTGCTGATCGATAAAGTCTGCCTGTTTTCTCTTGACTGCGGATATGAGGTGGACCGACGAGCCCTCAATTGATAAAGCCTATTCTTTACCTTATAACATTCACTATATATTTGTAACAGACTCAGTACGCAATTGGCGTATGAAGTACCATAATGGTACGCTTATAGCGTAGCAGACGCTATGCCCACGAGAACACGAGCGGCGCAGACGCTTACAGAATGACACTCAGTAAACCTTGCTAGCAACACACTGAAAGGATATGCTTATACTGTAAAACCTTAGTACTGTAATACTGTAATGATATAATGCTTATAGACCTTGATAATATAAAAGCTGTTTGAGCGATATGAGACGCTCAGAATACCCTTTGCAATAACTAGTAAAACACACACTCCTTGCTAAGGTTCCAACACCTTTACTAGATGATATTAGTAAGTAAAAAGGGAAAAAGTACAGTTAACAGCTTATACACTACAAAACTAACATTAATACCTAAACAGTGTAACTAGACATGAATATACAATAGTGGCACAATCGCAAATAATAACAGAGAGAAAGAGTAAATGGCTAACACAGAAGGAGAACAAGATGGTCACAGAGAAACTTACACACGTGGGAATGACTTCGCCGGCGCAACCTGAATTCAGTCCTCAGCTTATCAAGGAGAAAGCCTTGCAGAGTCTTGTGTGACCAAACCTATTGCAAGCTATATTTATTCACTAGCTCAAGACATAATACAATAGATACTGTGTGCTCTCTTTCCATTGGTTAGGGGGTGGGACATGTACTGCACCGGGGATCATTGGTTAGTTCAAGAAGTGGGCGATGGCTAGGACTTGTTAGTATTCTAAATTCCTCTTTGTCTGGTTATATTGTGGAAAGCTATTGTTTTGGATCTTCCAAACAAACTCTGTCTCTGGGCTTTGTTCACCCCACTGTCCCCTCCTTCAGTTGAGACAATTGACAACTCAGCCCTCTTATTCTGGAGAGAAACCTGGTCCTATTCATAAACAAAGGTGTAAGCCCTCTTCATAGAATCTCAACGCTTAGTGTAAATAAGGCTATTGTATTCAGTCTGTGGGAAAGAAATTACTGAATTCCATTCACCTACCCTGCACTTATGTGTAATTTATTCGGAATACAATTAATCTTATATTCTACTTCTGCACACAACTATGCGTAGGAATATGCAAATCTTTCCTAACTATCATAGGCATAATACCCTTTTAATACCCTACAGTTGGATACTAAACACTACCTTCCAACCTTTGTCTGAGCCTTTCTAGCATGTAAAGAGGAATCTCTCAGGTCCAAGAAGTTTTAAACTTACCATACTTGCTGATATTGTTAAGGGGAATAATATCTACAAAACACACTATAAAGGTTAAATATGCTGCGATCGAGTCGCTCGCTAGTCGCTCACAAACACCGCCGTAAATACACATCTCCGTGCGCAGGCGACGTCGGAGCGTCCCTTACGCAACCTGAGGGGATGCGTACGCACGGGGGAGTCGGTGCGCGAGCAGCGGGCACGTGCATTGGGGTTAGTACAAGGCAATGTGAAGCATGATATTTTTCCGACTTTGACAAGCCTTAAAATGCTTTGCGACCGGCTGATCAACACTCTTACCCTCCAAAGACTGTTTGATGGCACTGCGGTGCTGAGCTATCCGTCCTTTAAACTGGCATACTGTCCTTCCCTATGTAGTATAAACTGCAGGGACACTTGATACAATAAACTACATATCTACTTGTGCAGGTAAGTACATGTTTTCATTTAATCCTTCTGCCTGTATGCGGGTGAACAATATAGTCACCAGTTTCCGAGTAGGAGCAAGTTATGCATCCAAGGCATTTATAATTGCCTGGTTTCCTGGTCATAAAGTGCTCAGTGCCACTCATTGATGTTTTGGGAATGTCTGCATGGACAACATAATCCCTAATATTTTTGCCCCTGGTATAACAGGGAAGCAATCCATGATTAGATAAATCAGGCAAATCAGGACCAG
Source organism: Pseudophryne corroboree (assembly GCF_028390025.1). Classification (NCBI taxonomy): domain Eukaryota; kingdom Metazoa; phylum Chordata; class Amphibia; order Anura; family Myobatrachidae; genus Pseudophryne; species Pseudophryne corroboree. The sequence goes on from NC_086451.1 coordinate 59,953,545, forward strand.
ACTGAATTATGGGCCAAAACCCCTTGGCAGTGGAAGTAAAATTTTTTGTAGCAACAGTATAATTATTAACCCAGATGACCGATGTGTCTGCTTTGTTAATCAAAGCACAATCATCTCTTTTGAGTTTAGGGGCCGCTAATGCTTTTAATCTATCTTTTTGCAGATCTTTATTAAGGTATCCCCTCTCTAGGAACTTTTTAGTCATAGCATCCATCTTCACAGTTTCATCAACAGGGTCACTGCAAATGCGGTGTACCCGAAGGAACTGGGAATATGGAAGCCCTCTCTTAAGCGGATCCGGATGATCGCTGGCCGCCTGCAAAAGATTGTTGCAATCAGTCGATTTCTGGTAGATAGATGTGTCAAAGCTCGAATCTCTGTTCATCACCTCCACATCTAGGAAGTGTATCCTCTCTTTCTGGATATCATACGTGAATTTTATATTCTGGTCTAAGGAATTGATCTCCTTCATCATTCTATAGGACATATCTTGGGACCCCAGCCACAGAAAAAAATACATCATCAATAAATCTGGTATAGAGGGGAATAGACTCAGCATATTCTCTTTTGCCAAAGAACAACTTGACTTCTACAGAGAACGTGAACGCATTAGCATAGGTTGGTGCGACGCAAGCACCCATCGCACAACCTTGCTTTTGCAAAAAAAATTAATTATTAAAAATAAAGTAATTCCTCTCCAATGCCAGACTGAGTAACTTTAAGAAAAATTCAATATCTGGACCCTTATATAGGTAATTACCGGTTATGAGTTGCCGCACTGCTTCAAATCCCCTGTTATGGGGAATGTTAGTATATAAGCTAACTACTTCGGCTGAGCATAACCAGCAATTACTGGAAACCGTACCATAGTCCCTTAGTTTCTGCAGAAACATTGTGGTGTCCTTAAGGTAAGTGGGTCTACCCTGAACCACTGGTTGTAAATAGAAGTCCAGAAATTTAGAAACCTGAAAATAAAGAGAGTCTCTGGCAGAAACAATCGGTCTACCAGGTGGGTTACATGCATCTTTATGAATTTTGGGTAATAAGTTGAAAACTGGGACCCGTAGAAAGTCCTTGAGAAGTGCATTCTTCACAGATTCGCTAATGAGTCCATAATCAAGCACCAAATTTAAAGTATCCTGTAATTCTTTGTAAAATTCATCAGTCGGATCCTTCTCTAGAGGCTTGTAAACAGACATTTCTCTCAATTGCCGATAAGCTTCGGCCTTATAAGCGTCCAGGTCTTGTACCACAATGCCCCCACCCTTGTCAGCAGGACGTATTGTAATGTCATCATAACTAGATAAGTCACGCAAGGCTCTCCATTCATTGGTAGATAAATTCTTAGTGACAGATTTATTTTCTTTGCCACAAGTTTCATTGCAATTGGATAGAGTCCTGGTAAAGGCCTTGATGGCAACATTATTGGAGAGAGGTTCAAAATTAGATTTTGCCTTAATTGGGCATGCCAAACTAGTTGTCTGTTCAACCGATGCATCCACTCGGTTTTTCCCAAAGAATTCTTTCAACCGCAATTGCCTATTAAGCCGGTGTAAGTCAACTTTGCTATTAAGGCTATTATGTGGATTTGTAGGAACAAAATTTAGGCCCCTGTTCAATACTGAGATTTCATTCTCATTAAGGATCCGGGAGGACAGGTTAAAGATAATTTATTTGATTTTGCGCTCATTTTGCCTTGCCTTTCGCATTGTCTGCCTCTACGGGTTCTCGATCACCTGCGCTCTCTATACGTGCTCTCGTTCTTACCCCTAAAGGGGACTGACCCCCGGATTTGGGGTGATTAGAGGCCAACGGCTCTGATTCACTGCAGGAAGCCCCACTAGAGGTCTCAGTGTCCAGGGAAGAGTGGTTCCCTCTTGTATTAACCTTATTGAATCTTTTCTTATAAGGTCTCCGTCCTCCAGTCTGTTGGTTAACCCAGAAATAGACCCTATTCTCTGCGTAATCTCTAGTGACCGTCGCCAACTTCTCAGTTTTAAATCTGATAAATTCTGCCTTGTATTTCTCCACTTCAAGATTCAATTTGGGTATCCACTCAGTGGCTGCATCGGTAGATAGACTCTTAATACAGGTTTGCTCCAGTGCTTTATTTTCTCTCTTGTAACCTGTAGCTCACGGGTGGCCTCCTCAATGACCAAAAGAATCAGGTCAAATGAAGCCTTATTAAGGACCGACACCCATTTACGGCAAAAGGCGGGATTATAACGCCCAATCGTAGGTAAATTTTTGATACGAAATCCCCGGGGGATTTTTATCTCCCTGTAATAGTCAGACAAACATACGCCGTGCAAGTAAAAATCAGTCTTAGATTTTATATATATATATATATATATATATATATATATATACCAATACAACCCGGCACTCAAAGGGACAGCGACACCTCTGAATAACTTGCTGGGGTGCCCTCCATGAGACGATGAATCCCAATGTAGCCAAAAGAAAGAGGCGGCACTCCCAGCGTTTTTTAACAGTGCAAACAATTTATAGTCAAGAACGACGTTTCGGGGTGTATATATACACAGTTCATAGACTCTGCACTCCCAGAAAATAACAGTACTTGGTCCAGTGCCATCACAGCCGCACAGCGGCAGTCCACATACCAGTTCCACAAGTGCGGCACACAGGTCACGACCACAGTACTACGATATTTTTATCAACGTTTCAAACTTTTATGTTTGTCTTCAGGATACAAAAAATATATAAAACACTTGTCTTACCTAAATTCCCGCCACCATCCACGTGCACGCCTCATCCCCGGCGCAGAGCCCAGCTTCCGGGTTGGGGCGTCCACCGATTACGTCATCACACATCCGTGCAATAGAAGCCACAGGACCATGGTTACCCACGAGTGAACAATACTATAAATTCAAAAAAAGTTAGGTGTGGGCGCTAATATACTAGATGAATATTACTGGACGGATAAGTGAATTATAGAAATATTGTCTCAGGCTGCAGCTACTTAATTTTGAGGAGCTGTACCTCAAAGAATATGGTAAAGAACAGACAGAAAGAGCGCTGTTGGACAGCGCTGTATTTTTGTCTGTTCGATACTATAAATACAAACATGAGCAGTTTATACAATCCATGATCAGCAAATATCATCATGTTACATTCATGATTTGGTTTATATTGTCTCTATTATGAATGTAACATGATGATATTTGCTGATCATGGATTGTATAAACTGTTCATGTTTGTATTTATAGTATTGTTCACTCGTGGGTAACCAGGGTGATGGGTATGCTGTGGCTTTTATTGCTCGGATGTGTGATGACATCATCGGCGGCCGCCCTGACCTGGAAGCCGTCCTGTAAAAATAAAGGGGCGCTGTCCTGTGTACTGTAAAAATAAAGGGGTGCTGTCCTGTGCTGTTAGGGGCGCTGTCTTGTGTGCTGTAAAAATAAAGGGGCGCTGTGACGCTGTCCTGTGTGCTGTAAAAATAAAGGGGCGCTGTCCTGTGTGCTGTAAAAATAAAGGCACTGTGGTGCTGTCCTGTGTGCTGTAAAAATAAAGGGGCGCTGTCATGTGTGCTGTAAAAATAAAGGCCCGCTGTCCTCTGTGCTGTAAAAATAAAGGGGTCTTGTGCTGTTAGGGTTACTGTACAGGGGTGCCGTTCTGTGCTGTACATGGGTGCTATACAGGGGTGCTGAAGTCCTGTGCTGTGCCCGACTGCCATTAAAGTACAGTGGTTCTGCTGCCTGTCTGCTGTGCTGTGTAATTAACTAGTTAGCTGGTTGAAGACGTACTGGAGTACAATCCAGACAATTATGAGATAAGGGCAGAAGTCAGCTGAAAGATACAGTCCATAATCCTGGAGCAAGACTAAAGGGACAGGGGTGCTGTCCCTCTGCCCTATCAGTCCAGGGGTGCTGCCCCACTGCCGTTTAAGTCCGGGGTGCTGCTGCCTGTCTGCTGTTCTGTGTAATTCTCCAGGGGTGCTGCCTGTCTACTGTATAAATCCAGAGGCGCTGCCGTATAATTCCAGAGGTGCTGCTGTACTTGATCCTAGGTTTAAACTAAAAACTAGAGCAGAATATGAAACAAGCTTCAACATCACAACCAGAAAATATATAGCCGCAAAGTTGGAAATGGAAATTCCAAGTTTGACAAAGTGTTTTCCAATAAACAATAAACTCTGAGTACAAAATGGGGAGAGACCACATTTGTGGTCAAAGTCAGAATAGACAGAATCATAATCCAGCGGAATGTGACATGGCAACATCTCCTACTTCATTTTCTCTGGCAACTGCCGGAGAAAACTAAATTTCTGCAGCGGGGTACACTGGTATTCCACAGGGAATAACATTGCGGTGTAGAGTTGGCTCTTGATCCGAGGCACCAACAGGCTAAAGCTTTGACTGTTTCCAGTATGCACTGCACCGCACCGCCTCCTCTATAGCCCCGCCTCCAGGCACTGGAGCTCAGTTTGTAAGTTTGTGCCTGCAGTGCAGGCAGCTAACAGGTGGGGCTGCAATAGGCAGCCCTGAAAATAACTTTTTAAAGAAAGAAGACTTCAAGGGCTGCAGCACAGGCATGTCAGTCTGACATTCAGTGCTGCGGCTCCATCACGTCCCTCAGCTGCGCTGCATACTCTCGCGCCCTGGTTGCCGAGTACGTGCAGCGGAAGCTCCCTGGTTCCCTTAAGGCACACATCACCGCTGCTGCTCTTCTGGATCGCGTGGCCGCACTTCAGGGAGGAGGTAAAAGGGTCCCCTAGCTGGGACCCACCGAAATTGTGATCCGGTCGCGGTCTCAGGGGACGGACCGCGCCGCTAGCGTGAACACTGCGGCCGTGCAGGGACCTCACTATATCTACCAAGGCAGGGAGCACAGGTCGGCTTTACTAAAATCCATTTAACATAGGCTCCATAGTACCCGGTGGTGAAGTCCAGCAGAGGGTATAAGGCGCTGACCTGTAGCCCCTCCCTCACCTCCAGGCGCCATCTACAGCAGGTGTTCCTGCCCTGGAGCTGCATCTCTCTCCCTCACTCCCTGTCAGCGTTTGGGCGCCATTTCACAGAGCTGCGCTGATCCTGGGACTGCTGGGCACTGTCTCCTCTGTAAAGCTGCCTGTCTCATCAGCACTGTGCATTTACAGGACACTTAAGTATTCTACATGTCGGTTAGACAGTGTTCGTTATGAACAAGTGCACTCTATAAGAATATTTAGTACAAGTATTCTGTGATATACATCCAGTGTTTACTGTGCATTGTTATATCTGTATACATACATAGCTATATGTAGTATTACTAGACCAGTGCAGTTTTATTGATTATATGTAATAATTTCTGCATTGTACCTGTGACTGTGTGTGCCTATAGCTGCTGTGTGAATTCTTTTCTGTGTATCACACATATTGCTATCACTATATTCTGTACCTTGGGGATCTAAGTGCGTCAGGGTATCATATACCATATTGTGTTCCACAGGATATTTTTCACTGTGTGTTTCAGTTACTTGATATCGCTTAAATCCTCTGTTGTGCTGTGAATTTGCGGTCACATAACACAGGGTTTTTTTTGTCAGGTATTGTGTTTGTCTGGCTATATTGTACTGTTACGCCCTATGGCTACATTCCCAATAATGTCTGCTACACAGGACGCTGCTGCATCATGCAGTGCTGACGTCACGTATTTATCTGAGGAAAAGATTTCTGCTGAGGGTTCAGATAGTGGGTGTTCTGCTCCCCCTAGTCAGCCTGCAACACCTGTGGCACATCAAGACCCACCTTGGGCTGCATTTTCCAATATGCTGACTACGCTTGTAACACGGCTTATGCCCCCTGTGGGACCTCCTGTGCCATTACAGCCACATATTGTCCCTGTAGTTAATCCACCATGGGCAGATACTCTGTCAACCCAGTTACAGCAATTAAATCAGTCCTTGGTTAAACAAAAACATATCCCTCGCCCTACTGGGACCAAAGGGTCATCTAAGCGGGCCATTTCCTCCTCACAATCTACTAGTATTTCGGATGATTCTTCCTATTCGGATGGGGAATATACTGATCCATCAGATGCTGATACTGCTGCTTCTGATGATGATTCTACGACACAGGTTGATGTCTTTGACCTAGTGGAGGCTATCAAGCTGATTCTTAAGATTGATGATGACGTTGACCCTCCTGACACGTCTAAGAAACCTGATAAGTTCAAACGTCAGAAGGTTACTAAATTAGTTTTACCACATTCTGACCATTTAATTGACATACGTCAAGAATCCTGGTCTTCTCCAAGAAGGAAATTTTCCCTGTCTAAAAAGATGCTAGCTCGTTATTCTATTTCTGCGGAGTTGAGTAACAAGTGGGAAACCCCGCCACCAGTGGACTCACATGTAGCCCGTCTTGTGGTGTCATCTACTCTGCCTGTCACCACCGTCACCTCTTTGAAGGAACCGACGGATAAACGTGTGAAAGGTTGCTTGAAGTCTATTTACACCCTTACAGGTGCTGTACATAGACCCACTATGGCAGCCTCCTGGCCTGCAAAAGGCATTGAAGCATGGGTTCAACCTATTGAGGAAGAGCTACCTCTTTATTTTTCTGACACTGTCAGACAATATCTGTCATTTATTACCACAGCCTCCCATTATATTCAGGAGGCAGCCTCTGATGCAGGCATTATGGCCGCTAAGGCATCTACTACGTCTATCCTAGCTCGCCGAATTGTGTGGTTACGGTCCTGGTCGGTGGACCTGGACTCTAAGAAGATCTTGGAGGTGCTCCCTTTTAAGGGAGATATACTATTTGGGGAGGATCTGAACAAGATTGTGATCGACTTGGCGTCGGCCAAGACTGCTTTTCTCCCAAGTACTAATCCTTTGGCTCCGAAGGCTAAGAGTACTACTTTTCGTTCTTTTCGACCTCCAGGTAAAGCAAAGAGTCAGGCATACCTGAGACAGTCTCGCACTTCCAAATCCTCTAAGCCCAAACCTAAACGTTCTTGGGCCGCCCGTCAACCTGTTTCCAAACCAGACAAGCCTGTTGGTGGGAGGCCGACTTCTGCAGTTCGCCCAGGTATGGTTAAAGACCACTTCGGACGCCTGGGTGCAGGAAGTGGTCTCTCCTTCAGGAGACGTCCCTCTCGCCAGTTTTGCTCGACGGTTATCCCTTCGGATCCGTTAAAAGCACAAACTCTACATTTGGTTGTACAATCCCTCCTGGATACTGGAGTGACTATTCAACGCTGTTTCTAGTTCTGAAGCCTAATGGATCATCCCGGCCTATACTCAATGTCAAATCTTTGAACTAATTTGTCAGGGTATCCAAATTCCTTATGGAAACCCTGCGCTCTATTGTACTGGCTTTAGAACCCAAGGATTATATGGTATCCCTGGACATACGGGATGCTTACCTACACATACCTATTGCCATGTTGCATCAGCAATATCTGCTGTTTGCTATTGGCAACCTACATTATCAATTCCAAGCCTTACCTTTCGCACTGACCACGGCTCCTCGGAAATTCACCAAGGTCATGACGGCCCTTCTCTACCTTCAGGGTATCAGGATCCTGCCGTAACTGGACGACTTGTTGATCCTGGTGAACTCCCCAGAGGTTCTTCTCTGTCATCTGGAACTGATGGTCCAATTCCTACAAGCCCACGGGGGGCTCATCAACTGGAAGAAATCCTTGCTGGTCCCTGCTCAGAGCATGGTGCACCTGGGGGCGTTACTGGACACACACAACCATTTGTTCTTGTCTCCAGTGAAGGTCCTGAAACTTCAGGACAGAATCAGAAGCTTCCTCTCTCGTCCAAGATTGTCGATACACTTGGCGATGCAAGTACTAGGCCTCATGGTGTCGGCTTTCGACATGGTGGAGTGCGCTCAATTTCATTCCCGCCCTCTACAGAGGTTAATCCTATCCAAGTGGGACAGCCTGCCTCACCGGATCAGGTCTCAAATGATCTCCTTGACTCCTGAGGTCCGTCTGTCGCTGAGCTGGTGACTACAGGACCAACAATTGTGCAGGGGTCGTCCATTCTGGATCGCCAACTGGGTCCTCCTAATGACGGATGCCAGTCTGCGGGGTTGGGGCGTGGTGTTGGAGCAACACTCTCTTCAAGGTTGGTGGACCAGGGAGAAATCTCTCCTCCCGATAAATATTCTGGAATTGCGGGCAGTGTTCGGTGCGCTGAAACTTGCCCTGTTCAAGTACAGTCAGACAACGCCACCACGGTGGCGTACATAAATCATTAAGCGGAACTCGAAGCCGCATGGCAATGATGGAAGTGTCAAAAATCCTTCAATGGGCGGAACGCCATCTGCTGGCCGTATCGGCAGTGTTCATTCAGTGAGTCCTCAACTGGGAAGCGGACTTCCTCAGTCATCAGGACATACATGCCGGAGAGCGGAGTCTTCATCTGAAAGTCTTTCATCTCCTAGTGGACAAGTGTGGCCTACAAGATGTAGACCTGATGGTGTCTCATCACAATCACAAGGTTCCGGTCTTCAGAGCAAGATCAAGGGATCCTCAAGCAGCGTTCGTGGATGCACTGGCAATTCCATGGAACTTTCGGCTGCCATACGTTTTCCCTCTGGTGTTTCTTCTGCCCAGGGTGATACGGATGTTCAATCCCCAGCGTGGTCCAGACGGCATTGGTTCTCAGACCTGCAGGGTCTCTCGATAGAGCGTCCTCTTCTACTTCCTCAATGACCAGACCGCCTCTTTCAGGGCCTTTGTGTCTACCAGGACCTGGCACGACTGGCTTTGACGGCGTGGCTCTTGAAGCTTCACTCCTGAGGGCCAAAGGATTCTCTGAGGCGGTCATTCAAACTATGTTAACAGCCCGTAAACTGGCTTCGGCTCGCATTTATAACAGGATCTGGAATTCTTACTTCACCTGGTGTGCTACTAAGAATTATGATGCATACAAGTTCAGCACTGCCAGACTTTTGGCTTTTCTTCAACAAGGCCTGGACTCAGGCCTTCATTTAACCTCCCTCAAGGTTCATATACCTGCCTTGTCGGTGTGGTTTCAGATAAAAATTGCGTCTCTTTCTGACGTTCATACTTTCACTCAGGGTGTTTTATGGATTCAGCCTCCCTATGTCCCTCCTGTGGCTCCATGGGATCTGTCTGTTGTTCTGAATGCCCTGCAAGAGTCTCCATTTGAACCTCTTGACTCTGTGGACCTTAAATGCCTTACGCTTAAGGTCATTTTTCTGTGGTCTATTGCCTTTGCTAGGAGGGTGTCGGACTTAGGCGCTTTGTCCTGTCGTCCACCCTTTCTGATTTTTCACCGTGACCGTGCAGTTCTTAGAACTCACCCTGGTTATCTACCCAAGGTGGTGTCATTTTTCCACCTTAATCAAGAGACTGTGGTTCCGGCCTTTATCTCTCCTGGTTTGTCTTCCAAAGAGCGGTCTTTGGATGTGGTACGGACTCTCCGTATATATGTGGAGAGGACTTCCTCCATCCGGAGGTCAGATTCTCTTTTTGTCCTTTTTTGGTTTTCACAAACGTGGCTGGCCTGCGAATAAGCAAACTTTGGGCAAGTGGATTAGAATGGTGATTGCACAAGCTTATGAACAGGCTGGACTCCCAGCTCCTGCTGCTATTAAGGCCCATTCTACTCAATTTGTTGGACCTTCTTGGGTAACCCGCCGTGGCGCGTCCCCCGAACAATTGTGCAAGGTGGCTACGAAGTCCTCAGTGAACACGTTCATCAGGTTCTATGCCTTTGATACTTCCGCCTCCCAGGATGCTTCCTTTGGACGCTGGGTTCTTGTACCAGCTACAGTGCGTCCCCTCCCATGAGGAACTGCTTTAGGATATCCCCGATGTTATTCCCTGTGGAATCCGAGTGTACCCCGCTGCAGAAAAGGAGATTTATGGTAGACTTACCATAGTTAAATCTCTTTCTGTGAGGTACACTGGATTTCACAGGGTGCCCACCCTGACGCACTTAGCTTCTTTGGGTTTGTATAGCATTAGCCGCTGGTATCTTCTCCATTCGTGAGAATGTGGTTCTATGTGGCTAACATCTGCCGTCTCTATTTTACCTGCTACTGCATTGGACTGATTAACGAAACTGAGCTCCAGTGCCTGGAGGCGGGGCTATAGAGGAAGCGGTGCAGTGCATCCTGGGAACAGTCAAAGCTTAAGCCTGTTGGTGCCTCGGATCAAGATCCAACTCTACACCCTAATGTTATTCCCTTTGGAATCCAGTGTACCTCGCAGAAAGAGAATTAAGTATGGTAAGTCTACCATAAATCTCCTTTTCTCCTTCATCCTAGAGGAAGCTGGGGACTCCAAAAGGACCATGGGGTATAGACGGGATCCGCAGGAGACATGGGCACTTTAAGACTTTAAATGGGTGTGAACCGGCTCCTCCCTCTATGCCCCTCCTCCAGACCTCAGTTTGATTCTGTGCCCAGAGGAGACTGGTCACACACTAGGGGAGCTCTACTGAGTTTCTCTAAAAAGACTTTTGTTAGGTTTTTTATTTTCAGTGAGCGCTGTTGGCAACAGGTTCCCTGCATTGTGGGACTGAGGGGAGAGAAGCAGACCTACTTCTGTGAGTTGAAAGGCTCTGCTTCTTAGGCTACTGGACACCATTAGCTCCAGAGGGTCTGATCACTTGGGTCACCTAGCTGCTCGTTCCCGTAGCCGCGCCGCCGTCCCCCTCACAGAGCCTGAAGAAAGAAGACAGGTGAGTAACCGAAGCAAAGAAGACTTCAGTGAAGGCGGCACAAGACTTCAGTCTACCTGAGGTACCGCGCAGCGGACGCACTGCGCGCCAGTGCTCCCGCACACACAGGCACTACATGGATGCAGGGCGCAGGGGGGGCGCCCTGGGCAGCAATAAAAACCTCAAAAATAAGGAGTGGCATGTATATACAGTGCGGAGACACTGTTAGGAGACCCCCGCCAGTATGAAAAAAAAATGCGGGACAAAAGTGCGCCATGTAGGGGGCGGGGCTTCGTCCTCCAGCTCTCACCAGCGCCATTTTCTCTTCACAGCTTGCTGCAGAGACGCTGCTCCTGGCCCTTCACTGCTGTCACAAGTAACAGGGTGTTAAAAACAAGGGGGGGGCACGAAAATTTGGTGTTGGTTTTTATTATTATTATTATTATTATTATTATAAAACAGCGCTTATAGGTCTGGGGCATTGTTTAATTCTTCAGACCAGTGGGGCGCTGGGTGTGAGCTGGCAAACTCCCTCTCTGTCTCTCTGAAAGGCCTTACTGTGGGTCTGTCCCATTTAGCCCAGTGTGTTTGGGGGTGTCGGTACACGTGTGTCGGCATGTCAGAAGCTGAATGCTCTTCCCAGGAGGTGGCTCGCGTGGGGGCTGAACAGAATGAGGGAGTGACTCCGTCGGCACCGCCGACTGCTGATTGGGTTGAGATGTGGAGTGTTTTAAATAAAAGTGTGGCATTGTTGCATAAGAGGTTGGACAAATCGGAGTCTCAGAACCAAGCATGGAGACAATCCATGGGAGAGGTGGTGCCACACACTCAGACCCCCTCGGGGTACCAAAAACGTTCATTTACCCAGATAGCAGACACTGATACCGACACGGATTCCGACTCCGGTGTCGACTATAATGATGCAAAGTTGCATCCTAAGGTGGCTAAGAGTATTCAATACATGATTGTGACTACCGTCCCCTGAAATGGCGGCCCTTAAGGATCCTGCTGATCGTAGGCAGGAAGCTACCTTGAAATCTATTTATGTCACGACGGGGACGCTGCTCAAGCCGGCCGTGGCATTGGCTTGGGTGAGTAACACGATTGAAAAGTGGGCAGATACCTTGTCATCTGAAATGGACACCCTGGATAGGGATAGCGTGCTTTTGACACTAGGTCATATCAGGGACGCTGCAGTCTATCTAAAGGAGACTGCGAGAGATATTGGCCTCTTGGGATCAAGGGCCAATGCCATGGCAATCTCGGCTAGGAGGGCGTTGTGGACTCATCAATGGAATGGTGATGCTGATTCTAAGAAGGCTATGGAGGCTCTGCCCTATAAGGGTGGAGTTTTGTTTGGTGAAGGCCTCGCAGACCTGGTTTCTACAGATACCGCGGGTAAGTCCTCTTTTCTGCCTTTTGTTCCTCCACAGCAAAAGAAAACGCTTCAATACCAGATGCAGTCCTTTCGTCGCAGAAATTCCGGAAAGGACATGGGTCATCCTTCCTTGCGGCAAGAGGTAAGGGAAAAGGAAAAAGATCGCCGGCTATGGCAGGCTCCCAGAAGCAGAAGTCCTCCCCGGCTTTTGCCAAGTCCACCGCATGACGCTGGGGCTCCCCTGCGGGAGTCCGCACCGGTGGGGGGCGCGTCTTCAGCTCTTCAGTCAGGTTTGGGTTCTCTTGGGCCTGGATCCTTGGGTGCTGGAGATTGTGACCCAAGGATACAAACTGGAGTTTCAAGACGTGCCTCCACACCGATTTTTCAAATCGGCCTTGCCTGCTTCTCTTCCGGAAAGAGAGGTAGTGTGTGCGGCAATACAAAAGCTGTGTCAGCAGCGAGTCATTGTCGAGGTACCCCCGTCACAACGGGGAGAAGGGTTTTATTCAAGCCTGTTTGTGATCCCAAAGCCGGATGGCTCGGTCAGACCGATTCTGAACTTGAAACCCCTCAATCTGTATTTGAAAAGTTTCAAATTCAAGTCGGAATCTCTCCGAGCAGTGATCTCCAGTCTGGAGGGGGTTGGGTGGGTGGGGGAGATTTTATGGTGTCAGTCGAAATAAAGGATGCTTACCTACATGCCCCCATTTATCCTCCTCTTCAGGCGTACCTGAGGTTCGCTGTTCAGGATTGTCACTACCAATTTCAGACATTGCCGTTTGGTCTTTCCACGGCCCCGAGCATTTTCACCAAGGTAATGGCGGAAATGATGGTGCTCCTGCGCAAGCAAGGGGTCACAATTATCCCGTACTTGGACGATCTCCTGATAAAGGCGAGATCACAGGAGCAGTTAAGAAAAAACGTTGCGCTCTCCTTGACGGTTCTGCAGCAACATGGCTGGCTCCTAAATTTTCCAAAGTCACAGTTGATTCCGACAACATGGCTGTCGTTCTTGGGCATGATTCTGGACATGGTTCTACAGGTTTTTCTCCTGTTGGAAAAAGCTCTGGAAATCCAGATCATGGTCAAGGAACTTCTGAAACCGGCAAGAGTGTCGATTCATCAATGCACTCGAGTGCTGGGGAAAATGGTGGTGGCCTACGAGGCCATTCTGTTTGCCAGGACTTTTCAGTGGGACCTGTAGGATAAGTGGTCCGGTTCCCATCTACACATGCACCGGAGGATAAGCCTATCACCCAGGGCCAGGATTTCTCTCCTGTGGTGGCTCCAAAGTTCTCACCTTCTAGAGGGTCGCAGGTTCGGGATCCAGGATTGGGTCCTGGTAACCACGGATGCGAGTCTTCGAGGTTGGGGAGCAGTCACACAGGGGGAAAATTTACAGGGAAAATGGTCAAGCCATGAAGCTTGTCTGCACATAAACATTCTGGAATTAAGGGCCATTTACAACGGCCTCCTACAAGCAGAACATCTCCTTCGCGGCCTACCCGTCCTGATTCAGTCGGACAACATAAGAGTGGTGGCGCACTTAAACTGCCAGGGCAGAACAAGGAGCAGAGCGGCGATGGCGGAGTCCACTAGGATTCTTCGCTGGGCGGAAACACATGCAAGCGCTCTGTCAGCAGTCTTCATTCCAGCCATGGACAACTGGGAAGCAGACTTCCTCAGCAGACACGATCTCCATCCAGGAAAGTGGGGTCTTCATCAAGAGGTCTTTGCAGAAGTGACAAGTCGTTGGGGACTGCCTCAAATAGACATGATGGCGTCTCGCCTCAACAAAAAGCTTCAGACGTATTGTTCCAGGTCGAGGGACCCTCAAGCAATAGCAGTGGACACACTGGTGACACCGTGGGTGTTTCAGTCGGTCTATGTGTTCCCTCCACTTCCACTCATCCCAAAGGTGTTAAGGATCATAAGAAGAACAAGGGTTCAGGCGATACTCGTTCCAGATTGGCCACGGAGGGCCTGGTATCCGGATCTTCAGGAATTACTCATAGGAGTTCCCTGGCCTCTTCCTCTGAGAGAGGATCTATTACAGCAAGGACCGTGCATGTTCCAAGACTTACCGTGGTTGCGTTTGACGGCAAGGTGGTTGAACGCCAAATCCTAGCTCGAAAGGGTATTCCCGGAGAGGTCATTCCGACTCTACTGAAAGTTAGGAAGGAGGTAACGGCGAAGCATTACCACCGTATTTGGAGAAAATATGTGTCTTGGTGCGAATCCAAGAAGGAGCCTACGGAAGAATTTCAGCTGGGTCGTTTTCTCCACTTTTTGCAAGCAGGTGTGGATGCGGGCCTAAAGTTAGGCTCCATTAAAGTGCAGATTTCAGCCTTATCTATTTTCTTTCAAAAGGAATTGGCCTCGCTTCCAGAAGTACAGACTTTCGTGAAAGGGGTACTGCACATCCAACCTCCATTTGTGCCCCCGGTGGCTCCATGGGACCTTAACGTGGTGTTACGGTTCCTGACGTCACATTGGTTTGAACCTTTACAAAAGGTTGAGTTGAAATTTCTCACTTGGAAAGTGGTCATGCTATTGGCCTTGGCGTCCGCAAGGCGGGTGTCAGAGTTGGTGGCTTTGTCTCACAAAAGCCCCTACTTGGTTTTCCATGTTGATAGAGCGGAATTGAGGACTCGTCAACAATTTCTCCCAAAGGTGGTTTCTTGTTTTCACATGAACCAACCTATTGTGGTACCTGTGGCTACTGAAGCCTTGGCTGCCTCTAAGTCGCTCGATGTGGTCAGAGCTTTGAAAATGTATGTAGCCAGAACGGCTCGTATTAGGAAAACAGAGGCGCTGTTTGTCCTGTATGCTTCCAACAAGGTTGGGGCTCCTGCTTCTAAGCAGACTATTGCACGCTGGATCTGTAATACGATTCAGCATGCTCATTCTGCGGCTGGATTGCCATTACCGAATTTGGTGAAGGCCCATTCCACTAGGAAGGTGGGCTCGTCTTGGGCGGCTTGCCCGGGGTGTCTCGGCAATACAACTTTGCCGAGCAGCTACTTGGTTGGGTTCAAACTCTTTTGAAAAATTCTACAAGTTTGATACCCTGGCTGATGAGAACCTCATGTTTGCTCAATCGGTGCTGCAGAGTCATCCACACTCTCCCGCCCGGTCTGGAGCTTTGGTATAAACCCCATGGTCCTTTTGGAGTCCCCAGCATCCTCTAGGACGAAGGAGAAAATAGGATTTTAATACCTACCGGTAAATCCTTTTCTCTTAGTCCGTAGAGGATGCTGGGCGCCCATCCCAGTGCGGACTCTATCTGCAGTACTTGTTAACGGTTATTGCTTATGTTACACATTGGTTGTGTTTTGGTAAAGGTCAGCCTGTTGCTGATCGTTTTGGTTCACGCTGTTAACTGGTTGTAGTTACAGGCCATGTTGTACGGTGTGTGGTGGTGTGAGCTGGTAGGTATCTCACCCTTAGTTTAACAAAATCCTTTTCCTCGAAATGTCTGTCTCCTCTGGGCACAGTTCCTATAACTGAGGTCTGGAGGAGGGGCATAGAGGGAGGAGCCAGTTCACACCCATTTAAAGTCTTAAAGTGCCCATGTCTCCTGCAGATCCCGTCTATACCCCATGGTCCTTTTGGAGTCCCCAGCATCCTCTACGGACTAAGAGAAAAGGATTTACCGGTAGGTATTAAAATCCTATTTTTCCAAACACACCTATGTCTATATGTCTGCCATATAATTCCAGGGGTGCCCTGTCTGAAGCAGCTCATCTTTAGTAGATATATCTTCTAGTGTGTACTGTGTACCCAGCATTAGAGAGAGGTTCTTCACAATTATTTCATGGTAGGGACTCAAATTAATGGCTCCAATTAGTCAATCTTAATTTTGATTTATTAATGTTCCACATTTTGGGATTATTTACAAGATGCGCATTTGTTGTACAGGGTTCTTTTCCTTTATTTTGTAAATTTTTTCTCCTTAATAATTATACAATGTAAGGGCTGCATAGGGTTATCACAAGACCTCGTGGTGTTAGAACGGAGTTTCAGTGATCTTGCATTGCAAAATTAAATCTCAGCTTTCCATTGCACTGCAGCACTAGATGGGCCAGGAGCTCCTGTGATGCACAAACAGTTACTGAATAAGGGCCCAGTATGGAGTCTCATGGTAGCTTACAGCCAAGAAGCTGTCTGGCATGCCAGGCTTAGGCATGCTGGTGGCACAGAGGTTAGCATTGCTTCCTCCCACAGTCCTACTTGTAGTATGAAATGAGTTTGGACTGTAGAGTGGTACGCTCCACTAGGGCAGGGGCTGAATAACAAAAAAGTCACTGCTTAGTACTGTACCGAACCCACCCGAACTCAACTTTCCCAATCCGGTTCTGCTATGGGGGCTCATGATGGGCTGCTTTATTTAAAAATAAAATCTGAATAAAATAAGCAAGACACACAGGTATGCTCACATGCGTGTAACTGGGACAAACAGGTATGCTCACATGCGTGTAACTGGGAACTGTGAAAAATTCAAATAAAGCATCTGCCATAAAATATGTAAATAAAAATGCAATTAAAAAATGGAAAAAAAGAAACCTCACAAAATAAGTCTCCAGACTCCGTTTAGGGGAAAATATCCAATCTTGATCCCGCGTTAAAACTAGTTTATTTGCATCCCAGCATTAAATCCGAGAATATCGTAATCCCTGAAAATGGAGAAGGGGGTACAAATTTGGAGGCTTTGGCCCCTAGTTTTTCAGTTTGTCCAGTAATGTGGTAATTATATATTTGCTTGGTTAAAGTCCTTTCTGTTCCACACCAAGATAGGTGAAAGCCTGTGTGTTGTTCCTGATTGTGTGTGCCTCTCTCATTTTTAATCACCTTCTTGACACTGGGGGTCATTCCGAGTTGTTCGCTCGCAAGCTGCTTTTAGCAGCTTTGCACACGCTAAGCCGCCGCCTACTGGGAGTGAATCTTAGCTTATCAAAATTGCGAACGAAAGATTAGCAAAATTGCGAATAGACACTTCTTAGCAGTTTCTGAGTAGCTCCACACTTACTCGGCATCTGCGATCAGTTCAGTGCTTGTCGTTCCTGGTTTGACGTCACAAACACACCCAGCGTTCGCCCAGACACTCCTCCGTTTCTCCAGCCACTCCCGCGTTTTTCCCAGAAACGGTAGCGTTTTTTCGCACACACCCATAAAACGGCCTGTTTCCGCCCAGAAACACCCACTTCCTGTCAATCACATTACGATCACCAGAACGAAGAAAAAACCTCGTAATGCCGTGAGTAAAATACCTAACTGCATAGCAAATTTACTTGGCGCAGTCGCACTGCGGACAATGCGCATGCGCATTAGCGACTAATCGCTCCGTTGCGAGAAAAAAACAACGAGCGAACAACTCGGAATGACCCCCACTGTCCTCTTCCTCTTGCCTCTTCTCAGAATGTGAAAAGTCATCTAATATGGAGGTGGTATGTTTGTAACTAGCTATGATTCGGAGAACTTGGCAAGCTTTTTCCAGGGGGACCACCTGACGCTGAAATGATGGGTTTATTAAACTGTGCATGTCCTGTTTAAACAACTGTCAAAGTCAGAAAAATGTTTCAATGCACGTTGCCATATTTGCACCGCACACTGGTCCGCGCTGCGCGTGCGTACGCTCTCCCGTGGAAGCGCATACCCGCAATAACGTGCACTCGCAGGCGCGGTATGCGTATTTACGGTAGAGTTTATGTAGTCGTAGCGTGCGACTCATTCGTTACAAATGTTCACAATTAATGTAGTTTATAGATCATGGTCCCTTTGATAGATTCTGAAAGTTTAGTTAAAATACAATGTCCCAGAGCTGAGGAATCCCTCTTTATATCGTACGAAGGGTCTAACAGGAATCATACAGCAGTGTTTGGTACCCATCGGAAGAGTATTTAATTAGCAATATTCCGGTGTTGGTTTGGAGCGTATTAATCGCTCGTGCGAATAGTTATGGACATAAGAAGTTTATGTCCATTTCTATTATTTACACATACTCAGGTATGCGGCGGGAAACCCAGTTTCCCACCCACCTGAGCTGTTGGAAATCGTCACAGCCCACCTGTATGAATCACCCTATGACCTTTTGTTATGATGCAGGGCCGAATTCCTTCGGCCAATGGACAATGGGATTGTAGGACCAGGAGATTGCATTGTGTGTGGGGCATAAATAGGCAGGCCGACCACATCCAGCTCTCACTCTCTCATCAACGGTTATCTGCTGATAGCCGGGAGCTGGATATCGAGGCGCAGGCGATCATACCCTTTGTGCGTAAGTTTCTCTCCGTTATCATTGTCTTTCTGTGAGCCAATTTCTCTCATCTCATCTCTCCCTCTCTCTCTCTCTCTCTCTCTGTTCTGTTCTCTCATATCTCCCCTAGACTAGGCTAGTATTGTATTGTATTAGATAGTATTGTATTGTATTGCATTTAGGTCAGTGTAGTATTGTCTTTTTGTATTTATTGTTTAGTTCTGTGGTTAGGAAGTCTCTGTTATATTGTAGTGTATCATATGTACTGTTATCCCCTTTTACAAGTATATTAGACATAATACAGTTAATAGGCCTTGGAACCTAAACCAGTATCTGTGTATTTTCTATAGTGATAAGTGTTCACTTGAGCGTCGGTGACGCTCAAGCAGCTTTGTAGATAGTCAGGTTACACAAGGTTGCACTTACACCCTGTACTCACATTAAGGTATTCAGTGTATTTCATTGGTATAAGGTTTTAACATAAAGGTATAGTGTTGTGAGCGTCTGCATCGCTGGTGACCTCCTCGTGGTCTCGAGCGTACGCTACGCTACAGCGAATCATTCCCCTAGACATAACCAATAACGTGTTCTGTGATCACTGGGCCGTGAGCGAACGTGACGCTTGAGCGTCTCGCCTACGGCTGAGCGATCGCTACGCCAATAGCGTACCATTACGGTACTTCTTAAGTAAACAGCGTACAGTGTTCTTAGCTTCATAAAGGGTTGTTTATACGACAAGGAATTTAGCATTCTCAATTGCGGGCTCGTCCTATACTTCTCACATCTGCACTAGGTAGATCAGCAGACATTATCCCCCAGCAAAGGGTGGGAGATTGTCTCATAGTGCTGGCGGGATAAGCGTCTGCTTCGCTTAGATAAAGAGTGCTGAAGGAACCCGGTAACCGGAAGTAAGAACAAAACGCTTGTGTCTTTTTAAAACTGTTTATTTTTCTTTTGTCTTGCGTACGCATACATACCTGCATTTCTTTTCACTTGTGTATTTCATTTTTCGTATATCACTATTCCTGTTTGCCAATTTTATAGTTGATAGAAAGTGCTAAAAAGAGATTTGCTGTTATTTCATAGTAGAGGTAATAGTTAAAGTATAGAACAAACACACGGTTTGTCTGAGATACAAGGCAGTCAGTGTGGATTACGGTAGATGATCAGGGATCATTTACATTGATAAAAATATATTGTGTTACGGTGGATCTTTGCATTTCGTACACGTGTCGCTAACAAAGACTAGCGTACGCAATCTAAAAGGCAGACGCACGCAGCGTACATTACGCAACGTAGCGTCCGGTTACGCCCACGTAGCTCGTCACGAAAAGTTGAAATAGCGCAAAGGCGATAATTAACGCACAGCGGTAGATAACGCGAAGCGGTAAATAACGCAAATCTATTTTTGAAAAAATCTGAAATTTAGTTTAACAGATCCTGCTCCTAATTGGTAACACTTTTGGCCTAAAGACAATTTCTGCGCAGAAATAGATATAGAAACAAAGTGTACATGTGTTGAGTGAGTGTGTTTTGTATACAAAAGTTTATATAACTTTAAGGTGGAACCAAAAGGAAAGCCGGGTACTCGTCAAGGGACATACGTGTAAGTGACATATACGGTGGCTAGGGAGGCATCCCTGGTTAAATAATATTTGAGCATTAGAGTATAGCGGACCATAAGGTAACAAGACCAGGAGGTCATAAGGTAACAAGACCAGGAGGTCATAAGGGAACAAGACCAGGAGGTCGTAAGGTAAAAGGTCCGCTATAAAAGTCCAGTGGCACAACGCCTGGGGTGTTGGTGCAGAACCCATATAGGCCATAAGCTCTTGCTGAAGGAATCGCGGCCGGAAACATCGATTCCATTGGTCTTTCAGTACATGACAAGTAGTGCTCGTGTACTGAACGATTGGACCGCACGTAATTGTGTGCAGTAGTTAGTGATCTGACCTAATACCATTAGAGTAAAGTGGTCACAAACGCTATTTGTACATTCTGACGTGATTTGTGTAATTTTTTATTTTTGGAAGGGAAGTTCGCTGGTCACTCAGGAACTATCTAACAACCCCACCTTTACTGGAAAGAGTAAGTGTCCTGCGGGTAACCCTCATATGTTCCAGTAAACGGAAGGTTCCATAGGGGCCCTGTATCGAGTACGCCAGCACCACGTCGGTGTGATCAGGTCGTATTGGTCGAGGTGGGCGAGTGAGTGGGGTACTCGGTAAACCGCCACCGCCGGCCTACTGTGGAGTAATTTGGTTGTCTGAAAAGGCTTGCTGAAAACCTTGATACAGAGATCCAAGGAGGACTAAGCAACACCTGCAGACTATGGGGGCCAGTTGCTCAGGTAGGGGGCGATCAACCCTGGTTCAGGTTGATTCTGTGAACCGACCAGTTGGGTCGGCACGATATGTAATGTGTGAAAAATATGGAATTCACACCGAATCTTTATGTGATGAATGGGAGAGAATGACTGTACAAGACAGGGACAAATTCCCAAGAATAGGTAGCTTCAGTCCAGAAGTGTTACAAAATTTAAGGAGGAGGATATGTCTCGTAAAATCAGCAAAGAGACGAATTCAGCATCATGATTATTTACAGTTATGGCACCAGGAAGGTGAGATACAGAGAGGTTTGGCTCTGGCGGCAGGATCTGGGGCAGTCAGGAAGTTGATTGCCACAGCTCCTCCCCCACCATACATTGCAGGAGAGAAGTTGATTGCGGAGAGAAACGCACTGGGTTGTAAAACACAAACTCTTAGTAACACTGTAAATGTTAATGATGTTAACCAAATAACTCATGCAAGTATTAACCCGTGCAAGTTGTACCCTGTTGTGAACCTTCCTCAGGAGTGTGATCAAGAAGACGATTCAGCAACAATTTCAGCTCTCTCTCTTGCAGCCACCATAGCAGAGACCACAGTAGGCACAGCGACACCCACGAGATTAGTGAAAGCCCCTAGCGGAGGGATAGGTGAGGTCGTGTCAACGGGTAAGTACGGCACCATGCACTACACTGAAACAATTGTACCACAACAAGCTGTAGAATCTACACAGGAAGAGGCTGTTAGAATTGCTCCTGTAAGGGTAATAGCAGTTCCCAATGGAAAAACAGATGTGTCTGGAGCCACTCCCATAAGGAACATTGCCATGTACACTCCATTTTCCAGAATGGAATTAAGAACAATAGTGTCCGAATTTCCTGACCCCAGGAAGGATTTAGTTGCTAGCCAAAAATACATCAGGGATTTAGGTAACACGGTAGAACCCAACAACAAGGATTGGCAGATACTGCTAAGAGCTTGTTTACCTTCCAATGTTGATGCAACTCAGTTTTTAGCTGATTGTGCATTGGATAAAGATGTACCGCTTACAGACGTGTACAACAAGGATAATGTAAAAAGGATAAATTTACAGCTAAAAGAGTATTTCCCAGCCGTTGTTAAATGGAATAAAATATTCTCCATTAAGCAAAAGGAGTCCGAAACAGCAACAGAATATTTTCACCGGGCACTATTAGAAATGGCAAAGTACACTGGTATAGAAGACATTAAGACCAACCCAAACCATCGAGAAGTAGCAGTATCTGTACTGATGGATGGTTTGAAAGAAACATTAAAAGCTAGGGTACAGACCACGCAACCGTGCTGGCGAGGTCTGTCAGTGTCCACCTTGAGAGAGGCTGCTATTGATCACGACAGAAATATCACTAGGCACAGGGAGTCGCAAAGTGATAAGTTGATGTCCGTAAGTATACAGGCGCTGACCACAAGGCAGCCTGCGTATGTACCACCGAATCCTGTGGGTAAGGCAAGTGTAATAACATGTTTTTCTTGTAACAGACCGGGACACTTTGCACGAGAATGTAGAACAAAGAATGTACAAAGGTCTTTTCAACCCCCTAGACAACAACACAACACACGACATTGGGAGCAGGGTCCACAGAGGCGGAGTTTTGAGCCACATACAGGGGAAACAAAAAGATATCCCCCGAACAGAGATTGGCATGCCTCTGGTAGTTCCCAGCTAACTCCCCCACAAGTAGTTGCTGCCAATGGGATTCAGGGAGGTCAGCATACCCAATAGGGGTGTGGCCATACCTGTAATCTGCAGCCAGTTAAGTTGATTGCCAGTCTTGGAAGCGAACCAGAGATTGCAATCAATGTAGCTGGTAAAACTTTAAACTTTCTTGTAGACACAGGGGCGGCCAAGTCAGTGATAAATTCGACAGTGGGCATGAGAACCACTGGTAGGACAATTCCAGCCATGGGAGTAACAGGAGTAGTCCAGCACTACCCTGTTAGCAAACCAGCCGAGATTACAATAGGGCCTTTGCATACCAAGCATTCCTTTTTGCTGGCTGCATCGGCACCAACTAATCTCCTGGGGAGAGACTTACTATGTAAAATGGGTTGCGTCATTTATTGTACCCCTGAAGGTGTATTCTTGGACATTCCTGAGAATCACGCTCAGGAAGTACGAGACGTGTTAGACTCCCCATCAAAATTAATGTCACATTCCATTATGACAAATAGGAATCCATCCCAAGTAGAAGAGATGATATCTCAGATACCAGAGTCACTTTGGACAAAAGATGGACAGGACACTGGATTAATGGCAAACGTAGCTCCAGTAGTTGTACAAGTAAAAGATGGTAGGATAGCTCCAAAAATCCCACAATATCCTCTGAAGCCAGAGGTGGAGTTAGGAGTTTTTCCCGTAATAGAGCGCTTGCTACAACAGGGCATTCTAGTAAGAACGTCCAGCACAGCAAATAGTCCCATCTTCCCTGTTAAAAAGAGTGGGGGGAGGGGTTACAGGCTAGTGCAGGATCTAAGGGGGATTAACAAAATAGTTGAGAGTCAGTTCCCCGTAGTGCCTAATCCAGCTGTCATCCTAATGCAAATTCCTCCCACTGCCAAATTTTTCACTGTTATTGACCTCTGCTCCGCTTTCTTTTCGGTACCTCTGCACCCTGACAGCCAATATTTGTTTGCATTCACATACAGAGGAGTCCAATACACGTGGACTCGGTTACCCCAAGGTTTCATAGATAGTCCAAGTATATTTTCTCAGGCTTTGCATGATTGTTTACAGTCTTTCCAACCGGAAAGTGGATCAGTGTTGATACAGTACGTGGATGATCTACTACTGTGTTCTGATTCATTGGAGGCATCCCTGAAGGATACGAAACAGCTCCTGTTTCATCTTTCAGACACAGGTCACAAGGTCTCCAAAGACAAGTTGCAATTATGCCAAGCTAAGGTAAAATACTTGGGACACTGTCTAACACAAGGACTGAGACACCTGACCGCTGATAGAATCCAAGCCATTAGAGACATGACACTGCCACAAACCCAGCAACAGATCAGGACGTTTTTAGGAATGTGTGGGTATTGCCGTAATTGGATCCCAGGGTTTTCCATATTGGCGCTACCTTTGCAGGAAATGGTCTCTTCAAACAAACCTGATCGGATTTCGCATACAGACGAATCTGAAACAGCATTTGAGAGACTCAAACAGTGCCTAACGCAGGCACCAGCACTAGGTATGCCAGACTATGGGAAACCCTTTGAACTATACGGAACAGAAAGTGCTGGGTGCGCAGCAGGTGTACTAACACAAAAACACGGTGATGCCAGCAGGCCAATTGCATACTACAGCGCTCAGCTAGACACGGTAGCGCGATCCCTCCCCACATGCTTGCGTAGCGTTGCGGCGATAGCATTGCTAGTGACAAAAAGCGAAGATGTCGTGCTAGGCCACAACCTCACAATCCATACACCGCATGCAGTATCTGCCTTATTGAATTCTGCCCAAACCAGACACGTCTCATCAGCAAGGTTTACAAGATGGGAATTGGCATTAATGGCCCCCGTAAACATCACCATAAGGAGATGCAGTGCATTAAACCCTGCAACATTTCTCCCAGGTGTGCCTGGCCAGGCACAAAGGGTGGGAGGTGAGAGTGATGGGGAAGGAGGATTTAATGCAAAGGAAGATGCACATGATTGTATGGAATATTTGACCCAAAATTTTACCGCAAGGCCTGACATCAGTGACAATCCACTAGAAGATGCAGAACTCACGTTCTACACGGACGGTAGTTGTCACAGACAGTCAGACTCGGGAGACTTGTGTACTGGATACGCAGTCGTAGATGACCAAGACACCATAGAAGCGGAACCGCTAGGCCCACCTCACTCAGCCCAGGTTGCTGAACTGGTCGCCCTAACCAGAGCATGTGAATTGGCTAAGGGTAAGTCTGCCAATATCTACACCGATTCTAGATACGCGTTCGGGGTAGTACATGATTTCGGAGCGCTATGGCGTCTCAGAAATTTCATGACGGCAGCTGGTACACCGATAGCGCATGCAGCTCACATAAAAAGGCTTCTAACAGCGATACAGGAACCCGACAGAGTGGCTGTTATCAAATGTAAAGCACATACATATAGCCAAGACCCAGTATCCCTTGGTAACAGCCGAGCAGACGAAGCCGCAAAGCTTGCAGCTGCTACCCCCACACGGACAGACACCACACAGTTGATGGTATTTAATACCATCAACACACAGAAGTTGTGTGAGATGCAGAATCTGTGTTCCACACAGGAAAGAGCAGTCTGGAGGGCAAAGGGATATGGCCAGGAGTCCTCAGGGCTCTGGACGGATGGACATGGTAAACCAGTGGCCCCCAGGGCATACCTTCCATGTCTGGCTGAAGCAGCTCACGGGCTGACTCATCTAGGCAAGGAGGGGATGTGCAAATTGGTAAGAGCATACTGGTGCGCCCCAGGATTCTCCTCTCATGCGAGTAAAAGAGCAATGTCATGCCTTACCTGTCTGAGAAAGAATATTGGAAAAGCAATACCTACAGAACCATCCCATATCCCACCTGCCGGCGGCCCTTTCCAGGTAATACAAATTGACTTCATTCAATTACCCCCATGTAGAAATTTGAAATATGTACTTGTTTGTATAGATGTTTTCTCGAATTGGGTCGAAGCTTTTCCAGCAGCTACAAATACCGCTATGTTTACAGCTAAGAAAATTGTGCAGGAATTTGTATGTAGATATGGTATCCCTAGAATCATTGAAAGTGATAGGGGTACCCATTTTACAGGTGATGTCTTTCAAGGAATGTGTAAATTGATGGGAATTGATAGCAAGCTGCACACTCCGTACCGTCCACAGGCGAGTGCGAAGGTCGAAAGAGTGAACAGCACTATTAAAAATAAATTGAGTAAAGTAATGGCAGAGACAGGATTGACGTGGCCAGAAGCTTTACCCATTGTTTTGTATAGCATCAGAACCACTCCCAGGTCCCCTCTTAATCTGTCTCCTTTTGAAATCTTGTTTGGTCGACAACCGCATGTCATGATTAACCCTCAGGATGATTTGAAATGTAACAATGAAGTAACTGTAAAATACTTAATTAACATGAGTAAACAGTTGAGGAATCAAAATGATAATCTGAAGTTGGTGATTCCTGATTTACCAGATAGTAATTGTCATGACATTGAACCTGGGGATTATGTAATGATACGAAATTTTCTACGCTCAGGTTGTCTTATTGATAGATGGGAAGGACCATACCAGGTCTTATTGACTAGCACCACAGCATTGAAGGTTGCTGAGAGAGAGACTTGGGTCCATTCATCCCACTGCAAGAAGGTTGCTGATCCAGAGAAGTCCCGTGATAAGGAACAGACGGTAGAGGTTGTATCACTAGAGTGTCTGTTCCAGGAGGACTGAGGCGGCACCTGAGCCTTGAAGATCGAAAGCAGCTGTCGACTCCCCTCTCCCTTTTATTGTTTTCTCCACTTCCCATCCCCTCTCCCTTAAAAATTTCTTTTTCCCCCTTCTCATTCTTCTCTATTTCCTCCTCAAAGATGGACTTGCCCCAAGAGACTGTGATCCGGATTTTGATGTTAACCATGATGTTGACCAGAGCAGTCTGTTCCGGCGAGAGTACCATAGAGGTCGAGAGAGGTTCTGGAATGGGTTCCGATTATGATGATGGAGGCGTAGTTTTTCAAGATCAACCAAACCAACAAGCAAAGGCGAGTATCAGAAAACGATCCGATAGAAGAAATTGTGATGGATTGTTAGCTGAAGAAAATTGTATCTGTAGGCTCTGTGATAATCTGGTTGAAGATGGATGCATAAAGAAATGCCAATCTAGTTTTAATATCCATATGGACCGGCATCCATTGAGTGACTATCACTCTCTAGTGGGTAACGTGTTAAACCAAACAGATTGTTGGGTATGCTCTCAAGTACCTCAGGGTCACAGTAAATCAGGGCTAGTACCATTTCCTTTAACGTTAGGGGAGGTACTTGAGCTAAGTGGTGGGAGACCGGTGGATCGGAGGTTTAACATCTCCAGCCCTCCTAGTTTGAAGCTCCACCAATACCATGTGGATAGGTCCCTCATATGTTTTAACATCTCCAATCCCAGAAAACCGGGAAATTGGGAAGTGTCATGGAGCAACCTTACCATGACCTTTTCACACAGAGCAGATAGAATGCCTACAGATACAGAGCTCGTACGCCACATAGCCAGTAGAGGAAAATCTTTCCGGTATCGATATACCTTAGGAAATAGGATTACTAGAGTTGGAGAGGTATCACCAGGATACTGTGCACATATCGTACAAACTGATACGTGCATTAGGCAGATGGAAGAATTAGGGTCAGGAGATTTCACCTGGAAGGTTTGTAACATGGTCATGTCCTTCTCCGTCCCATATGTTCTCCCCGATGATGCATATTTCATATGCGGGAGAAAGGCGTACAAGTGGCTTGCCCCAAACTCTGAAGGATTGTGTTATATTGGAAAAGTATTGCCTGAAGTGATGACTGTTACACATGACAAAATGAAGGACATACACCGTGGTGCCCAAGCTCCTTATACTCACACTCATTACGAGCACCGAGTTAAAAGACAACTGTCAGAAAGGTTAGAGCATCCGGCCTCTGATCTTATCCATGAATCCACCGGGATTCAGGTTCTGGTAGCGTTAGATTTCACTCGTACCACTCGGGGAGTGATGAATTATAAATACATTTCCGCACTCGCCAATTTGTTAGATAATATCACTGAAATGTATGATGACACGTTTAGATACACTGGAAGAGAACTTCAAGCTTACAAAACAGAATTAGTTCAGCATAGGATGGTTCTTAATTATCTTACAGCAGTAACAGGCGGATATTGTGTTACATTGGCAACACAGTACGGCATAAAGTGTTGCACGTATATCACAAATAGCACCGAGGATCCGGTAGAGGTCATAGACCAAAAGATGGACGATATTCTCCAACTAAAGTGGGAATTTCGTCGAAAACACAATCTCACCCTTGCTGCTGTAGGTAATGAGCTGACTAGTTGGGTGTCATGGTTGAACCCGCGAAATTGGTTCTCCGGTTTAGGAGACTGGGCTCAAGGAGTCATAATGGATGTTGGAAAGTTTCTACTATGTATCTTGGGTGTCGTTATATCGATTGGATTGATATTTAGATGCGGGCAGGCTTTAATGAGGTGCAAACAAAGTACAAAAGTGATGAGCTTGAGGAGTGAGGAAACTGTAATTAACCTGGATTTGATTTATGACCCAATGATAGAAACCAGAATGTGATGAAAATGCGATTATACGGTCCGTTTCTTTCACCTGTTTTTCTGCTTTTCTCCCAGATACAAAGACCCCCTTGGACGAGGAAGCTGACGAGACGAGATGTATACAGACAACGGATTGACCAAAGAAGAAGATTTGACAACTTTAAATATGGACACTTGATGAACTTTGCCATGGATCCCCAGTTTCCCTAGTATCTTTAAACTCACGCTAGCCCAACATTTTTGTAAATCTGATGGCTCAGACAAAGCTATTTGCTCATGCCTAAGGAGCAATACAGCGCAAAGAAGACGACTCTCAACAGATACCGAAAACAACTTCGACGACAGATGTACATTTCCCTGACATAGAATATCATTGCATTTTTCGTAAGTGTTCTTTATCTTCATCTCTGCAACCCCCAGGTAACGACACACATAGACGATAGGGAATACAGGCCCAGATAGCAGCAACCACATACCTCCCCCATTCATGTATCATCAACTAAAATGTGCATCCCCATTTTGTTACAACCACAGCCGAAATGAGCTCGGTAGAGTTTGACAGCCCATCCACAGACCTGTACCACAGGATAAGAAGGAATTCAAATGTATACTTCGCAATACCTCGAAGCTTGATTTACAACACGTACGGCACGATGATACATGACCCCCCAAACATGGATTCATACACACATGCTTCTGCTATCTCACTAGGTCATACCCTCTTCACACCTTCTCCTCTCTCCTCCCCTACCCAACCATGGAAATCAATTAACCCCTGACTTACATTTTTCTCCTTAAATGTTTTGTGGCAGTTACTATTGACTGCCAAAGGGTGGACTGTCAAAGTCAGAAAAATGTTTCAATGCACGTTGCCATATTTGCACCGCACACTGGTCCGCGCTGCGCGTGCGTACGCTCTCCCGTGGAAGCGCATACCCGCAATAACGTGCACTCGCAGGCGCGGTATGCGTATTTACGGTAGAGTTTATGTAGTCGTAGCGTGCGACTCATTCGTTACAAATGTTCACAATTAATGTAGTTTATAGATCATGGTCCCTTTGATAGATTCTGAAAGTTTAGTTAAAATACAATGTCCCAGAGCTGAGGAATCCCTCTTTATATCGTACGAAGGGTCTAACAGGAATCATACAGCAGTGTTTGGTACCCATCGGAAGAGTATTTAATTAGCAATATTCCGGTGTTGGTTTGGAGCGTATTAATCGCTCGTGCGAATAGTTATGGACATAAGAAGTTTATGTCCATTTCTATTATTTACACATACTCAGGTATGCGGCGGGAAACCCAGTTTCCCACCCACCTGAGCTGTTGGAAATCGTCACAGCCCACCTGTATGAATCACCCTATGACCTTTTGTTATGATGCAGGGCCGAATTCCTTCGGCCAATGGACAATGGGATTGTAGGACCAGGAGATTGCATTGTGTGTGGGGCATAAATAGGCAGGCCGACCACATCCAGCTCTCACTCTCTCATCAACGGTTATCTGCTGATAGCCGGGAGCTGGATATCGAGGCGCAGGCGATCATACCCTTTGTGCGTAAGTTTCTCTCCGTTATCATTGTCTTTCTGTGAGCCAATTTCTCTCATCTCATCTCTCCCTCTCTCTCTCTCTCTCTCTCTCTCTCTGTTCTGTTCTCTCATATCTCCCCTAGACTAGGCTAGTATTGTATTGTATTAGATAGTATTGTATTGTATTGCATTTAGGTCAGTGTAGTATTGTCTTTTTGTATTTATTGTTTAGTTCTGTGGTTAGGAAGTCTCTGTTATATTGTAGTGTATCATATGTACTGTTATCCCCTTTTACAAGTATATTAGACATAATACAGTTAATAGGCCTTGGAACCTAAACCAGTATCTGTGTATTTTCTATAGTGATAAGTGTTCACTTGAGCGTCGGTGACGCTCAAGCAGCTTTGTAGATAGTCAGGTTACACAAGGTTGCACTTACACCCTGTACTCACATTAAGGTATTCAGTGTATTTCATTGGTATAAGGTTTTAACATAAAGGTATAGTGTTGTGAGCGTCTGCATCGCTGGTGACCTCCTCGTGGTCTCGAGCGTACGCTACGCTACAGCGAATCATTCCCCTAGACATAACCAATAACGTGTTCTGTGATCACTGGGCCGTGAGCGAACGTGACGCTTGAGCGTCTCGCCTACGGCTGAGCGATCGCTACGCCAGTAGCGTACCATTACGGTACTTCTTAAGTAAACAGCGTACAGTGTTCTTAGCTTCATAAAGGGTTGTTTATACGACAAGGAATTTAGCATTCTCACAACATAAGGGTGGGTGGGAGGGCCAAGGACAATTCCATCTTGCACCTCTGTTTTTTTTCTTTGCATTATGTGCTCTTTGGGGCCTAGTTCTTAAAACTGCCATCCTGTCTGCCATTGCAGTGCCACTCCTAGATGGGCCAGGTGTTTGTGTCGCTTAGCTTAGTTATCAAGCTACCTTGGTGCAACCTTTTGGCCTAAAAACAATATTGTGAGGTGTTCAGAATAGACTGGAAATTAGTGAAAATGTATGTTATTGAGGTTAATAATACTGTTGGAACTAAAAAAAAACCCACCCAAATTCTGTGATTTTAGCTGTTTTTATGTTTTTAAAAAAATAATAAAATACAGATCCAAAACCCAAAAGGGTGGTTTTGGCAAAACCAATCCAGATCCAAAACACGAACGGAGATCCAGATCGAAAACCAAAACACAAAATCCAAAAAGTGTCCGTTGCACATCTCTAATTAAAACAGTCTGTGAGGGGTTCCCATGTTAGCCAGCACTAACAAGCCACACTCAGATGGTCGCTTCGGAACAAGCTAATTAGACTTTCCCTTCTGCTCCCTACATATGCTTATTTTTGTGCTATACCCCAGTGTACTATACTATTATTTTTCTGTGACACTGCCAGTCAGACCGCAGTGTATCATACACGTATTGTGTGACACTGTAGGTGGTCCATCCCCGGGGGGGGGGGGGGGGGGGGGGGGTTGTCCATCCACGGGTGTTCTGTCAAACTGTGCGACCCCAGTGTAAAGAAAAACCCTTAAAAGCCGCAAATAGAACTAAAAAAAATATAAATATTTATATTTATTTTTGTGCTATACCCCAGTGTACTATACTATTCGTTTTTCTGTGACACTGCGGCTAGACCGCAGTGTATCATACACGTATTGTGTGACAATGTAGGTGGTCCATCTGTCAAAGGCGAAAAATATTGCAGAACACACAGCACGTATAAACTGCACACACACACGCCCACTGCGCGTGCACTTGTTCTGCAGTGCATGCACATGTACGCACTTTGCGTGTGGTCGCTCCCGCGGTCCTGCGCATCGGCGCGTGGTATGGGTATTTACGGCAGAGTTTGTGTACGCATGGAGGGCCATCAGAACACATTACATATTTAATCCAAATAGTGCACAATGTACACATAGTCTCCTTGCACCACATCAGAAAGTTATAGCTGTTTAAATGGTTGCAAAACAAAGGGATTCACCTTTACAGGATAAGAGGGGACAGACTAAGGTTATAAGGCGGTATTTGGTATCCAGCTGTAGGGTATTTTAAAGGAAACATTCCGGTGTTGGTCTGCGGAAGATCGCATGTTCCTGCGGATAGTTATGTGCAGAAGCAGAATATAACTATAAACTGTATTTACTGTATATTATGTATGCGGCGAGAATCCAGAGGAGACCACCCACAAGAGCAGTTGAGAAAGACATCGCCTACCTTTTCATATCAACCTATGACCTCTCCTGTACTGTAAAAGTGTATCCATGTGTCCAATGGACAAAGGGAACAGTATCCATTGTATTGCTTTTGGAAGACTTGTATAAATAAAGCCTGCTGCAGGCCGGCCAGCCACAAGACTCACAATGTTATCTATTTGATTACGGAGGACTGGACCAGGAAGCGCACGCGAATATTCTCACGTATGTACATTGACTGTAGCCATTATTCTGTTATATATATTGTCTTGTATTGTAGTGTATAATTTGTATTGTAAACCCCCTTTCAGAAATAATCCACTGTGGTGTCGGAACCCAGCGGTAAACTCACAATTGGTGTCGTGTGCTCATTGCCCTGCTAATATAATATTGTTACTATTAGTGCTTAGCATTGCTGTAGAAGGTTTAAAGTGTATCTCTGGGTGTGTATGCGCTGCGAGTACTTTGTACCGTCAGCGCGGCGTGTGTACGCAAAGTCCGCACACTACGGAACCCTTTTACGCTAATAGCGTAAAAGGTGCGTACTGTGAATTAAATATAGCGGCCACAGCGGCTAAAGGTTTAAAATGTATTTAAGGTGTGTTTAAGGTATAGCTTTCATTCCTGTAAAGATAATCGACATTATCAATTGGGGGCATCATTCGATTTTCCACATTTTTACTGCTTAACAGGTCACAAGCCGACATAATCTATCAGCATAAGGGTGGACAGAAGGTATCCTACGTATCCTTTTCTTGGTCGGTGGATACACTGAAAACCCTACTTAATTGCTGATTAGATGGTGTCTGCTCTGTATGGTTTGTAGGGATGCTGGTAAGAACTCGTAAGGTAAGCAGAAAAAAAAAGCTATTTAAAATCTGTGAATTTATTTTTGGCGCCAAATGCGTACACAACAAAAGCGTACACCCATACTCTGTGCATACTCTCCCACATTGTTGCCATAACATTCAGATTACTAGATTCGTAATATAAATATTAAGGAAGTAAGTGTAAAACACAAACGCAGTTTGGCCTAGTTATAAAGGTTTATACAGAAAAGAAACTGTGTGGCGTGTTAAGTGAGCAATTATAGTTAATATTGCTCACATTTATAGAAATTGTATGATTTGTGCTATTGCGGACGTACGGTTTTGTACACGTGTCTCGGACAAGGTACGGAACTGCACACGCGGCGTAAGCACGGTAGCGTGTTTACGCAAATTGCGTAAGAATACGGTCGCTAAGTACAAATTACACAATAGTTCGTTTAGTTTAAAGGTGAGACAGTAGCCACGCTACAATAACACAAGATTTCCCAGCTTCCAAAGTTTAGTATAAAACCCTTATTTACTGTATTGCCTCTGGGAGTAAAGCTGCTTGTCTGAATGAATGATAATTTTCTGTACAGAAAAACCAAAGTGTAATTGAGTGAGCGAACGCAGGAGCGAGTGGAAATTTGAACCACGGAATTTGGAATCTCAGTGCGTGGTACATCAAGTGAGTGGAGACTTGGTGGCGTGAGGCGGCTGACTCACGTTAATATAAGGTTTAATACGTAAGTCGTGAGGAGACTTACACAGGAGCGTGGTAGGGAATTGTGAAGTGTTGTGACCCATATAGTTATTTTTTTATTCGCTCCGGCTGAGGTTTCGCAGCCTGAAAATCGATTCCAGTGGTCGTACGGCAGATAAGTAACAAGTACCTATACGCTGTGCGGTTGGACCGCGCGTTTGTGGGTGCGATATATAGCACAACGTGATATCGTTTTTACGAGCTTTTGCGTAAAATCGCGGTATCATGAAAGAACTGGTGAGGTCACAGCTACCGGTAAGTGTGAGACGGCTCATTGCACAGAGACAACAACACCTCACAGTAAACAAATCAGGAACGGAATGGTAGAATTACACCCTGTCTTGGGAACAGTAACTCCCAATGGGGGAACCGATAGTCAGGGAGTAGTCCTCACCAGGAATAATGCAATGTATTGCCCGTGGCCCAGAGATGAGCTGCGATCAATCATTTCAGAATTCCCCGTGGCGTGTTAAGTGAGCAATTATAGTTAATATTGCTCACATTTATAGAAATTGTATGATTTGTGCTATTGCGGACGTACGGTTTTGTACACGTGTCTCGGACAAGGTACGGAACTGCACACGCGGCGTAAGCACGGTCGCGTGTTTACGCAAATTGTGTAAGAATACGGTCGCTAAGTACAAATTACACAATAGTTCGTTTAGTTTAAAGGTGAGACAGTAGCCACGCTACAATAACACAAGATTGCCCAGCTTCCAAAGTTTAGTATAAAACCCTTATTTACTGTATTGCCTCTGGGAGTAAAGCTGCTTGTCTGAATGAATGATAATTTTCTGTACAGAAAAACCAAAGTGTAATTGAGTGAGCGAACGCAGGAGCGAGTGGAAATTTGAACCACGGAATTTGGAATCTCAGTGTGTGGTACATCAAGTGAGTGGAGACTTGGTGGCGTGAGGCGGCTGACTCACGTTAATATAAGGTTTAATACGTAAGTCGTGAGGAGACTTACACAGGAGCGTGGTAGGGAATTGTGAAGTGTTGTGACCCATATAGTTTTTTTTTTATACGCTCCGGCTGAGGTTTCGCAGCCTGAAAATCGATTCCAGTGGTCGTACGGCAGATAAGTAACAAGTACCTATACGCTGTGCGATTGGACCGCGCGTTTGTGGGTGCGATATATAGCGCAACGTGATATCGTTTTTACGAGCTTTTGCGTAAAATTGCGGTATCATCAGCGCTGTATAGAACATACGCAAGCGTGATTTGTGTATAATAAAGTGCATAGGGAGTTTTCGCTGGTCTCTCTCAGGAAAATCTC
Organism: Pseudophryne corroboree; assembly: GCF_028390025.1. NCBI lineage: Eukaryota > Metazoa > Chordata > Amphibia > Anura > Myobatrachidae > Pseudophryne > Pseudophryne corroboree. The sequence continues at coordinate 59,988,043 of NC_086451.1, forward strand.
CAACGGCCGATACTTTACTGGAAAGGGTAAGTTATTCCTAAAAACTTCCAGTAAATATATGTCACATAGGGCCCTAAGTTGGGTACATTGCCTTCGCTATCGACAGTGTATGGTAGTACTGGCCAATGTGGGCGGTGAGCGGGTGAAGAGCGCTCGGAGAACTTTCACCGTTACCTTTGAGTATTTTGATGTTTGTGGGAAAAGACCCACAATTATGGGAGCCAGTTGCTCAAGTAAGGGACGTTTAACCAGGGTTCAGGTTGTAGAGTCGCTCCCATGGGGTCAGCGGAGTTTAAAGGAAAAAGTATTGAAGACTTTTTGTCTGAATGGGAACGTGTGACTGACAAAGATAGGGAACCATTCCCTAAGGTGGGCAGCTTTGAACCAGAGGTACTGCAGAATGTAAGCAGTAAAATATGTCTTCAAAAATCCAGAAAACAAAGGATTAGACATAATGATTGTTTAAAATGATGGCAACAGGAGGGGGATATGCAAAGAGAACAAATTTGCAAAGCAGGTTCAAAACCTAGCGGGAATGAGAACACAAACACACCAGTGTCGACACAGGTCGAAGGGGAGAGATGGCTACAGTAAATGATATATCCGTAAACGATAGTAGTATGCAAAAACAATGTATTAACCCTAATTTCTCTGACGTCCTAGTGGATGCTGGGAACTCCGTAAGGACCATGGGGAATAGGCGGTGTCACGATCCGGGTATCTGGACGCCATTTCTTACCCATCAGATGCCTCCTAAGGCTGGCTCAGCGCTCCAGGACCGGATCCCATCTGTTATCCTAATGTTCACATTCCTGCATCCTCTCCTGTCTCTCTGAGACGCTGTCACAGTAACGCCTTATTACATCTGGCATGGCGTCTCCCGCGGCCTCCGCCGCCGTCCCTGAGCTTCTGCATGCAGAGTGTCAGAGTGGCGATTACGTCAGCCGCGGCCTCCGCTGTGTCCGCGTGGTTGGATGTGCACTTGTCAGCCTGGCGTCTCCTGTCTCCAGTGGCCGGCGCCGCCATTACTGTTTTCATTACCACATGGATTACAAACCAAACTTCCCTCCAAGTGTCTGCATGGGCGCAGCCATCTTGGATTCTGTCAGCTGATCATTTCCTCCAATCTGTTGTCAGTATTGTTAATCTGCATAATTGCCTAGCCAATCCCTTCCTTGCTGCAGGTATAAATACACTGTGCCTGAGCAAGGAAGGCGTCAGTGCTTTGGTTGTCAAACCTAGTTCCTGTTTGTCTCTCTCCTGTGATTGTCTTCCAGGTTCCAGCTCCTGTCTCAAGACTTCCACCATAGAGACCCGCACCAGCATTCCACCTGCGGTGTAGCCTGACTCTCCAATCCATTGTGGATTCATCTGTTTCCAGCTACAACATTACCTGCTTCCAGCTCAGCTTCCAGCAGAGTACAGCTTCCCTTAAAGGGCCGGTGTCCTTTCTACACTTTACCACTCTCCACCGGTATTATTATTTCTCCGCTCTCAAGTTCTACATTTCAGTTTATATTTCATCGCTCCCAAGTTCATTTATTATTTAACTGGTTCCAGCCAGTATCCACTCCGTGCTAACAACAGTCTGGTTCCAGCCAGTATCCACAGCAGCTGTTTTATCTTCAGCAACCCAGCTTTTCCTGGAACACCAGCTGGCACAATCCTGGGTTATCTCCATTGCTACAGTCGGGCCTGGTAAGGACTTTCCATCTAGAAGATCATAAGAACTATCTCACACTACCAGTGCCCTGTGGCTCCTGCCATCCTGTAGTACCCAGGAACTGTATTTATTCTTTGCTGACTTTTACGTTTTCTTTTACTGCTGCTGTGTTGCGGAGTTGTCATAAATAAACATCATTGACTTTTATTCCTGGTTGTCGTGGTCACGCCTTCGGGCAATTCTTCTACATGTCTAGGGGTCTGATACAACCTGCCAGGTTCCATTACACCTCAGCCCCTACAACTGAGGCTGCCTCCCGTCAGCTCAGGCCCTCAGTTGTGACAGTCCCTACAACTGAGGCTGCCTCCCGTCAGCTCAGGCCCTCAGTTGTGACAGTAAGCACTGACCTAATGAATCCAGCCGGAGATCAGGATCAAGCGGCCAGGCCGATGCAAGAACTGGCAGCCCGACTTGAACATCAGGAGGCTGCACAGGGCCACATCATCCGCTGTCTCCAGGATCTCTCTACTCGGCTGGATGGGATTCAGACAACCCTCCGTGGATCAGACGCGTCCGGTGCGTCAACCACAGTGACTCCAGCTATAACCCCACCCACCTTACCCATTTCTGCTCCACGTCTTCATCTTCCAACGCCAGCAAAATTTGACGGATCTCCAAGATTCTGCAGGGGATTTCTCAACCAGTGTGAGATTCAGTTTGAGCTACAACCTGGCAATTTTCCCAGTGACCGTACAAAAATTGCCTACATTATCTCTCTTCTCAGTGGCTCAGCCCTTGATTGGGCATCACCGTTATGGGAAAGGTCCGACACCCTGCTATCCTCCTACACTACATTCGTGTCAACATTCAGGCGTATCTTCGACGAGCCAGGCCGGGTAACTTCAGCTTCATCTGAGATTCTCCGTTGGCGCCAGGGATCACGTACTGTAGGACAATATCTTATACAGTTCCAGATCCTGGCATCCGAACTGGCATGGAACGACGAGGCCCTGTATGCTGCATTCTGGCATGGCTTATCTGAGAGTATTAAAGATGAGTTAGCTACCAGAGACTTACCTTCCAAGTTAGATGAGCTAATCTCACTCTGCACGAAAGTTGATTTACGTTTCAGAGAGAGAGCAACTGAGCGTGTAAGATCATCTGCTCCAAAATCTTCTGCTCCTCCTCCTCGCCAACTGTCACCATCTAAAGATGAGTCCAGCCAAATTGGTCGTTCCCGTTTAACTCCTGCTGAGCGCCGAAGACGCCTCTCCAAGTCTCTCTGTCTTTATTGTGCAGCTCCATCTCACACCATTAATGCCTGTCCCAAACGTCCAGGACTCCAGACCCTAGCTCGCCAAGGAGAGGGCCGGCTAGGAGTAATGATCTCCTCTCCATCTCCTCAAGATTGTAATCTCCCAGTCTCGCTTCAAGTTGCTCAACGTTATCGGAACGTCATTGCCCTCCTTGATTCCGGAGCAGCTGGGAACTTTATTACCGAAGCCTATGTTAAACGGTGGTCCCTACCCACCGAGAGACTTCCTTCGTCCATTTCTTTAACTGCCGTGGATGGCAGCAAAATTTTTGATGCAGTTATTTCTTTAAGGACTCTACCAGTTCGTCTGAGAGTGGGAGTTCTTCATTCCGAACTTATTTCTTTTTTAGTGATTCCAAGAGCCACACATCCTGTGGTCCTGGGCCTTCCATGGCTCCGTCTTCACAATCCTACAATTGATTGGACGACTACGCAAATCCTGGCATGGGGTTCCTCCTGTGCTGAGACATGTTTGTTTAAAGTATTGCCTGTCTGTTCTTCCTCCCCCAGGTCGTCTGATGTTCCACCTCCTCCATATCAAGATTTCACGGATGTGTTCAGTAAAGCTTCTGCTGATATCCTTCCTCCTCATAGAGAATGGGACTGCCGATTGATCTCGTTCCAGGGAAGGTTCCACCTCGAGGCCGAACTTATCCGTTGTCTCTGCCTGAGACGCATTCTATGGAGGAATACATTAAAGAGAACCTAGCAAAGGGGTTCATTCGACCTTCCTCTTCTCCAGCCGGCGCAGGCTTCTTTTTTGTAAAGAAGAAAGATGGTGGTCTGCGGCCGTGCATCGACTACAGAGGTTTGAACGACATTACCATCAAGAACCGTTATCCTTTACCCCTGATTACTGAGCTCTTTGACAGAGTTAGCGGAGCTACCATCTTTACAAAGCTGGACTTGAGAGGTGCATACAATCTCATCCGGATCCGTGAGGGTGACGAGTGGAAGACCGCCTTTAACACCCGTGACGGACATTATGAGTACCTCGTCATGCCCTTCGGATTGAGCAATGCTCCAGCTGTCTTCCAGCATTTTGTCAATGAGATCTTCAGAGATATTCTATACCGTCATGTCGTGGTCTATCTAGACGATATCCTCATTTTTGGCAACGATTTAGAGGAACATCGTTTTTGGGTTAAAGAGGTTCTGTCCCGTCTCCGTGTCAATCATCTCTATTGCAAATTAGAGAAATGCGTCTTTGAAGTCAAGTCCATTCCGTTTCTAGGGTACATTGTGTCCGGTTCCGGACTAGAGATGGATCCTGAGAAACTACAAGCAATCCAAAATTGGCCGATACCCTTAACCCTCAAAGGGGTCCAGAGGTTCTTGGGGTTCGCCAACTATTACCGAAAGTTTATACGAGACTTTTCCACCATTGTGGCGCCTATTACTGCTTTCACTAAGAAGGGTGCTAACCCGTCCAAGTGGTCTGAAGAAGCCATGCAAGCATTTCATCTTTTAAAACAAAGGTTCATCTCTGCGCCTGTTCTGAAACAGCCTGACATCGACTCTCCTTTCATCTTAGAGGTGGATGCCTCCTCCGTTGGAGTAGGAGCGGTGTTATCTCAGAGGGCTAAAGATGGCCATTTACACCCTTGCAGTTTCTTCTCCAGGAAGTTCTCCTCTGCTGAGCGCAACTATGCCATTGGCGACCAGGAGTTGCTAGCCATCAAGCTCGCTCTAGAAGAGTGGAGGTATCTGTTGGAGGGAGCTTATCATTCAATCACCATACTTACAGACCACAAGAACCTTTTATATCTGAAAGGCGCACAATGTCTCAACCCTCGTCAGCCCAGATGGGCACTTTTCTTTTCCAGGTTCGACTTTAAACTCCAGTTCTGTCCGGGCTCTCAGAATCGCAAGGCCGATGCCCTTTCCCGCTCATGGGAGCAAGAAAATGAGTCAGAGTCTTCAGACAAGCATCCTATTATAAATCCGTTGGCATTCTCCACGGTAGGGATGGACTCTACACCCCCATCAGGGAAAAGTTTTGTGAAACCGATGCTAAGGAAGAAGCTCATGCATTGGGCCCATGCTTCCCGTTTTGCCGGACATACAGGTATCCAAAAAACCCTGGAGTTTATCTCTAGGTCCTATTGGTGGCCAACTCTGAAAAAGGACGTCTTGGAGTTTATTGCATCTTGCCCAAAGTGTGCTCAACATAAGGTATCCCGCCAGTCGCCTGCGGGGCAACTGGTTCCACTATCTGTTCCCCGTCGACCTTGGACCCATTTGTCGATGGATTTTATTACAGATTTACCCATGTGCAACAAGTTCAATACCATCTGGGTGGTAGTTGACCGGTTCACCAAGATGGCACACTTCATTCCTCTCACCGGTCTTCCGTCAGCTTCCAAGTTGGCTCAAGTATTCATACAAGAGATCTTCCGACTCCACGGTCTTCCTGAAGAAATTATCTCAGATCGAGGAGTTCAATTCACAGCCAAATTCTGGCGAAGTTTATGTCAAGTCCTTCAAGTCAAGCTAAAGTTTTCCACGGCTTACCATCCTCAGACCAATGGTCAAACCGAGAGGGTGAATCAGGACTTGGAGGCCTTCCTCCGCATCTATGTGTCCTCCTCTCAAGATGACTGGGTTCAATTACTTCCCTGGGCCGAGTTCTGTCATAACAACCAGTATCATTCTTCATCTGCTTCAACACCATTCTTCACTAACTTTGGATTCCACCCTAAAGTCCCTGAGTTCCAACCGCTTCCAGCAACTTCTGTTCCCGCAGTGGATATCACCTTGCATCAGTTTGCCAATATCTGGAAGAGCGTACGATCAGCTCTGCTCAAGGCATCGTTCAGGTACAAGAAGTTTGCGGATAAGAAGCGTCGAGCAGTTCCTGCTCTCAAGGTGGGTGATCGGGTATGGTTATCCACGAAGAATCTGAGGTTAAGAGTTCCCAGTATGAAGTTTGCACCTCGCTATATCGGTCCTTTCAAGATTGAACAAGTCATCAATCCTGTTGCTTACAGACTTCAGTTGCCTCCCTTCTTAAAAATACCCAGGACATTCCATGTTTCCCTGTTGAAACCGCTGATCTTGAATCGGTTTCATTCCTCACTTCCTCCAACTCCGAAAGTCCAAACTCAACGAGGCGTTGAGTATGAAGTGGCCAAGATCCTGGACTCACGTCACCGTTACGGTCAACTACAGTATCTTATTGACTGGAAGGGTTACGGCCCTGAGGAACGTTCATGGACCAATGCTTCTGATGTCCATGCTCCTGCCTTGGTCCGGAGATTCCATTCCAAGTTTCCTCAAAAGCCAAAGAAGTGTCCTGGGGCCACTCCTAAAGGGGGGGGGTGCTGTCACGATCCGGGTATCTGGACGCCATTTCTTACCCATCAGATGCCTCCTAAGGCTGGCTCAGCGCTCCAGGACCGGATCCCATCTGTTATCCTAATGTTCACATTTCTGCATCCTCTCCTGTCTCTCTGAGACGCTGTCACAGTAACGCCTTATTACATCTGGCATGGCGTCTCCCGCGGCCTCCGCCGCCGTCCCTGAGCTTCTGCATGCAGAGTGTCAGAGTGGCGATTACGTCAGCCGCGGCCTCCGCTGTGTCCGCGTGGTTGGATGTGCACTTGTCAGCCTGGCGTCTCCTGTCTCCAGTGGCCGGCGCCGCCATTACTGTTTTCATTACCACATGGATTACAAACCAAACTTCCCTCCAAGTGTCTGCATGGGCGCAGCCATCTTGGATTCTGTCAGCTGATCATTTCCTCCAATCTGTTGTCAGTATTGTTAATCTGCATAATTGCCTAGCCAGTCCCTTCCTTGCTGCAGGTATAAATACACTGTGCCTGAGCAAGGAAGGCGTCAGTGCTTTGGTTGTCAAACCTAGTTCCTGTTTGTCTCTCTCCTGTGATTGTCTTCCAGGTTCCAGCTCCTGTCTCAAGACTTCCACCATAGAGACCCGCACCAGCATTCCACCTGCGGTGTAGCCTGACTCTCCAATCCATTGTGGATTCATCTGTTTCCAGCTACAACATTACCTGCTTCCAGCTCAGCTTCCCTTAAAGGGCCGGTGTCCTTTCTACACTTTACCACTCTCCACCGGTATTATTATTTCTCCGCTCTCAAGTTCTACATTTCAGTTTATATTTCATCGCTCCCAAGTTCATTTATTATTTAACTGGTTCCAGCCAGTATCCACTCCGTGCTAACAACAGTCTGGTTCCAGCCAGTATCCACAGCAGCTGTTTTATCTTCAGCAACCCAGCTTTTCCTGGAACACCAGCTGGCACAATCCTGGGTTATCTCCATTGCTACAGTCGGGCCTGGTAAGGACTTTCCATCTAGAAGATCATAAGAACTATCTCACACTACCAGTGCCCTGTGGCTCCTGCCATCCTGTAGTACCCAGGAACTGTATTTATTCTTTGCTGACTTTTACGTTTTCTTTTACTGCTGCTGTGTTGCGGAGTTGTCATAAATAAACATCATTGACTTTTATTCCTGGTTGTCGTGGTCACGCCTTCGGGCAATTCTTCTACATGTCTAGGGGTCTGATACAACCTGCCAGGTTCCATTACACCTCAGCCCCTACAACTGAGGCTGCCTCCCGTCAGCTCAGGCCCTCAGTTGTGACAGTCCCTACAACTGAGGCTGCCTCCCGTCAGCTCAGGCCCTCAGTTGTGACAGGCGGGCTCCGCAGGAGACTGGGCACTCTAAAAGAAAGATTAGGTACTATCTGGTGTGCACTGGCTCCTCCCTCTATGCCCCTCCTCCAGACCTCAGTTAGAATCTGTGCCCGGCCAGAGCTGGGTGCTCCTAGTGGGCTCTCCTGAGCTTGCTAGAAAGAAAGTATTTGTTAGGTTTTTCATTTTCAGTGAGATCTGCTGGCAACAGACTCACTGCTACGTGGGACTGAGGGAAGAGAAGCAAACCTACCTGCGTGCAGCTAGCTTGTGCTTCTTAGGCTACTGGACACCATTAGCTCCAGAGGGTTCGAACACAGGGCCTGACCTCGATCGTCCGTTCCCGGAGCTGCGCCGCCGTCCCCCTTGCAGAGCCAGAAGACAGAAGAAGGAGATGAAATCGGCGGCAGAAGACTCCGGTCTTCATTAAGGTAGCGCACAGCACTGCAGCTGTGCGCCATTGCTCCCACTGCACACCACACACTCCGGTCACTGTAGGGTGCAGGGCGCTGGGGGGGGAGGCGCCCTGGGCAGCAATAAGAATAACTTTTGGCACTAAATACACATAATACAGTCTGGGAAACTGTATATGTGTAAAAAACCCCGCCATTAAGCTATACAAAACGCGGGAGAAGCCCGCCGCTGAGGGGGCGGGGCCTTCTTCCTCAGCACACCAGCGCCATTTTCTCTTCACAGCTCTGCTGGAAGGACGCTCCCCAGGCTCTCCCTTGCAGTATCCAGTACGAGAAGGGTAAAAAAGAGAGGGGGGCACATAAATTTAGGCGCAAATAGGATAATAAGCAGCTATTGGGAAAAATCACTCATTATAGTGTAAATCCCTGTGTTATATAGCGCTGTGGTGTGTGCTGGCATACTCTCTCTCTGTCTCCCCCAAAGGACTTTGTGGGGTCCTGTCCTCAGTCTGAGCATTCCCTGTGTGTGTGCGGTGTGTCGGTACGGCTGTGTCGACATGTTTGATGAGGAGGGTTACGTGGAGGCGGAGCAGGGGCAGATAAGTGTGGTGTCGCCCCCGACGGGGCCGACACCGGATTGGATGGATATGTGGAAGGTCTTAACAGACAGTGTCAACTCCTTACATAAAAGGTTCGATGACGCAGCAGCCTTGGGACAGCCGGGATCTCAGCCTGCGCCTGCCCAAGCGTCTCAGAGGCCATCAGGGGCTCAAAAACGCCCGCTAGCTCAGATGGTAGACACAGATGTCGACACGGAGTCTGACTCCAGTGTGGATGAGGATGAGACAAATGTACAGTCTACAAAGGCCATCCGATGCATGATTACTGCAATGAAAAATGTATTGCACATTTCTGATGTTAACCCGGTTACTTCCAAGAAAGGTATTATGTTTGGGGAGAAAAAGCAGCCAGTGACTTTTCCCCCATCTGATGAATTAAATGATTTGTGTGAAGAAGCGTGGAGTTCCCCTGATAAGAAACTAGTGATTTCTAAGAGGTTACTGATGGCGTACCCTTTCCCGCCAACGGACAGGTTACGTTGGGAAACATCCCCTAGGGTGGACAAGGCGCTCACACGCTTATCAAAAAAGGTGGCACTACCGTCTCAGGATACGGCCGCCCTAAAGGAGCCTGCGGATAGAAAGCAGGAAGCTATCCTGAAGTCTGTGTATACACACTCGGGTACTATACTGAGACCTGCTATTGCTTCAGCATGGATGTGTAGTACTGCAGCAGCATGGTCTGATACCCTGTCAGACAACATTGATTCCCTCGACAGGGATACTATTTTGCTAACCATCGAACATATAAAAGACGTCGTCTTATATATGCGGGATGCACAGAGGGACATTTGCCTGCTGGCATCTAGAATTAATGCAATGTCCATTTCTGCCAGGAGAGTATTATGGACTCGGCAGTGGACAGGAGATGCTGATTCTAAAAGACACATGGAGGTTTTGCCTTATAAGGGTGAGGAATTGTTTGGGGACGGTCTCTCGGACCTCGTATCCACAGCAACAGCTGGGAAGTCAACTTTTTTACCTCAGGTTCCCTCACAGCCTAAGAAAGCACCGTATTATCATGTACAGTCCTTTCGGCCTCAGAAAGGCAAGTGGGTCAGAGGCGCATCCTTTCTGCCCAGAGGCAGGGGTAGAGGAAAGAAGCTGCACCAGGCAGCCAGTTCCCAGGAACAAAAATCCTCCCCCGCTTCCTCTAAGTCCACCGCATGACGCTGGGCAGAGCCGGCCCTAACCAATATGATGCCCTAGGCAAGATTTTGGCTGGTGCCCCCCTAGCACCACCGCTGGTTCCGCCTCTGACCTTGCACCTCTTTCCCAGCACCATCACCCCTCACCCATAGCAGTCCTTATTTTGGGGTTTATACCCCCTCTATTTTAAATAGGGACAGTTCGCACATTTGGCGCACAGCCCAAAAAGGGGTGTGATTTTGATGGCAAGGGGCATGGCCACACAATAGTAACCCCATTTCCAATTACGCCACATAGTACTGCAACTTTATTCACATTTTATCATGCAATAGTGTCCATAATTCATATTACATCCCACAGTAGTATCACTTTACCTTATAAACGTTACTCCTCACAGTAGAGCCCCTTATTCACATTACATCACACTGAATTGCTCCTTATTCACATTACACCACACCCTATTGCTCTTTATTCACATTAGATGAAACAGTAGTGTCCTTTCTATACGCAACACCACATAGTAGAGCACCTTATACACATAGGCCCTCATTCCGAGTTGATCGGTCGCAAGGCGAATTTAGCAGAGTTACACACGCTAAGCCGCCGCCTACTGGGAGTGTATCTTAGCATCTTAAAATTGCGACCGATGTATTCGCAATATTGCGATCACAAACTACTTAGCAGTTTTAGAGTAGCTTCAGACTTACTCTGCCTGTGCGATCAGTTCAGTGCTTTTCGTTCCTGGTTTGACGTCACAAACACACCCAGCGTTCGCCCAACCACTCCCCCGTTTCTCCGGCCACTCCTGCGTTTTTTCCGGAAACGGTAGCGTTTTCAGCCACACGCCCATAAAACGCCGTGTTTCCGCCCAGTAACACCCATTTCCTGTCAATCACATTACGATCGCCGGAGCGATGAAAAAGCCGTGAGTAAAAATACTTTCTTCATAGCAAAGATACTTGGCGCAGTCGCAGTGCGAATATTGCGCATGCGCACTAAGCGGAATTTCACTGCGATGCGATGAAAAATACCGAGCGAACGACTCGGAATGAGGGCCATAATGCCACACATTAGTAATGCATTTATACACATAATTCCACACAGTAATGCCCCTTACACATATGAGACACATTATTAATGTCCTTATAAACATAATTTGCCTTAAACATTATGACAACCTTTATTAATGCCCTTTTACACATAGTGCCCCCTACACATTTGCTGCACATTATTAGTGCCCCTATACACATAATGACACACATACAGTAGTACCCTGTTACACATATGCCGCACATTATTAATGCCCTTATACACGTAATGACATGTATAGTGCCCCCTACACATTTGCTGCACATTAGTGCCCCTATACACATAATGACACACATACAGTAGTACCCTGTTACACATATGCTGCACATTATTAATGCCCTTATACACGTAATGACACACAGTGCCCCTTACACATATGTTGCACATTATTAATGCATTTTTACATGACACACATAATGCTCCTTACACATATTCCGAACACTACTGCACAACCAACCCACTCACATGCACACAGCACTCACACTGCCACTAACACTGTGACCTCTGCCTCTGCTTGGATACAGATGTGTCCTCACAAATCTTGCATCAATGCTAACGTCGGGCACCTTTTTTTTTATCAAAAAATGCATCTTATTTGCATTGCTATGTGGCTAGGATGCACAAGCAGCTTCTGCTGATTAAAATGATATGCTGCATGCCTATATACTGTGTGAGACTGTGGCTGTATCTGCATATGAAATGCTACACACAGAATATAGGCATGCTGCATATCATTTTAATCAGCTGAAGCTGCTGATGCCCCTAGGCATATCAAATGCCCTAGGCAATTGCCTAGTTTGCCTATAGCTATGGCCGGCTCTGACGCTGGGGCTCCACAGGCGGAGCCAGGTGCGGTGGGGGCGCGTCTCCGAAACTTCAGCAACCAGTAGGTTCGCTCACAGGTGGATCTCTGGGCTGTACAAATTGTATCTCAGGGATACAAGCTGGAGTTCGAGGCGACTCCCCCTCGCCGTTACCTCAAATCAGCCTTGCCAGCTGCTCCCAGGGAAAGGGAGGTAGTACTGGCGACAATTCACAAGCTGTACCTCCAGCAGGTGATAATCAAGGTTCCCCTCCTTCAACAGGGACGGGGTTACTATTCCACAATGTTTGTGGTACCGAAACCAGACGGTTCGGTGAGACCTATTCTGAATTTAAAATCCTTGAACACTTATATAAGGAAGTTCAAGTTCAAAATGGAATCGCTCAGGGCGGTTATTGCAAGCCTGGAAGAGGGGGATTTTATGGTGTCGCTGGACATCAAGGATGCTTACTTGCATGTCCCCATTTACCCACCTCACCAGGAGTACCTCAGGTTTGTGGTACAGGATTGTCATTACCAATTCCAGACGTTGCCGTTTGGTCTGTCCACGGCACCGAGAGTATTTACCAAGGTAATGGCCGAAATGATGATACTCCTTCGGAAGAAGGGAGTTATAATTATCCCGTACTTGGACGATCTCCTTATAAAGGCGAGGTCCAGAGAGCAGTTGTTAGTCAGCGTAGCACTCTCTCGGGAAGTGTTGCAACAGCACGGCTGGATTCTGAATATCCCAAAGTCGCAGCTGATTCCTGCGACGCGTCTGCTTTTCCTGGGCATGATTCTGGACACAGAACAGAAGAAGGTGTTTCTCCCGGTGGAGAAGGCCCAGGAATTGTCATCTCTGGTCAGGGACCTCCTGAAACCAAAACAGGTGTCGGTGCATCACTGCACGCGAGTCCTGGGAAAGATGGTGGCTTCTTACGAAGCAATTCCCTTCGGCAGGTTCCATGCAAGGATCTTTCAGTGGGATCTGTTGGACAAATGGTCCGGATCGCATCTTCAGATGCATCGGTTGATCACCCTGTCCCCAAGGGCCAGGGTGTCTCTGCTGTGGTGGCTGCAGAGTGCTCATCTTCTCGAGGGCCGCAGATTCGGCATACAGGACTGGGTCCTGGTGACCACGGATGCAAGCCTCCGAGGATGGGGGGCAGTCACTCAGGGAAGGAACTTCCAAGGACAGTGGTCAAGTCAGGAGACTTCACTACACATAATTATATTGGAACTAAGGGCCATTTACAACGCCCTGAGTCAAGCAGAGCCCCTGCTTCAAAACCAACCAGTGCTGATTCAATCAGACAACATCACGGCGGTCGCCCATGTAAACCGCCAGGGCGGCACAAAAAGCAGGATGGCGATGGCAGAAGCCACAAGGATTCTTCGATGGGCGGAGAATCACGTGCTAGCACTGTCAGCAGTGTTCATTCCGGGAGTGGACAACTGGGAAGCAGATTTTCTCAGCAGGCACGACCTCCACCCGGGAGAGTGGGGACTTCATCCAGAAGTCTTCACGCAGATTGTAAACCGTTGGGAATGGCCACAGGTGGACATGATGGCGTCCCGCCTCAACAAAAAGCTAAAAAAATATTGCGCCAGGTCAAGGGACCCTCAGGCGATAGCTGTGGACGCACTAGTGACACCGTGGGTGTACCAGTCGGTTTATGTGTACCCTCCTCTTCCTCTCATACCCAAGGTACTGAGGATAGTAAGAAAGAGAGGAGTAAGAACTATACTCATCGTTCCGGATTGGCCAAGAAGAACTTGGTACCCAGAACTACAAGAAATGATCTCAGAGGACCCATGGCCTCTGCCTCTCAGACAGGACCTGTTACAGCAGGGGCCCTGTCTGTTCCAAGACTTACCGCGGCTGCGTTTGACGGCATGGCGGTTGAACGCCGGATCCTAACGGAAAAGGGCATTCTGGATGAAGTGATTCCTACGCTGATAAAAGCTAGGAAGGATGTGACAGCAAATCATTATCACCGCATATGGCGGAAATATGTTGCTTGGTGTGAGGCCAGGAAGGCCCCAACAGAGGAATTCCAGCTGGGGCGATTTCTGCATTTCCTACAGTCAGGAGTGACTATGGGCCTAAAATTAGGGTCCATAAAGGTCCAGATTTCGGCCCTATCTATTTTCTTTCAAAAAGAACTGGCTTCACTGCCTGAAGTTCAGACGTTTGTTAAGGGAGTGCTGCATATTCAGCCCCCTTTTGTGCCTCCAGTGGCACCTTGGGATCTTAACGTTGTGTTGGATTTCCTGAAATCCCACTGGTTTGAGCCACTTAAGACCGTGGAGCTGAAATATCTCACGTGGAAAGTGGTCATGCTATTGGCCTTAGCTTCGGCTAGGCGTGTGTCAGAATTGGCGGCTTTGTCATGTAAAAGCCCTTATCTGATCTTCCATATGGACAGGGCAGAATTGAGGACTCGTCCCCAATTTCTCCCAAAGGTGGTATCAGCGTTTCATTTGAACCAACCTATTGTGGTGCCTGCGGCTACTCGGGACTTGGAGGACTCCAAGTTACTGGATGTAGTCAGGGCTTTGAAAATCTATGTAGCCAGGACGGCTGGAGTCAGGAAAACTGACTCGCTGTTTATCCTGCATGCACCCAACAAGCTGGGTGCTCCTGCTTCAAAGCAAACTATTGCGCGCTGGATCTGTAACACGATTCAGCAAGCTCATTCTGCGGCAGGGTTACCGCATCCTAAATCGATAAAAGCCCATTCCACGAGGAAGGTGGGCTCTTCTTGGGCGGCTGCCCGAGGGGTCTCGGCTTTACAGCTTTGCCGAGCTGCTACTTGGTCGGGTTCAAACACATTTGCTAAGTTCTACAAGTTTGATACCCTAGCTGAGGAGGACCTTGCCTTTGCTCATTCGGTGCTGCAGAGTCATCCGCACTCTCCCGCCCGTTTGGGAGCTTTGGTATAATCCCCATGGTCCTTACGGAGTTCCCAGCATCCACTAGGACGTCAGAGAAAATAAGAATTTACTCACCGGTAATTCTATTTCTCGTAGTCCGCAGTGGATGCTGGGCGCCCGTCCCAAGTGCGGACTCTCTGCAATACATGTATATAGTTATTGCTTAACTAAAGGGTTATTGTTATGAGCCATCTGTTACTGAGGCTCGGTTGTTGTTCATACTGTTAACTGGGTATGGTTATCACAAGTTGTACAGTGTGATTGGTGTGGCTGGTATGAGTCTTACCCTGGATTCCAAATCCTTTCCTTGTTGTGTCAGCTCTTCCGGGCACAGTTTCCTTAACTGAGGTCTGGAGGAGGGGCATAGAGGGAGGAGCCAGTGCACACCAGATAGTACCTAATCTTTCTTTTAGAGTGCCCAGTCTCCTGCGGAGCCCGTCTATTCCCCATGGTCCTTACGGAGTTCCCAGCATCCACTACGGACTACGAGAAATAGAATTACCGGTGAGTAAATTCTTATTTTTTGCAAGATGTATCCTGTTTTGAAGTTTTTTCCAGGTTATAGGTCACAGGAAGATGAAGAATCCAGCCAAATCACAGCTCTCCTCCAAGCAGTCACTTTGCAGGACAATCAGGTGGGGTCTGTCCAACCAGGTAGTGCCGTAACAATATTCCCCAATGAAAGAACTGGTGAGGTCACAGCTACCGGTAAGTGTGAGACGGCTCATTGCACAGAGACAACAACACCTCACAGTAAACAAATCAGGAACGGAATGGTAGAATTACACCCTGTCTTGGGAACAGTAACTCCCAATGGGGGAACCGATAGTCAGGGAGTAGTCCTCACCAGGAATAATGCAATGTATTGCCCGTGGCCCAGAGATAAGCTGCGATCAATCATTTCAGAATTCCCCGACCCTCTGAAGGATTTAGCTAGATGTCAGAAATTTATCAGAGATCTGGGTAATGCGTATGAGCCGACAAACAAACACTGGCGGATACTTTTGAAAGCGTGCCTATCCCCTAATATTGACACCCAAAAATGTATCACTGATTGTAGATTAGAGTCGGATAGTCTTATGACTGACAAACACAATCAGGAGAACTTAGAGCAAATTAACAGGCAACTAGAGTTGTATTTCCCCACAACTGTTAAGTGGAGAAGAATTTTCTCCATAAAGCAGAGGGAAAATGAAATGACATCTGAATATTTCCATCGGGCCCTGCAAATAATGGATAGATACATGGGGGTATCGGATACAGGGAACGATACGAATTACAGGGAGGTGGCTGTCTCTGTGCTAATGGACGGACTCGATAAGACAGTAAGGGACAGAGTACAAACATCTTTACCTAATTGGAGAGGAGTCATAGTAGCTTGCCTTAGAGAGTGCGCAATTGTACACCACAAGAATATTGTTAGGCGTAGAAAACACCAAAGTCTCATCAGCCTAAACCCCAGACCCCTGCTGTTTGGAAAAGACAGAGAACATGCTACATTTGTAGGAAGGAAGGGCATTTTGCCAGAGATTGTAGGTATAGTAGAACACATAGCCAATATAGACCCCTAGACAGAGAAAACAAGCCACGTTATTAAACACATAGACGGGATCAAGGGACATATAGTAAGGAATCACGATACAGTATAGAAAAACACAGATTCGGTTAATGGGAAAAACAGAATAAATGCAACTTTACCCTTTTGACAGAACTTACTGGGGTTAGGAGGAGGCCTCTAAACTTCTGCTTCTCTCTCTAGCAGAAGTGACCTCTAAGTAACTTAACAGGAGTTTTGTTAGAGATGGTAAACATATTGAGTGCTCCCACCCAGGAAGCACAAAATATGTTAGATACCCACGAAGACTAATGTTGTATTTCACTGTTTTAGATGCATGTCCATCACAGGTAGAGGAAATTATCTCAAAGATACCGGGTTCCCTATGAACTTAGAATGGACAAGACACTTGATTGATGGCTGGGATAGTCCCAGTAGAGATATAACACACACAGAATTTTTTTTAAGGGGAACAGACCGATTAGGGAATCATTCCCCGTAGTGCCCAATCCAGATGTCAAACTTTGTAAAATCTTCTTTGCCTCTACAAACTTATCTGTTACTAAACTCTGTGATTTGTCTTCAAAGTTTCCTCTTCATCTCTTAAGTTCACCGACAGGATTACAGTTCAAACGTCACATGCCTACTCGGTCTTTTCAGAGTTCTGCCCAAACCCAGTATATCTCACCAGCATAGGGGGACACCAGTATCAGTGTGCCTGGCCATGCACAAAGGGTGGAGAATGGGAATACTGGTGAAGGGAGACTGTGCATAGATACCGATATACATGATGGTGTGACAGCCTGATGGTGAACGCAAATCTGACAAATTTAGGGAGACTGTGCATAGATACCGATATACATGATGGTGTGACAGCCTGATGGTGAACGCAAATCTGACAAATTTTCTTTTTATTATTTCCCCTCTCTTTTCACTTTCCAAAGATGGTTCACTTCATACAACTGATAATACACAACAGTTAAACACATTGAAATGCAATATTTATGTTCCCTACAGAAAGGTCGCTGACCCAGAGAGAACCCATGACAAAGAGCAGAGTATAGAGAACATCGTATCACTGGAGTGTCTGTTCCGGGAAGGTTGAGAGGCAGGACTGTTGAGACGGCACCTGAGCGCAGAGAACAACAAGACCAGAGGCGGTTGTCGCACCAGTTTTTATTTTTTTATTTTCTCCATCTCCCACTACCCTCCTTCTCTTTCTCCCCCTTCTTGTTTCCCTTCTCTTCCCTTAACAAGATGGACTCACCCCAAGAGACTGCGTTCCGGGTTCTCCTGTTAATCCTGATGTTGACCAGGACAGTCTGTTTCGTTGAGGGTCCCAGAGAGGTCGAGAAAGGATCTGGAATGGGTTCTGATGGCGAGGATGGATTTGTAGAATCTCAAGAGCAACACATCACTCGAGCAAAGGCGAGTATCAGAAAGCGATCTGGTAGTCAGGGAGCTCAGAGGCACTGTGAAGGATTATTGGCTGAGAAAAATTGCATTTGTAGGAATTGTGAGAACATAGTCGAGGATGGGTGCATCCAGAGATGTCAGTCCAGACTTAATATCAACATGGACCGTCATCCATTGAGTGATTACCACTCACTAGTGGGTAAGGTCTTAAACCAGACAGAATGCTGGGTGTGCTCACAAGTACCTCAAGGTCAGAGCAAGTCAGGATTAGTACCGTACCCTTTAGCAATAGATGAGGTCAGTGGCGGATTTACCACTAGGCATCCAAAGCGGGTGCCTAGGGCCCGGCGGCTCCCAGGGAGCCCACTGACAGGGCCCAGCTGAAGCAAAGCATTTCTGTCAGATCGCAAGAAGTGGGCTTGCTTAACGCACCTCTGGGGCCGCCTGTCAATCCAGATTTTTACATTCATATGGCCCCCATCAGAGGTGCGTTCCGGCAGTGGACCCTGGTGGGGCTCTGCAGGAAGCCAAGAACCGTCACTTGTGCAGAGTTTTCAGTAAGTGACGCCAGTGTGCGCAACACCCCCCGCCGATACCCGCCCCCTGTTCCCCTTCCCAACATCGCCCGGCTGCTGCTGCTGACTTGGCCCTCTCCATAGACAGCCGCAGGTCAGTCAGGACTCCGGGAGTTCTGTGGTGACACAGCCAGCGGAGATATGAGTGATCCCACAAGAAGGACATTGGCGACAAGGTCACGGGGGTGGGATCCTGCTGACCGATTTTGAGGTAATAACCATCTGTGTCACCTGGTAACCAGCTGTGTCAGCGGGTGTAGTATGGTTTGCCGGCGGTCGGGGTCCTGGCGACCAGCATACCAGCGCCGGAATCCCGACCGCCGGCATACCGACAGCTGTGCTCGCCACGCTATTTATTCTCCTTCCAGGGGGTCGTGGACCCCAAGAGGGAGAAAAGATGTCGGTATGCCGGCGGTCGGTATGCCGGCGGTCGGGATTCCGGCGCCGGTATGGTGGTCACCGAGAGCCCGGCCGCCAGCAACCTGAAGACCACCCGTGTCAGCAGCTGTGCGCAGGGCTGCAGTGGTCTGTGGATGCTGGGAGACTGCTACGACACTGATCACTTCCATTCCCAAACTACCCCTGGCTGAGGGGCACACAGCTGTCATATGCTGCTCCCCATTCACCCACTGTTTCCCTGTCACCCCTGCCTATTTCCATCATCCTCTGCCTCTCCATCTTCCACTATCTCTCCCTGTCACCCACTGCCTCACCCACTATCCCCTGAGTCACCGTTTCACCATCACCCATTCCCTAGCATCACCTACTGCCTCTCACTGTCACACAATGCCTCTCACTGCCATCCTCTGCCTATCCGTCTCCCACTCCCTCCCTGTCACCCAGTGCCTCACCCTCTACCTTTCCACTGCGTCACTATCTCCCCATCACCCTCTCTCTCCTGTCACTCAATGGCTCTCTCCGTCATCCTCTTCGTCAGGTAAGCCTCATCATCGTCCACAGCGTGCAGTAATGACTTAGGTCCGTATAATGCTATGGATTGTTTGAGGAAGGGGGGCCCCCAAATCGGTGTCTTGCTTAGGGCCCCATGAGATCTAAATCCGCCTCTGGATGAGGTACTCGAATTACGGGGTGGGGGACCGGTGGACAAGAAATTCAATATTTCTCTGACGTCCTAAGTGGATGCTGGGACTCCGTAAGGACCATGGGGGATAGCGGCTCCGCAGGAGACTGGGCACAACTAAAGAAAGCTTCAGGACTACCTGGTGTGCACTGGCTCCTCCCACTATGACCCTCCTCCAGACCCCAGTTAGAATCTTGTGCCCGGCTGAGCTGGATGCACACTAGGGGCTCTCCTGAGCTCCTAGAAAGAAAGTATATTTTAGGTTTTTTATTTTACAGTGAGATCTGCTAGCAACAGACTCACTGCTGCGAGGGACTAAGGGGAGAAGAAGCGAACCTACCTAACTGGTGGTAGTTTGGGCTTCTTAGGCTACTGGACACCATTAGCTCAAGAGGGATCGACCGCAGGACCCGACCTTGGTGTTCGGTCCCGGAGCCGTGCCGCCGGCCCCCTTACAGAGCCAGAATCAAGAAGTGTTCCGGAAAATCGGCGGCAGAAGACTTCTGTCTTCAACAAGGTAGCGCACAGCACTGCAGCTGTGCGCCATTGCTCCTCATGCACACCTCACACTCCGGTCACTGATGGGTGCAGGGCGCTGGGGGGGGGGGGGCGCCCTGAGGGCAATATAAGACACCTTGGCTGGCAAATCATCACAATATATAGTCCCAGGGCTATATATGTGATAAATTACCCCTGCCAGAATCCATGAAAAAGCGGGAGAAAAGTCCGCCGAAAAAGGGGCGGGGCTATCTCCCTCAGCACACTGGCGCCATTTTATCTTCACAGTGCAGCTGGAAGATAGCTCCCCAGGCTCTCCCCTGTAGTTTTCAGGCTCAAAGGGTTAAAAAGAGAGGGGGGGCACTAAATTTAGGCGCAATATATGTATACAAGCAGCTATTGGGGGAAAAAATCACTCAGTTATAGTGTTAATCCCTGCATTATATAGCGCTCTGGTGTGTGCTGGCATACTCTCTGTCTGTCTCCCCAAAGGACTTTGTGGGGTCCTGTCCTCAGTCAGAGCATTCCCTGTGTGTGTGCGGTGTGTCGGTACGGCTGTGTCGACATGTTGGATGAGGAAGGTTACGTGGAGGCGGAGCAGAGGCCGATAAATGGAATGTCGCCCCCTGTGGGGCCGACACCAGAGTGGATGGATAGGTGGAAGGTATTAACCGACAATGTCAACTCCTTACATAAAAGGCTGGATGACGTAACAGCTGTGGGACAGCCGGCTTCTCAGCCCGCGCCTGCCCAGGCGTCTCAAAGGCCATCAGGGGCTCAAAAAAACGCCCGTTACCTCAGATGGCAGACACAGATGTCGACACGGAGTCTGACTCCAGTGTCGACGAGGTTGAGATATATACACAATCCACTAGGAACATCCGTTACATGATCTCGGCAATGAAAAATGTGTTACACATTTCTGACATGAACCCAAGTACCACATAAAAGGGGTTTTATTTTTGGGGAGAAAAAGCAGCCAGTGTTTTGTTCCCCCATCAGATGAGTGAATGAAGTGTGTAAAGAAGCGTGGGGTCCCCCGATAAGAAACTGGTAATTTCTAAAAAGTTACTGATGGCGTACCATTTCCCGCCAGAGGATAGGTCACGTTGGGAGATATCCCCTAGGGCGGATAAGGCGCTCACACGTTTTTCAAAAAAGGTGGCACTGCCGTCTTAGGATACGGCCACCTTGAAGGAGCCTGCTGAAAAAAGCAGGAGGCTATCCTGAAGTCTGTATATACACACTCAGGTTCTATACTGAGACCTGCAATTGCTTCAGCATAAATAGTGCTGCTGCAGCGTGGTCTGATACCCTGTCAGATAATATTAATACCCTAGACAGGGATAATATTTTGCTAACATAGAGCATATTAAAGACATCGTCTTATATATGAAGGATGCACAGACGGATATTTGCCGGCTGGCATCCAGAATTAATGCAATGTCCATTCTGCCAGGAGGGTATTAGAGACCCGGCAGTGGACAGGTGATGCTGCCTTTAAAAGGCACATGGAGATTCTGCCTTATAAGGGTGAGGAATTGTTTGGGGATGGTCTCTGGGACCTCGTATCCACAGCAACAGCTGGGAAGAAAATTTTTTACCTCAGGTTTCCTCACAGCCTAAGAAAGCACCGTATTTTCAGGTACAGTCCTTTCGGCTTCAGAAAAGCAAGCGGGTCAAAGGCGCTTCCTTTCTGCACAGAGACAAGGGAAGAAGGAAAAAGCTGCACCAGACAGCCAGTTCCCAGGATCAAAAATCTTCCCCCGCTTCCTCTGAGTCCACCGCATGACGCTGGGGCTCCACAGGTGGAGACAGGTGCGGTGGGGGCGCGTCTCGGGAACTTCAGGGACCAGTGGGCTTGCCCACAGGTGGATCCCTAGGTTCTGCAAGTAGTATCACAGGGATACAGGCTGGAGTTCGAGGCGACTTCCCCTCCCCGTTACCTCACATCAACCTTGCCTGCTGCCCTCGGAGAAAGGTAGTACTGGCGGCAATTCACAAGCTGTACTTCCAGCAGGTGAAATCAAGGTACCCCTCCTTCAACAAGGCCGGGGTTACTACTCCAAAATGTTGTGGTACCGAAACCAGACGGTTCGGTGAGACCCATTCTAAAATTGAAATCCTTGAACACTTATATACGAAGGTTCAAGTTCAAAATGGAATCGCTCAGGGCGATTATTGCAAGCCTGGAGAATTTCATGGTATCACTGGACATCAAGGATGCTTACCTGCATGTCCTTATTTACCCTCTTCACCAGGAGTACCTCAAAATTGTGGTACAGGATTGTCATTACCAATTCCAGACGTTGCCGTTGGTCTGTCCCCGGCACCGAGGGTATTTACCAAGGTAATGGCCGAAATAATTATCCCGTACTTGGACGATCTCCTTATAAAGGCGAGGTCCAGGGAGCAGTTGTTCGTCGGAGTAGCACTATCTCGGGAAGTGCTACAACAGCACGGCTGGATTCTGAATATTCCAAAGTCGCAGCTGGTTCCTACGACGCGTCTACTGTTCCTGGGTATGGTTCTGGACACAGAACAGGATAAAAAGGGTTTCTCCCGGAGGAGAAGTCCAAGGAGTTGTCGTCTCTAGACAGAGACCTCCTAATACAAATACAGGTGTCGGTGCATCAATGCACGCGAGCCCTGGGAAAGATGGTAGCTTCTTACGAAGAAATTCCATTCGCCAGGTCCCATGCAAGGATCTTCCAGTGGGATCTGTTGGACAAGTGGTCCGGGTCGCATCTTCAGATGCATCGGCGGATAACCCTGTCTCCAAGGGCCAGGGTGTCGCTGTGGTGGTGGCTGCAGAGTGCTCATCTTCTAGGGGGCCCCAGATTCGGCATACAGGACTGGGTCCTGGTGACCACGGATGCCAGCCTTCGAGGCTGGGGGCAGTCACACAGGGAAGAAACTTCCAAGGCCTATGGAAAAGTCAGGAGACTTCCCTACACATAAATGTTCTGGAACTAAGGGCCATTTACAATGACCTAAGTCAGGCTAGACCCCTGCTTCAACACCGGCCGGTGCTGATCCAGTCAGACAACATCACGGCGGTCGCTCATGTAAACCGACAGGGCGGCACAAGAAGCAGGATGGCGATGGCAGAAGCCACAAGGATTCTCCGATGGGCTGAAAATCATGTGTTAGCACGGTCAGCAGTGTTCATTCCCGGAGTGGACAACTGAGAAGCAGACTTTCTCAGCAAACACGACCTCCACCCGGGAGAGTGGGGACTTCATCCAGAAGTCTTCCAAATGATTGTACACCGTTGGGAAAGGCCACAGGTGGACATGATGGCGTCCCGCCTCAACAAAAAGCTACAAAGATATTGCGCCACGTCAAGGGACCCTCAGGCGATAGCTGTGGACGCTCTGGTAACACCGTGGGTGTACCAGTCGGTGTATGTGTTCCCTTCTCTGCCTGTCTTACCCAGGGTAATGAGAATAATAAGAAGGAGAGGAGTAAGAACTATACTCATTGTTCCGGATTGGCCAAGAAGAGCTTGGTACCCAGAACTCCAAGAAATGATCTCAGAGGACCCATGGCCTCTGCCGCTCATACAGGACCTGCTGCAGCAGGGGGCCTGTCTGTTCCAAGATGTACCGCGGCTGCGTTTGACGGCATGGCGGTTGAACGCCGGATCCTGAAGGAAAAGGGCATTCCGGAGGAAGTTATCCCTATGCTAATTAAAGCTAGGAAAGAAGTGAACGCAAACCATTATCACCGCATATGGCGGACATATGTTGCGTGCTGTGAGGCCAGGAAGGCCCCAAAGGAGGAATTTCAGCTAGGCCGATTTCTGCACTTCCTACAGTCAGAGGTGACTATGGGCCTAAAATTGGGTTCCATTAAGGTCCAGATTTCGGCTCTATCGATTTTCTTCCAAAATAGAACTGGCTTCACTGCCTGAAGTTCAGACTTTTGTTAAGGGAGTGCTGCATAGTCAGCCCCCGTTTGTGCCTCCAGTGGCACCGTGGGATCTCAACGTGGTGTTGGATTTCCTGAAGTCGCATTGGGTTGAGCCACTTAAATCCGTGGAGCTACAATACCTCACGTGGAAAGTGGTCATGCTGTGGGCCTTGGCGTCGGCCAGGCGTGTATCAGAATTGGCGGCTTTGTCATGCAAAAGCCCTTATCTGTATTTTATATGGATAAGGCGGAATTGAGGACTCGTTCCCAATTCCTTCCTAAGGTGGTATCAGCAGGGCCGGCGCCACCATTAGGCAGCTTTAGGCAGCTGCCTATGGGCGCCGGCCACTAGAGGGCGGCATGCTCCAGTCAAATACATTTTTTGTAAAGAATACATTTTGCTAGCCTGGGAGCGGCAGCGGCGAGGGTCCGTCCATCACTAACCTCACCACCTGCAGTCTATTGGTCTCTTCGAGTCCCGCCCCCAGTGCTGACATGCCGTGCTCTTCAATGAATTGTTCCTGTGTGGCGCCCGCCCCCTAGCCTGAGGAGGAGAGTCAGACACTTCCCGCTACTGAGAACACATTAGCATTGGGACGCGGTACATCCTCCGTGCGCACTCCATGCCAGAAGTTCCCTGTCCCTCCTCCGGCTGTTGCTGCAGTGGCTGATCTTGACGGGTGGAGCAGAGCTTCTCCTAGCCACCGAGCAGCCGTCACACCAGCCGCAGTTACTCTACCACAAGTGATCTAGAGCTAGGCACATAACCCCTGCAGATGACATCTGCTGCCCATGCTCATCACAGCCCACTGCATAGTGTGAGATGACGCTAGGTGAGCACTACTGGGTGCACTGTTTGTGTGTGTGAGAGATTAGGTGACAGTGGGTGACAACTGTATGGGTGACAGTGGGTGACCGCAGTGTATGGGTGACAGTGGGTGACTGCAGTGTATGGGTGACAGTAGTGTATGGGTGACAGTGGGTGACAGCAGTGTATGGGTGACAGTGGGTGAAAGCAGTGTATGGGTGACAGTGGGTGACTACTGTGTATGGGTGACAGTGGGTGACTGCAGTGTATGGGTGACAGTGGGTGAAAGCAGTGTATGGGTGACAGTGGGTGACAGCAATGTATGGGTGACAGTGGGTGAAAGCAGTGTATGGGTGACAGTGGGTGACTGCTGTGCATGGGTGACAGTGGGTGACTGCAGAGTATGGGTGACAGTGGGTGACTGCAGAGTATGGGTGACAGTGGGTGACTGCTGTGTATGGGTGACAGTGGGTGACTGCTGTGTATGGGTGACAGTGGGTGACTGCTGTGTATGGGTGACAGTGGGTGACTGCAGTGTATGGGTGACAGAGGGTGAGTGTGGCAGTGGGTGACATTGGGTGACTGCAGTGTATGGGTGACAGTGGGTGAGTGTTTTTGACAGTGGGTGACAGCTGTGTATGGGTGACATTGGGTGACTGCTGTGTATGGGTGACTGCTGTGTATGGGTGACATTGGGTGACTGCAGTGTATGGGTGACAGTGGATGATTGCTGTGTATGGGTGACATTGGGTGACTGCAGTGTATACGTGACAGTGGGTGAGTGTTTGTGACAGCTGTGTATGGGTGACAGTGGGTGACTGCAGTGTATGGGTGAAAGCAGTGTATGGGTGACAGTGGGTAACTGCTGTGTATGGGTGACAGTGGGTGACTGCTGTGTATGGGTGACAGTGGGTGACTGCTGTGTATGGGTGACAGTGGGTGACTGCTGTGTATGGGTGACAGTGGGTGACTGCTGTGTATGGGTGACAGTGGGTGACTGCTGTGTATGGGTAACATTGGGTGACTGCTGTGTATAGGTGACAGTGGGTGACTGCAGTGTATGGGTGACAGAGGGTGAGTCTGGCAGTGGGTGACAGCTGTGTTTGGGTGACAGTGGGTGACTGCTGTGTATGGGTGACAGTGGGTGACTGCTGTGTATGGGTGACATTGGGTGACTGCAGTGTATACGTGACAGTGGGTGAGTGTTTGTGACAGCTGTGTATGGGTGACAGTGGTTGACTGCAGTGTATGGGTGACAGTGGGTGACAGCAGTGTATGGGTGACAGTGGGTGACTGCAGAGTATGGGTGACAGTGGGTGACTGCAGAGTATGGGTGACAGTGGGTGACTGCTGTGTATGGGTGACAGTGGGTGACTGCTGTGTATGGGTGACATTGGGTGACTGCTGTGTATGGGTGACAGTGGGTGACTGCAGTGTATGGGTGACAGAAGGTGAGTGTGGCAGTGGGTGACAGCTGTGTATGGGTGACATTGGGTGACTGCAGTGTATGGGTGACAGTGGGTGACAGCTGTGTATGGATGACATTGGGTGACTGCTGTGTATGGGTGACATTGGGTGAATGCAGTGTATACGTGACAGTGGGTGAGTGTTTGTGACAGCTGTGTATGGGTGACAGTGGGTGACTGCAGTGTATGGGTGACAGTGGGTGACTGCAGTGTATGGGTGACAGTGGGTGACTGCTGTGTATGGGTGACAGTAGATGACTGCTGTGTATGGGTGACATTGGGTGACTGCAGTGTATACGTGACAGTGGGTGAGTGTGACAGCTGTGTATGGGTGACAGTGGGTGACTGCAGTGTATGGGTGACAGTGGGTGACTGCAGTGTATGGGTGACAGTGGATGACTGCTGTGTATGGGTGACATTAGGTGACTGCAGTGTATACGTGACAGTGGGAGAGTGTTTGTGACAGCTGTGTATGGGTGACAGTGGGTGACTGCAGTGTATGTGTGACAGTGGGTGACTGCAGTGTATGTGTGACAGTGGGTGACTGCTGTGTATGTGTGACAGTGGGTGACTGCTGTGTATGGGTGACAGTGGGTGACTGCAGTGTATATGTGACAGTGGGTGACTGCAGTGTATGTGTGACAGTGGGTGACTGCTGTGTATGTGTGACAGTGGGTGACTGCAGTGTATGGGTGACAGTGGGTGACTGCAGTGTATATGTGACAGTGGGTGACTGCAGTGTATGTGTGACAGTGGGTGACTGCAGTGTATGCGTGACAGTGGGTGACTGCAGTGTATGCGTGACAGTGGGTGACTGCTGTGTATGGGTGGCAGTGGTTGACTGCTGTGTGCGAGTATGTGTGGCAGTGGGTGACAGTGGGACGGGATACCGACGGTCGCTATACCGACGCCAGCATCCCGAACAAGGACACCATCCCGGCGTCAACATACCGATGCCGTATGGGATGCCAGCGTCACAATACTGACAACTGACAGCCGGCATCCTGAACGTCCTGATAGCGGTACGCACTGGCTTTAGGTTTAGGAGGTTAAGTTTAGGGTGAAGAAGGGGTTTTAGGGTTAGGGGAAAGCACAGGGAAGGTTAGGGTTATGGACTGGCCTGGAAGGGTTAGGGTTAGGCAGCGGGGAAAGGAGGGTTAGGGTTAGGCAGTGGGGAAGGGAGGGTTAGGGATAGGCAGCGGGGAAGGGAGGGTTAGGGTTAGGCAGCGGGGAAGGGAGGGTTAGGGTTAGGCAGCGGGGAAGGGAGGGTTAGGGTTAGGCAGCGGGGAAAGGAGGGTTAGGGTTAGGCAGTGGGGAAGGGAGGGTTAGGGATAGGCAGCGGGGAAGGGAGGGTTAGGGTTAGGCAGCGGGGAAGGGAGGGTTAGGGTTAGGCAGCGGGGAAGGGAGGGTTAGGGTTAGGCAGCGGGGAAGGGAGGATTAGGGTTAGGCAGCGGGGAAGGGAGGGTTAGGGTTAGGCAGCGGGGAAGGGAGGGTTAGGGTTAGGCACCAAGCAGGAAGAGTTAGGGTTAGGCACCACCAGTGTGTATATATTTTTATACAATTGCACAACAGAGGGATCTGCTGATTTATGCTTCAACGCCGAACAGAAAATAATAATAAATAAAAGAGGAGGAAAGGAGGGTGGGGGGGAGTTATCTGAAATCTTGCCTAGGGTGCCAATAAACCTTGCACCGGCCCTGGGTATCAGTTTTTCATGTGAACCAACCTATTGTGGTGCCTGCGGCTACTTGGGACTTGGAGGATTCCAAGTTACTGGACGTAGTCAGGGCCCTGAAAAGTATATGTTTCCAGGACGGCTGGAGTCAGGAAAACTGACTCGCTATTTATCCTGTATGCACCCAACAAGCTGGGTGCTCCTGCTTCTAAGCAGACTAGTGCTCGCTGGATCTGTAGCACGATTCAACTTGCACATTCTGCGGCTGGACTGCCGCACCCTAAATCTGTAAAAGCCCATTCCACGAGGAAAGTGGGCTCTTCTTGGGCGGCTGCCCGAGGGGTCTCGGCTTTACAAATTTGCCGAGCTGTTACTTGGTCGGGTTCAAACATTTTTGCAAGAGTCTACAAGTTTGATACCCTGGCTGAGGAGGACCTAGAGTTTGCTCATTCGGTGCTGCAGAGTCATTCGCACTCTCCCGCCCGTTTGGGAGCTTTGGTATAATCCCCATGGTCCTTACAGAGTCCCAGCATCCACTTAGGACGTCAGAGAAAATAAGATTTTACTCACCGGTAAATCTATTTCTCGTAGTCCGTAGTGGATGCTGGGCGCCCATCCCAAGTGCGGATTGTCTGCAATACTTGTTTATAGTTATTGCCTAACTAAAGGGTTATTGTTGAGCCATCTGTTGAGAGGCTCAGTTATATTTCATACTGTTAACTGGGTATAGTATCACGAGTTATACGGTGTGATTGGTGTGGCTGGTATGAGTCTTACCCCGGATTCAAAATCCTTCCTTATTGTGTCAGCTCTTCCGGGCACAGTATCCTAACTGAGGTCTGGAGGAGGGTCATAGTGGGAGGAGCCAGTGCACACCAGGTAGTCCTAAAGCTTTCTTTAGTTGTGCCCAGTCTCCTGCGGAGCCGCTATCCCCCATGGTCCTTACGGAGTCCCAGCATCCACTACGGACTACGAGAAATAGATTTACCGGTGAGTAAAATCTTATTTTCTAGGCCCCCAAGTTTGAAGCTCCACCAGTATCATGTAGATAGATACTTATTATGTTTCAATATTTCCAATTGCCGAAAACCGGGAAATTGGGAAGTGACGTGGAATAACCAGACAATGGCCTTTTCGCACAGAGCTGATAGGATACCCATAGACTCTGAACTTGTATGCCAAATAGCCAACAGTGGAAGGTATTTTCGGTATAGGTATACTCGAGGAAGCAAGACCATGTGGGTTGGAGAAGTATCGCCAGGGTACTGTGCTCATATCATCCAGCCTGATACTTGTACTGAGCAGATGGGAGAACTAGGGATTGGGTTTTTCACTTGGAAAGTTTGTAATATAGTAATGTCATATTCTGTCCCCTATGTTCTCCCCGATGATGCCTATTTCATATGTGGGAGGAAGGCGTATAAGTGGCTTGCCCCGAACTCAGAGGGATTGTGTTATGTTGGAAGAGTGTTGCCAGAGGTCATGACCATAACCCATGATAAGATGAAAGATGTTCACCGCAGTGCTCAGGCTCCTTATACTCATACTCACTATGAACACATCGTCAATAGACACCTCTTAGAGAGGACAGAGCACGTAGCCTCTGATTTGATCCACGAATCCACCGGGATTCAATTCCTTCTCGCATTAGACATCACCCGTACTGCCAGAGGAATTATAAATTATAGATATATCCATGCGCTAGCGAACTTGATAGATAATATCACTGAGATGTATGACGACACCTTCAGGTATACGGGAAGGGAGTTACAAGCTTACAAGACGGAACTGATCCAGCACAGGATGATCCTTAATTATATCACAGCCGTGACGGGTGGGTACTGTGTCACTTTGGCAACTCAGTATGGTGTGAAGTGCTGTACGTATATTACAATCAGCACTGACGACCCCACGGAGATCATCGATCAAAAGATGGACGATATCTTGCAGTTGAAGTGGGAGTTCCGGAGGAGACACAACCTTACCCTAACCGCTGTGGGTAATGAGTTGACCGGCTGGGTCTCATGGTTGAACCCACGAAATTGGTTCTCAGGATTAGGAGAGTGGGCTCAAAATGTTATTATGAGTGTAGGAAAGTTTCTCCTTTGTATCCTGGGAGTCGTCATAATTATTGGCTTGATATTTAGGTGTGTTCGAATTCTGACGCGGCGCAAGCACGGCACAAATTTGATGAGTTTAAGGAGCGAGGGCATTGTTATAGCAGCAGATTTAATTTACGACCCATCCATAGAGACAATGTTATGATAAGGATTGCAAATGAATTCCATGGCCTGTTTCTTTCACCCGTTTTTCCTTTGTCTCCCCCTCTGCCCAGATACACCCATCCGTAAAAGACATCAGCCCTACCCAAGAATGTTTATATACACCCATCCGGAAAAAACATCAGCCCTACCCAAGAATGTTTATGTAAATGTTTTGTGAATGTATTTTAGATATGTGTCTTATCTTCATCTCTACAATCTTCAGTTAATGACACACATAGTCGACAGGTGATATCCACATATACTAGCACTCACATATGCCCCCCCTCCTTGTATCATCAACCAAATGTGCACCCCATTTGTTGGAACAAGAAGCCAAAAAGAGGTCTTAGTGTTTGTCAGCCCACTTACAGACCCTTAATACGGGATAAGAAGGATTTAATGTATACTTCGCAATACCTCGAAGCTTATCTAAAACATATACGGCACGATGATACATGCCCCTCAGACATGGATTCATACATACATGCTTTTTACTATCCCACTAGGTCCTACATTTCCCGCCTACATCTCTCCTCCGACCATCCAATCGTCTGTAGATATTGTATTGATATTTTTCTGTTTAGTGATTAGATAGTGGCAGTTATTGGTGACTGCCAAAGGGTGGACTGTCAAAGTCGAAAAATATTGCAGAACACACAGCACGTATAAACTGCACACACACGCCCACTGCGCGTGCACTTGTTCTGCCGTGCGTGCACATGTACGCACTTTGCATATGGTCGCTCCTGCGGTCCTGCGCATCGGCGCCTGGTATGGGTATTTATGACAGAGTTTGTGTACGCATGGAGGGCCATCAGAACACATTACATATTTAATCCAAATAGTGCACAATGTACACATAGCCTCCTTGCACCACATCAGAAAGTTATAGCTGTTTAAATGGTTGCAGAACAAAGGGATTCACCTTTACAGGATAAGAGGGGACAGACTAAGGTTATAAGGTGGTATTTGGTATCCAGCTGTAGGGTATTTTAAGGGAAACATTCCGGTGTTGGTCTGCGGAAGATCGCATGTTCCTGCGGATAGTAATGTGCAGAAGCAGAATATAGATATAAACTGTATTTACTGTATATTATGTATATTATGTATGCGGCGGGAATCCAGAGGAGACCACCCACAAGAGCAGTTGAGAAAGACATCGCCTACCTTTTCAAATCAACCTATGACCTCTCCTGTACTGTAAAAGTGCATCCCTGTGGACAAAGGGAACAGTATCCATTGTATTGCTTTTGGAAGACTTGTATAAATAAAGCCTGCTGCAGGCCGGCCAGCCACAAGACTCACAACGTTATCTATTTGATTACGGAGGACTGGACCAGGAAGCGCACGCGAATATTCTCACGTATGTACATTGACTGTAGCCATTATTCTGTTATATATATTGTCTTGTATTGTAGTGTATAATTTGTATTGTAAACCCCCTTTCAGAAATAATCCACTGTGGTGTCGGAACCCAGCGGTAAACTCACAATTGGTGTCGTGTGCTCATTGCCCTGCTAAGGTTTAAAGTGTATTGTTACTATTAGTGCTTAGCATTGCTGTAGAAGGTTTAAAGTGTATCTCTGGGTGTGTATGCGCTGCGAGTACTTTGTACCGTCAGCGCGGCGTGTGTACGCAAAGTCCGCAAGCTACGGAACCCTTTTACGCTAATAGCGTAAAAGGTGCATAGTGTGAATTAAATATAGCGGCCACAGCGGCTAAAGGTTTGGAATTTATTTAAGGTGTGTTTAAGGTATAGCTTTCATTCCTGTAAAGATAATCGACATTATCACATCCCAAGGGGTGCTCTGTCAAAGTAGGGGTGCGACCCCAGTATAAAAAATAAAAACTGAAAGCCACTAATAGAATTGAACAAAAAAACTATATGTATATTCTTGTGATATACCCCAGTGTACTATACTGGGGTCGGTTAGACCACAGTGTATCGTGTGACACTGTAGCTGGCCCAGTGCTTAAAGTGGTCCTAGAGAGGTGGTGGAACTCACCCCCCTCCTCCCGGCGCCCATGTAATAAAGGTATTGCAAGCACCCATAAAAGGGGCCGTGGTCTCAAAAAGGGGCGTGGTCACACAATAGTAATGCCCACAGTAGTAGCACCCCTT
Source organism: Pseudophryne corroboree (assembly GCF_028390025.1). Taxonomy (NCBI): domain Eukaryota; kingdom Metazoa; phylum Chordata; class Amphibia; order Anura; family Myobatrachidae; genus Pseudophryne; species Pseudophryne corroboree. Next base: position 60,020,067 of record NC_086451.1, read on the forward strand.
ATACACATAATGCCCACAGCAGTAGCGCCCCTTATACAATGCCCACAGTGCTCCTTATGCAGTGTCCACTGTACTGATAGTGCCCCTTATATAGAGCCCATAGCTGTGGTGCCCTTTATGTCCCCAGGTGTGATGGCCCTTATGAAGTGCCCCCTTTACAATGCCCTCATTAGTAGTGCCCCCATTAGTAATGCCCTAAATGGTAATGCCCCTGTGTAGTATTGCCACTAGTAGTAATGTTGCCTGTAGTAATGCCCCCAGTCATTCAGCCCCAATAGTTATGCCCCCAGTGGTAATGTCCCTGCAGTTATGACCCCAGTAGTTTACCCCCATTTAGTTTAGCCTCCCAATGGCAATGCCCCCAGTAGTTTACCCCCATTTAGTTTAGCCTCCCAATGGTAATGCCCCCATGGAGTTTATCCCCCAGTGGTATTGCCCCCTGTAGTTTAACCCCTGCAGTTATGCCCCCAGTAGTTTAGCCCCAGCAGTAGTAATGCCCCCATTTAGTTTGCCCCCAGTAGTTAGCCCCGTTAGTAATGCCCCCAGTAGTTTAGCCCCAAGTAGTAATGCCCCCAGTAGTTTAGCCCCTGTAGTTATGCCCCCAGTAGTTTAACCCCTATAGTTATGCACATAGTAGTTTAGCGCTCCTTGTAGTTTGTCCCCTTGTAGCTTAGCCCCCAGTAGTAATGACCCCAGTAGTAATGCCCCCCTGTAGTTTGCCCCCTTGTAGTTTAGCCCCCAGTAGTTTAGCCTCTGTAGTTAAACAGAAAAATATCAATACAATATCTATAGATGATCAGGGAGAGTTGTAGGTGGAAAATGTATGACCTAGTGGGATAGTAAAAAGCATGTATGTATGAATCCATGTCTGAGGGGCATGTATCATCGTGCCGTATATGTTCTAAATTAGCTTCGAGGTATTGCGAAGTATACATTAAATCCTTCTTATCCCGTATTAAGGGTCTGTAAGTGGGCCAACAAACACTACCGAGCTCTTTTCGGCTTCTTGTTCCAACAAATGGGGTGCACATTTAGTTGATGATACATGGAGGGGGAAACATATGTGAGTGCTAGTATATGTGGATATCACCTGTCGACTATGTGTGCCATTAACTGAAGGTTGCAGAGATGAAGATAAGACATATAAATAAAATACATTCACATAAACATTTTGGGTATGGCTGATGTCTTTTTCCGGATGGATGTATCTGGGCAGAGGGGGAGACAAAAGAAAAACGGGTGAACGAAACAGGCCATGAAATTCATTTGCAATCCTTATCATATCACAGTCCCTATGGATGGGTCGTAAACTAAATCTGCTGCTGTAACAGTACCCTTGCTCCTTAGACTCATCAATTTTGTGCCGTGCTTGCTTGCGCCGCGTCAGAATTCGAACACACCTAAATATCAAACCAATAATTATGACGCCTCCCAGGATACAAAGGAGAAACTTCCCTACACTCATGATGACATTTTGAGCCCACTCTCCTAAACTTGAGAACCAATTGCGGGGAATCAGTTCCTGCTTGTAAGCTTGTAACTCCCCGTATACCTGAAGGTGTCGTCATACATCTCAGTGATATTATCTATCTAATTCGCTAGCGCATGGATATACCTATAATTTCTCTGACGTCCTAGTGGATGCTGGGAACTCCGTAAGGACCATGGGGAATAGCGGCTCCGCAGGAGACTGGGCACAACTAAAAGAAAGCTTTTAGACTACCTGGTGTGCACTGGCTCCTCCCACTATGACCCTCCTCCAAGCCTCAGTCAGATTTCTGTGCCCGGCCGAGCTGGATGCACACTAGGGGCTCTCCTGAGCTCCTAGAAAGAAAGTTTATTTTAGGTTTTTTATTTTACAGTGAGACCTGCTGGCAACAGGCTCACTGCATCGAGGGACTAAGGGGAGAAGAAGCGAACCTACCTGCTTGCAGCTAGCTTGGGCTTCTTAGGCTACTGGACACCATTAGCTCCAGAGGAATCGACCGCATGGAACTGGCCTTGGTGTTCGTTCCCGGAGCCGCGCCGCCGTCCCCCTTACAGAGCCAGAAGCAAGAAGAGGTCCGGAAAATCGGCGGCAGAAGACATCAGTCTTCACTAGAGATGTGCACTTGAAATTTTTCGGGTTTTGGTTTTGGGTTCGGTTCCGCGGCCGTGTTTTGGGTTCGACCGCGTTTTGGCAAAACCTCACCGAATTTTTTTTGTCGGATTCGGGTGTGTTTTGGATTCGGGTGTTTTTTTCAAAAAACACTAAAAAACAGTTTAAATCATAGAATTTGGGGGTCATTTTGATCCCAAAGTATTATTAACCTCAAAAAACATAATTTCCACTCATTTTCAGTCTATTCTGAACACCTCACACACCTCACAATATTATTTTTAGTCCTAAAATTTGCACCGAGGTCGCTGGATGACTAAGCTAAGCGACCCTAGTGGCCGACACAAACACCTGGCCCATCTAGGAGTGGCACTGCAGTGTCACGCAGGATGGCCCTTCCAAAAAACACTCCCCAAACAGCACATGATGCAAAGAAAAAAAGAGGCGCAATGAGGTAGCTGTGTGAGTAAGATAAGCGACCCTAGTGGCCGACACAAACACCTGGCCCATCTAGGAGTGGCACTGCAGTGTCACGCAGGATGGCCCTTCCAAAAAACACTCCCCAAACAGCACATGACGCAAAGAAAAAAAGAGGGGCAATGAGGTAGCTGTGTGAGTAAGATAAGCGACCCTAGTGGCCGACACAAACACCTGGCCCATCTAGGAGTGGCACTGCAGTGTCACGCAGGATGGCCCTTCCAAAAAACACTCCCCAAACAGCACATGACGCAAAGAAAAAAAGAGGCGCAATGAGGTAGCTGTGTGAGTAAGATAAGCGACCCTAGTGGCCGACACAAACACCGGGCCCATCTAGGAGTGGCACTGCAGTGTCACGCAGGATGGCCCTTCAAAAAAAGCTCACTAGCCATGAACATAGGCCAGGGCCTCAGCCGTTCCTTGCCACTCCGTGTGGTAAATGGCATATTGGCAAGTTTACGCTTCTCCTCCGACAATTTTATTTTAGATTTTTGAGTCCTTTTTTTACTGATATTTGGTGTTTTGGATTTTACATGCTCTGTACTATGACATTGGGCATCGGCCTTGGCAGACGACGTTGCTGGCATTTCATCGTCTCGGCCATGACTAGTGGCAGCAGCTTCAGCACGAGGTGGAAGTCGATCTTGATCTTTCCCTATTTTTGGAACCTCAACATTTTTGTTCTCCATATTTTAATAGGCACAACTAAAAGGCACCTCAGGTAAACAATGGAGATGGATGGATACTAGTATACTTATGGATGACGAGCGACTGCCGACACAGAGGTAGCTACAGCCGTGGACTACCGTACTGTGTCTGCTGCTAATATAGACTGGATGATAATGAGATAAAATTAAAAAAAATATATATATATCACACTAGTACTGCAGCCGGACAGGTATATATTATGTAATGACGGACCTGCTGGACACTGTCTGTCAGCACTGCAGACTCCTAAAGTAAGCTACTAGTATCAAGAAGATAGAAAAAAAAAAAACCACGGGTAGGTGGTATACAATTATGGATGGACGAGCGACTGCCGACACAGAGGTAGCTACAGCCGTGGACTACCGTACTGTCTCTGCTGCTAATATAGACTGGATGATAATGAGATAAAATTAAAATATATATATATATCACACTAGTACTGCAGCCGGACAGGTATATATTATGTAATGACGGACCTGCTGGACACTGTCTGTCAGCACTGCAGACTCCTAAAGTAAGCTACTAGTATCAAGAAGATAGAAAGGTGGTATACAATTATGGATGGACGAGCGACTGCCGACACAGAGGTAGCTACAGCCGTGGACTACCGTACTGTGTCTGCTGCTAATATAGACTGGATGATAATGAGATAAAATTAAAATATATATATATATCACACTAGTACTGCAGCCGGACAGGTATATATTATGTAATGACGGACCTGCTGGACACTGTCTGCAGAATGCGTTTATAAAAACACCACACGACGAGTGTTTAACTTTTTCAGGCAGACAATCACAATTATACTGGTGGTCAGCAGACAATCACAATACTGGTGGTCAGTGGTCCCTGGTCAGTCACACTGGCAGTGGCACTCTGGCAGCAAAAGTGTGCACTGTACTTAAAATATGTACTCCTGCTATAACTGCTCCCCAGTCCCCCCCACAATTAAGCTGTGTGAGCAGTGAGCACTCAGCACAGTCAGATAATGATATACAGTATTACATATGATGCAGCACACTGGGCTGAGCACAGATATGGTATGTGACTGTGTCACACTGTGTATCGTTTTTTATCAGGCAGAGAACGGATTAATTAAACTGGTGGTCACTGGTCACACTATCAGCAGCAAGTAGTACTCCTCCTAATAATATGCTCCCCAAAATTTGTGTCTCTCTCTAGTACTCTAGTCTAAACGGAGAGGACGCCAGCCACGTCCTCTCCCTATCAATCTCAATGCACGTGTGAAAATGGCGGCGACGCGCGGCTCCTTATATAGAATCCGAGTCTCGCGATAGAATACGAGCCTCGCGAGAATCCGACAGCGGGATGATGACGTTCGGGCGCGCTCGGGTTAACCGAGCAAGGCGGGAAGATCCGAGTCGCTCGGCCCCGTGTAAAAAAACCTGAAGTTCGGGCGGGTTCGGATTCCGAGGAACCGAACCCGCTCATCTCTAGTCTTCACCAAGGTAGCGCACAGCACTGCAGCTGTGCGCCATTGCTCCTCATGCACACTTCACACTCCGGTCACTGAGGGTGCAGGGCGCTGGGGGGGGGGGGGGCGCCCTGAGCAGCAATAAAAACACCTTGGCTGGCAAATATATCACAATATATAGCCCCAGAGGCTATATATGTGATAAATACCCCTGCCAGAATCCATAAAAAAGCGGGTGAAAAGTCAGCGAAAAAGGGGCGGAGCTATCTCCCTCAGCACACTGGCGCCATTTTCTCTTCACAGTGCAGCTGGAAGACAGCTCCCCAGGCTCTCCCCTGTAGTTTGCAGGCTCAAAGGGTTAAAAAGAGAGGGGGGGCACTAAATTTAGGCGCAATATTGTATATACAAGCAGCTATTGGGAAAAATTCACTCAATATAGTGTTGATCCCTAAATTATATAGCGCTCTGGTGTGTGCTGGCATACTCTCTCTCTGTCTCCCCAAAGGGCTGTGTGGGGTCCTGTCCTCAGTCAGAGCATTCCCTGTGTGTGTGCGGTGTGTCGGTACGACTGTGTCGACACGTTTGATGAGGAGGCTTATGTGATGGCAGAGCAGATGCCGATAAATGTGATGTCGCCCCCTGTGGGGCCGACACCAGAGTGGATGGATAGGTGGAAGGTATAAACCGACAGTGTCAACTCCTTACATAAAAGGCTGGATGACGTAACAGCTATGGGACTGCCCAGGCGTCTCAAAGGCCATCAGGGGCTCAAAAACGCCCGCTCCCTCAGATGGCAGACACAGATGTCGACACGGAGTCTGACTCCAGTGTCGACGAGGTTGAGACATATACACAATCCACTAGGAACATCCGTTACATGATCCCGGCAATAAAAAATGTGTTACACATTTCTGACATTAACCCAAGTACCACTAAAAAAGGGTTTTATGTTTGGGGAGAAAAAGCAGGTAGTGTTTTGTTCCCCCATCAAATGAGTGAATGAAGTGTGAAAAAGCGTGGGTTCCCCCGATAAGAAACTGGTAATTTCTAAAAAGTTACTGATGGCGTACCCTTTCCCGCCAGAGGATAAGTTACGCTGGGTGATATCCCCTAGGGTGGATAAGGCGCTCACACGTTTGTAAAAAAAGGTGGCACTGCCGTCTTAGGATACGGCCACTTTGAATGTACCTGCTGATAAAAAGCAGGAGGCTATCCCGAAGTCTGTATTTACACACTCAGGTACTAGACTGGGACCTGCAGATAGTGCTGCTGCAGCGTGGTCTGTAACCCTGTCAAACAGGGATACTATTTTGCGAACATAAGACGTCGTCTTATATAGGAGGGATGCACAGAGGGATATTTTGCCGGCTGGCATCCAGAATTAATGCAATGTCCATTCTGTCAGGAGGGTATTAGAGACCCGACACTGGACAGGTGATGCTGACTTTAAAAGGCACATAGAGCCTTATAAAGGTGAGGAATTGTTTGGGGATGGTCTCTGGGACCTCGTATCCACAGCAACAGCTGGGAAGAAAAATTTTTACCTCAGGTTTCCTCACAGCCTAAGAAAGCACTGTATTATCAGGTACAGTCCTTTCGGCTTCAGAAAAGCAAGCGGGTCAAAGGCGCTTCCTTTCTGCACAGAGACGAGGGAAGAGGGAAAAAGCTGCACCAGTCAGCCAATTCACAGAATCAAAATTCTTCCCCCGCTTCCTCTGAGTCCACCGCATGACGCAGGGGCTCCACAGGCATAGCCAGGTACGTGGTGGGCTGCCTCAAAAATTTCAGCGATCAGTGGGCTCGCTCACAGGTGGATCCCTGGATCCTTCAAGTAGTATCTCAGGGGTACAAGCTGGAATTCGAGGCGTCTCCCCCCCGCCGTTTCCTCAAATCTGCCTTGCCGACAACTCCCTCAGGCAGGGAGGCTGTGCTAGAGGCAATTCACAAGCTGTATTCCCAGCAGGTGATAGTCAAGGTGCCCCTACTTCAACAAGGACGGGGTTACTATTCCACACTGTTTGTGGTACCGAAACCGGACGGTTCGGTGAGACCCATTTTAAATTTGAAATCCTTGAACACATACATAAAAAAATTCAAGTTCAAGATGGAATCGCTCAGGGCGGTTATTGCAAGCCTGGAGGAGGGGGATTACATGGTATCCTTGGACATCAAGGATGCTTACCTACATGTCCCCATTTACCATCCTCACCAGGAGTACCTCAGATTTGTGGTACAGGATTGCAATTACCATTTCCAAACACTGCCGTTTGGACTGTCCACGGCACCGAGGGTCTTTACCAAGGTAATGGCAGAAATGATGATACTCCTTCGAAAAAAGGGAGTTTTAATTTTCCCGTACTTGGACGATCTCCTTATAAAGGCGAGGTCCAGGAGCAGTTGTTGGTCAGAGTAGCACTATCTCGGGAAGTGCTACAACAGCACGGATGGATTCTATACATTCCAAAGTCACAGCTGGTTCCTACCACACGCCTACTGTTCCTGGGGATGGTTCTGGACACAGAACAGAAAAAAGTGTTTCTCCCGCAGGAGAAAGCCAAGGAGCTGTCATCTCTAGTCAGAGACCTCCTGAAACCAAAACAGGTATCGGTGCATCACTGCACACGAGTCCTGGGAAAAATGGTGGCTTCGTACGAAGCAAAATTCCATTCGGCAGGTTCCATGCAAGAACCTTTCAGTGGGACCTCTTGGACAAGTGGTTGGGATCGCATCTTCAGATGCATCGGCTGATAACCCTGTCTCCAAGGACCAGGGTATCTCTACTGTGGTGGCTGCAGAGTGCTCATCTTCAAGAGGGCCGCAGATTCGGCATACAGGACTGGGTCCTGGTAACCACGGATGCCAGCCTTCGAGGCTGGGGGGCAGTCATACAGGGAAGAAATTTCCAAGGACTTTGGTCAAGTCAGGAGTCGTCCCTACACATAAATATTCTGTAACTGAGGGCCATTTACAATGCCCTAAGTCTGGCAAGGCCTCTGCTTCAAAACCAGCCGGTACTGATCCAATCAGACATCATCACGGCAGTCGCCCTTGTAAACCGACAGGGCGGCACAAGAAGCAGGATGGCGATGGCAGAAGCCACAAGGATTCTCCGATGGGCGGAGAATCACGTCTTAGCACTGTCAGCAGTGTTCATTCCGGGAGTGGACAACTGGGAAGCAGACTTCCTCAGCAGACACGACCTACACCCGGGAGAGTGGGGACTTCATCCAGAAGTCTTCCAACTGTTGGTAAACCGTTGGGAAAGGCCACAGGTGGACATGATGGCGTCCCGCCTAAACAAAAAACTAGATATTGCGCCAGGTCAAGGGGCCCTCAGGCAATAGCTGTGGACGCTCTAGTGACACCGTGGGTGTACCAGTCGGTTTATGTATTCCCTCCTCTGCCTCTCATACCAAAGGTACTGAGAATAATAAGAAAACGAGGAGTAAGAACGATACTCGTGGTTCCGGATGGGCCAAGCAGAGCTTGGTACCCAGAACTTCAAGAAATGATATCAGAGGACCCATGGCCTCTACCGCTCAGACAGGATCTGCTACAGCAGGGGCCCTGTCTGTTCCAAGACTTACCGCGGCTGCGTTTGACGGCATGGCGGTTGAATTCCGGATCCTAAAGGAAAAAGGCATTCCGGAGGAAGTTATTCCTACGCTGATAAAAGCCAGGAAAGAAGTAACCGCAAACCATTATCACCGTATTTGGCGAAAATATGTTGCGTGGTGTGAGGCCAGGAAGGCCCCAACAGAGGAATTTCAGCTGGGTCGTTTTCTGCACTTCCTACAGTCAGGAGTGACTATGGGCCTAAACTTGGGTTCCATTAAGGTCCAGATTTCGGCTCTGTCGATTTTCTTCCAGAAAGAACTGGCTTTAGTGCCTGGAGTTCAGACATTTGTAAAGGGAGTGCTACATATTCAGCCCCCTTTTGTGCCTCCTGTGGCACCTTGGGATCTCAACGTGGTGTTGAGTTTCCTAAAATCACATTGGTTTGAGCCACTTAAAACTGTGGATTTGAAATATCTCACGTGGAAAGTGGTCATGTTATTGGCCTTGGCTTCGGCCAGGCGTGTGTCAGAATTGGCGGCTTTGTCATGTAAAAGCCCTTATCTGATTTTCCATATGGATAGGGCAGAATTGAGGACTCGTCCCCAGTTTCTCCCTAAGGTGGTATCAGCTTTTCACTTAAACCAACCTATTGTAGTGCCTGCGGCTACTAGGGACTTGGAAGATTCCAAGTTACTGGACGTAGTCAGGGCCTTAAAAATTTATATTTCCAGGACGGCTGGAGTCAGGAAAACTGACTCGCTTTTTATCCGGTAGGCACCCAACAAAATAGGTGCTCCTGCTTCTAAGCAGACTATTGCTCGCTGAATTTGTAGCACAATTCAGCTGGAGCATTCTGCGGCTGGATTGCCGCATCCTAAATCAGTAAAAGCCCATTCCACGAGGAAAGTGGGCTCATCTTGGGCGGCTGCCCGAGGGGTCTCGGCTTTATAACTTTGCCGAGCTGCAACTTGGTCAGGGGCAAACACGTTTGCAAAATTCTACAAATTTGATACCCTGGCTGAGGAGGACCTTGAGCAGGGCCGTAACTAAGGGGGGGCTAGGGGGTCACGCGCCCCGGGCGCTGGAATGTGGGGGCGCTAGGGAGGCTGTTTCTGCAGCCAAAATCTCTGGTTGCCGCGGAGGTGAGGGAGAGAGGACGGAGACAGTAGTCTGGCCGGCGCGGTTGAGCAGAGCCGAGCCTGGGACTGATGAGAGCACACTGGCTGGCGGCTGCAGTCAGTCAGTGACAGTGAATGAGTCACTGTCACTGACGCTGCAGCATTCCGCACTGGACTATGCAGGCTCCTCTGACAGGGGAGCTTTCACGGAGACAGCATGTCTCCAGCAGCCCTGAGCCCACAGCCCTCCCCCATGACTGGGAAGAGGGGGAGGCACACAACGCAGCAGCGTGGACTGTGAACGAGGGACAGCTGTGACAGAGAGAGATTTATTATGAGGTATGTTTCTCTACCTGGCAGACAGCTCCCCCTCTACAATGTGTATGTGTTTGTGTGTGTGTCATTGTTCCTCTGGTCCCTATACAGTGTGTGTGTGTGTGTGTGTGTGTGTGTGTGTGTGTGTGTGTGTGTGTGTGTGTGTGTGTGTGTCAGTGTTCCTGTGGTCCCTATGCAGTGTGTGTGTGTTAGTGTGCGTCTGATCCCTATACAGTGTGTGTGTGTGTGTGTGTGCGTGTGTCAGTGTTCCTGTGGTCCCCATACAGTGTGTGTGTGTGTGTGTGTGTGTGTGTTGTGTCAGTGTGTATCTGGTCCCTACACATTTTGTGTGTGTCAGTGTACATCTTGTCCCTATACAGTGTGTGTCAGTGTGCGTCTGGTCCCTATACAGTGTGTGTGTGTTGTGTGTGTGTGTGTCAGTGTGCATCTTGTCCCTATACAGTGTGTCAGTGTGCATCTGGTCCCTATACAGTGTGTGTGTGTGTGTGTGTGTTGTGTCAGTGTGTATCTGGTCCCTACACATTTTGTGTGTGTCAGTGTACATCTTGTCCCTATACAGTGTGTGTCAGTGTGCGTCTGGTCCCTATACAGTGTGTGTGTGTTGTGTGTGTGTGTGTCAGTGTGCATCTTGTCCCTATACAGTGTGTCAGTGTGCATCTGGTCCCTATACAGTGTGTGTGTGTGTGTGTGTGTGTGTGTGTGTGTGTGTGTGTGTGTGTGTGTGTGTGTGTGTGTACATCTGGTCCCTATATATTTTGTGTGTGTGTCAGTGTACATCTGGTCCCTATACCGTGTGTGTGTGTCAATGTGGTTATATACAATCTGTTTTTGTGTCAGGGTGCCCCTGGTCTGTGTGTGGGTGTCAGAGTTCCCCTGGGACCTGCACCATATGTGTGATAGTGTGCCCCCTATATAATCTATCTAATGTGTATACGCAGCTCCTCTGTGGTGTAACGTGCATAAGCGGCTGTAGTGTGGCAGAGGCTCCTCTGTGGTGTAACGTGTGGGATTTTATATATATATATATATATATATATATATATATAAAATTGTATTTTAATTATACTTTTTTTTTTTTTTTTACTTTGCGGGGGGGGGGCGCAAATTTACTATCTTGCCCCGGGTGAGAGCAACCCTAGTTTCGGCTCTGCCTTGAGTTCTCTCATTCGGTGCTGCAGAGTCATCCGCACTCTCCCGCCCGTTTGGGAGCTTTGGTATAATCCCCATGGTCCTTACGGAGTTCCCAGCATCCACTAGGACGTCAGATAAAATAAGATTTTACTCACCGGTAAATCTATTTCTCGTAGTCCGTAGTGGATGCTGGGCGCCCATCCCAAGTGCGGATTGTCTGCAATACTTGTATGTAGTTATTGCCTAACTAAGGGTTATTGTTGAGCCATCTGTTGAGAGGCTCAGTTATATTTCATACTGTTAACTGGGTATAGTATCACAAGTTATACAGTGTGATTGGTGTGGCTGGTATGAGTCTTACCCGGGATTCAAAATCCTTCCTTATTGTGTCAGCTCTTCCGGGCACAGTATCCTAACTGAGGCTTGGAGGAGGGTCATAGTGGGAGGAGCCAGTGCACACCAGGTAGTCTAAAAGCTTTCTTTTAGTTGTGCCCAGTCTCCTGCGGAGCCGCTATTCCCCATGGTCCTTACGGAGTTCCCAGCATCCACTACGGACTACGAGAAATAGATTTACAGGTGAGTAAAATCTTATTTTATAATTACTCTGGCAGTACGGGTGATGTCTAATGCGAGAAGGAATTGAATCCCGGTGGATTCGTGGATCAAATCAGAGGCTGCGTGCTCTGTCCTATCTATGAGGTGTCTCTTGATGATGTGTTCATAGTGAGTATGAGTATAAGGAGCCTGAGCACTGCGGTGAACGTCTTTCATCTTATCATGGGTTATGGTCATGACCTCTGGCAGTACTCTCCCAATATAACACAATCCCTCTGAGCTCGGGGCAAGCCACTTGTACGCCTTACTCCCACATATGAAATAGGCATCATCTGGGAGGACATAGGGGACAAAATATAACATCACCATATTGCAAATTTTCCCATTAAAGAAACCAATCCCTAGTTCTCCCATCTGCTCAGTACAAGTATTGGGCTGGATGATATGAGCACAATACCCTGGCGATACTTTTCCAACCCACATGGTCTTGCTTCCACGAGTATACCTATACCGAAAATACCTCTCACTGTTGGCTATTTGGCGTACAAGTTCAGAGTCTATGGGTATCCTATCGGCTCTGTGTGAAAAGGTCATTGTCTGGTTATTCCACGTCACTTCCCAATTTCCCGGTTTTCGGTAATTGGAAATATTGAAACACAATAAGGACCTGTCTCTACATGATATTGGTGGAGCTTCAAACTAGGGGGCCTAGAGATATTGAATTTCTTGTCCACCGGTAACCCACCCCGTAATTCGAGTACCTCATCTATTGCTAAAGGGTACGGTACTAATCCTGACTTGCTCTGACCTTGAGGTACCTGTGAGCACACCCAGCATTCTGTCTGGTTTAAGACCTTACCCACTAGTGAGTGGTAATCACTCAACAGATGACGGTCCATGTCGATATTAAGGTTGGACTGACATCTCTGGATGCACCCATCCTCAACTATATTCTCACAATTCCTACAAATACAATATTCATCAGACAATAACCCCTCACAGTGCCTCCGAGCTCCCTGACTACCAGAGCGCTTACTGATGCCAGCCTTTAAGTGATGCGCTGATCCTGAGATCCTACAAATTCATACTTGCCATCAGAACCCATTCCAGATCCCTGCTCGACCTCTCTGGGACCCTCACCAAAACAAACTGTCCTTGATCAAAACCAGAATTACTAATAGAACCCTAAATGCAGTCTCTTGTGATCGATCCATTTCGTTTAGGGAAAGGAGGGAAATAAGAAGGGGAAAAGACAGGAAAATGCAGGGGGAGGTGAAAAAAAAAAAAAGAATGATACTACAACCGTTCTAGATCTGTGCTCGGATGCCCTTCAACAGTCCTGCCTCTCAACCTTCCCGGAACAGACACTCCAGTGATACGAGGTTCTCTACACTCTGCTCTTTGTCACGAGTTCTCTGCGGTTCAGCGGCCTTTCTGTAGGGAACATAAATCTTGCATTTCAATGTGTTTAACTGTTGTGTATTATCAGTTGTGTGAAGTAAACCATCTGTGGAAAGTGAAAAGAGAAAGGAAATAATAAAAATTTTTTTTTTCAGATTTGCGTTCACCATCAGGCTGTCACGCCATCATGCATATCGGTGTCTATGCACAGTCTCCCTTCACCCGTATTCCCATTCTCCACCCTTTGTGCATGACCAGGCACACTGATACTGGTGTCCCTATGCTGGTGAGATATACTGGATTTGGGCAGAACTCTGAAAGACCGAGTAGGCCTGTGGCATCTGAACTGTAACCCTGTCGGTGAACGTAAGAGATGAAGAGGAAGCTTTGAAGACAAATCACATAGAGTTTAGTAACAGATAAGATGGTAGAGGCAAAGAAGATTTTTCAAAGTTTGACATCTGGATTGAGCACTAAGGGGAATGATTCTCTACTCGGTCTGCTCCCCCCAAAAAAAATCTATGTTTGTTATATCTCTACTGGGACTATCCCAGCCAACAATCCAGTGTCCTGTCCATTCTAAATTCATAGGGAACCCGGTATCTTTGAGATAATTTTCTCTACCTGTGATGGACATGTATCTAGAACAGCGAAATGCAACCTTAGTCTTCGTGGGTATCCAACATAATTTGTACTTCCTGGGCGGGAGCACGCTATATGTATACCATCTCTAACAAAACTTCTGCTAGAGAAATTAGAGGTCACTTCTGCTAGAGAAAGAAGCAGAAGTTTAGAGACCTCCTCCTAACCCCAGTAAGTTCTGTCAAAAGGGTAAAGTTGCATTTATTCCATTCTTCCCATTAACCGAATCTGTGTTTTCTATATGGCTCGTGACTCCTTACTATATGTCCCTTGATCCCGTCTATGTGTTTAATAACGTGGCTTGTTTTCTCTGTCTAGGGGTCTATATTGGCTATGTGCTCTACTACTCTTGCAATCTCTAGCAAAATGTCCTTTATTTTTTTTCCAAATGTAACAATTTCTCGGTCTTTTCTTACCACCAGGGTTTTTGGGGTTTAGGCTGATGAGACTCTGGTGTAAGAGCCTGTATACTTTCAATCCCCAGCCTCTCCTCCTGCAGTTCTCTATGCCTAGCAATATTCTTATGGTGTTCAATCGCGCACTCTCTCTACGACAAGCTACTGTGGCCCCTCTCCAATCAGGCAAAAAATGTTTGTATCCTGTCCCTTACTGTCTGATTGAGTCCGTCCATTAATACAGAAACAGCTACCTCCCTGTAATTCGCATCGTTCCCTGTATCGGATACCCCCATGTATCTATTATTTGCAAGTCCTGATGGAAGTATTCAGATGTCATTTCATTTTCCCTCTGTTTTATGCAGAACATTTTTCTCCACTTAACAGTTGTGGGGAAATACAACTCTAGTTGCATGTTAATTTGCTCTAAGTTCTCCTGATTTTGTTTTGTCAGTCATAAGACTATCCGACTCTAATCTACAATCAGTGATACATTTTTGGGTGTCAATATTAGGAGGTAGGCACGCTTTCAAAAATATCCGCCAGTGTTTGTTTGTCGGTTCATACGCATTACCCAGATCTCTGAAAAATTTCTGGCATCTGGCTAAATGCTTCCGAGGCATATATAATGGTAGATGCTCAATTAGCTTAGTGATATCATTCAGGTGCTCGAAAGGGAGGGGTATTTCTGAGCAATAAAAAAAGGCATTTGGTTTCCCCCAGCACCCTGAATGATAACAGTATCCAGATATAAATACCACATAATAATAGAATTCAGAGATCTTCGTTACACATATTTGCGCAAATGTGTGGTTAAGCCCCAAAGCCGCATCAAGGCATCTCTGTATATTTGGGGTCCCTAGCGCTATATCTAGGTGCAGGGTGTGGCACCCCAAAACACCAGCACAAGCCAGAAAGCCCAGCGTAGCATATCAGTGAAAAAACTATAGTGTTAATGCTTTAGTATTTAGGAAGCCGAAGCTATAGAGAGGGTGATACAAAAATGAAATGTAATTAAAATAGAGAAATAGTGTTAGAAAATTAATAAGTGAAAAGTGTTAATAGAATGTGAAGGTATGCCACACTAAAGCCATCCAGCTCAGCCAGTCCAGAGGCACCACACCTCACACCTCCATTACCCCAATCTGGGTCTAATATTAACCAGCAAGGAGCCACATGATAATGGCTCCTTACTACAATCAGGCAAAAAATGTTTGTACCCTGTCCCTTACTGTCTGATTGAGTCCGTCCATTAATACAGAAACAGCTACCTCCCTGTAATTCGCATCGTTCCCTGTATCGGATACCCCCATGTATCTATTATTTGCAAGTCCTGATGGAAGTATTCCGATGTCATTTCATTTTCCCTCTGTTTTATGGAGAAATTTTTTCTCCACTTAACAGTTGTGGGGAAATACAACTCTAGTTGCATGTTAATTTGCTCTAAGTTCTCCTGATTTTGTTTTGTCAGTCATAAGACTATCCGACTCTAATCTACAATCAGTGATACATTTTTGGGTGTCAATATTAGGAGGTAGGCACGCTTTCAAAAATATCCGCCAGTGTTTGTTTGTCGGTTCATACGCATTACCCAGATCTCTGAAAAATTTCTGGCATCTGGCTAAATGCTTCCGAGGGTCGGGGAATTCTGAAATGATTGATCGCAGCTCATCTCTGGGCCACGGGCAATACATTGCATTATTCCTGGTGAGGATTATTCCCTCACTATCGGTTCCCCCATTGGGGGTTACTATTTCCAAGACAGGGTGTAATCCTACCATTCCGTTCCTAATCTGTTTACTGTGAGGTGTTGTTGTCTCTGTGCAATGAACTGTCTCACACTTACCGGTAGCTGTGACCTCACCAGTTCTTTCATTGGGGAATATTGTTACTGCTCTACCTGGTTGGACAGGCCCCACCTGAGTTTCCTGCAGCAAGGTGACTGCTTGGAGGAGAGCTGCGATTTGGCTGGATATATTTATTAAAGAAAAAAAAATATAGATTCAATTTATATATTACAAAGTACAGTATACCTATAGTTACAACTCATACAGTAAGCAGTTAAAACATACAGTTACATACAATTACAGTTACAGGCCAGCGATACAATTACCATTCCCTCCAATGCATCTTATGTCTCTCTCTCTCTCTCTGTAAATAAATACAGGAACTGATCTGTCAGCAAGTCCATCATCCTCTTGTGACCTATAACCTTGAAAAGACTTCAAAAACAGGATACATCTTGCAAAAAATAATTATGGTTAATACATTGTTTTTACATACTACTATATTTTACAGATATACCATTGACTGTAGCCATCTTCTCCCCCGCAATATACGGTAGTGGTGGTGGTGCGGTCACCATTATTTTCTCGCTAGGTTTGGAACCTGCTGCGTGAGCTAATTCTCTTTGTATATCCCCCTCCTGTTGCCATAAATTTAAACAATCTGTATGTCTAATCCTTTGTTTTCTGGATTTAAGAAGACATATTTTACTGCCTACATTCTGCAGTGCCTCTGGTTCAAAGCCGCCCACCCTAGGGAATGGTACCCTATCCTTGTTAGTCATACGTACCCATTCAGACAAAAAGCCTTCCGTGTGTGGACCATATTTCCCACACATAACAAACCTCGCTGACCCCATGGGCCGCGGCTCTTCAACCTGAACCCTGGTTACAAAACGTCCACCGCTTGTGCAATTGGATCCCATCACGGGCTTTTTCCTTTTACGCAATCCCCAATGCACAATACGAATAGACGGTGAAAGTTCTTAGAGCGCTTTCACCCACTCACCGCCCACGTTGGCCAGTACTACCATACACTGTCGATAGCGAAGGCAATGTACCCAACCTAGGGCCCTATCTGACCTATATTTACTGGAAGTTTTTAGGAATAACTTACCCTTTCCAGTAAAGTATCGGCCGTTGGAGATCTTCGTGAGAGAGACCAGCGAAAACTCCCTATGCACTTTGTTATACACAAATCACGCTTGCGTATGCTCTATGCAGCGCTAATGATACCACGATTTTACGCAAAAGCTCACAAAAAGGATATCAAGTTGCGCTATCTATCGCACCCACAAACGCGCGGTCCAATCGCACAGCATATAGGTACTTGTTACTTATCTGCCGTACGACCATGGGTCGTTATACAAACTGGGACCCTCAGTCCGGAGCGTAATACCAAAAAAAACCTTTTAACTTCAATACTTCGCAATACAATGCACTATCACGCTCCTCTACAAATCACCTCACGATTTGCGTATTAAACCTTATACTAACGTGAGTCAGCCTTCTCACGCCACCAAGCCTCCACTCACTTGATGTACTGAACGACGGGATCCCGAATTACTGGGTTCGAATTTATCTCACTCCTACGTTCGCTCTCTCAGGTATACTTGGTTTTTTTCTGTACAGAAAATTAGGATTCATTCAAGTTGGCAGCTTTACCCCCAGAGGCAATTAAAAAAAAAAAATATTTATACTAAATTTTGTTTTTATATTAAATTTCTTTAGAAACCGGGTAGTTTGGTGCTATTGTAGCGTGGCTACTGTCCCGCCTTTAAACTAAACGAACTATTGTGTAATTTGTACTTAGCGACCGTACTTCTTACGCAATTTGCGTAAGCACGCGACCGTGCGTCTCTCTTACGCTGCGTGTGCAGTTCCGTACTTTGTCCAAGACACGTGTACAAAACCGTACGTCCGCAATTAAACAAATCCCACAACTTCTATAAATGTGAGCAATACCAACTATAATTGCTCACTTAACACAACACACATTCTTTATGTATAAACCCTATTACGACTGGGCCAGACCTGCGTTTTGAGTCTTTTACATTTACTTCCTTAAACATTTATTATTATTATTTTTTGTCTTAACTATATAGCAACAAATGCATTCGGTTTCACACAGATCTATATGAATCTAGCAATGATCAATAATTTAAATGATATGATTCAGATTGGATAGCCATCTTGCAGAACATACATTGATATAAACACACACATAAATATAATATTATATATATGTACCATTCACTGGTCTCCTATGGGACTCATTTACCCATTCAGTGCTTCTAATTTGCATATCAATGCTATGTGCTTTTGGCTGCCTGTAAAGGTGGTTTTTCACTGCTAGGAAAAAGCAGTTACACAGGTTAATTTGCATTTCAATGGCTATCTTATAGCAAGCAGAGTTAACTAAATCCTAGAGGTAAAAGAAAAAAAAACTTTGTTTATATCTGTGTGTAATTCTTACATCAAGTATTCATCTCACTATTAACTTTCACTAGGCCCCATTGAAACTATTTGTAATTGACTATGGCATGGGTTAAATAAATACATTGGTAACTCATAAATCGTGTTTCATGTGACCAAGGAAAGCTGATTATTCTGAGCAGACTGAAAATCAGCCATTTAGAAAAATGACCTTCCCAAAATGGCCGCTGCTCCTCCCCCTTCCACATCCATGAGGGTTACACAAAATGGTGGACAGGCCATGTGGTTAGTCCAAAATGGAGGACAGACCATGCGGCTTCCTTTGTCACAAAGAAATCACACATCATTCAAGCACCAGAAGTTATTTTAGGCCTGAGTTAAAAATAAAAACTATATCAAGACTATGCAGCAACTTTTAAATGTACTTTTAAACCTACTTAACAGATAAACAATCCAATCTGAATCAAACACAATATGACTTATTTGAACCTTGTTTTGCAACAATAAAAATACATTTTAGCATCTTAAATATTATGAGAAACGTATTGTCCCTTGAATTTCATATCAGCGGCTTACTGATACCACAACAATACATTAACGTGGATGTCATTTTCATCAGCTTCTCAATGCGTCCATTGGAGCCGTTCAATTACAGCCGCGTTTGTAATGTACAGTGCATCATTAAGAACGTGATATCCCGTGAGAGCCCCCAATTGACAATGCCATTTTATATGCAGGAATGAAAGCTATACCGTAAACACACCTTAAATACACTTTACCATGGAGCCGCTGCGGCCGCTGTACTTAATACACACTCTACGTACTTTGTACGCTATTAGCGTACAAAGTCCCGTGCTGTGTACGGACTTAGCGTACAAACGCCGTGCTGACAGTACAAAGTACACACAGCGCGTACACACCCAATGAACACACTTTAAACCTTATACAGCAATGTGATGCGTTACTAATACACTTTAAACCTTATGCAGCAATGCAGTGTGATGTTATTACACTTTAAAGCTTATGCAGCAATGCAATGTGATGCTATTACACTTTAAACCTTAGCAGGGAAAGAAAGACACGACACCAGTCTGTGGCTAAACCACTGGGTTCCGACACCACAGTGTATTATTGCTGAAAGGGGGTTACAATATAAACAATACAATACAACAGAATAATGGCTACAGTCAATGTTACATACGTGAGTGGATTCGCCGCGCTACCCAGTCTGGTCCTCCGTCATCTGATAGATAACGTTTTGATCTTGTGTCTGACCAGGCCTGCTGCAGGCTCTCTTTATACAATTCATCCAAAACATAACACAATGGATACTGTAATCTCTTTGTCCATTGGACACAGGGATGGTCATTTACAGTACAGGAGAGGTCACAGGTCGGTTTGAATAGGTAGGCGATGTCTTTTCCAACTGCTCTTGTGGGTGGTCTCCTCTGGATTCCCGCCGCATACATAATGTACAGTAAATACAGTTTATATCTATATTCTGCTCCTGCACATAACTATCCGCAGGAACATGCGATCTTTCTCAAACCAACACCGGAATGTTACCCTTAAAATACCCTTCAGCTGGATACCAAACACCACCTTATAACCTTGTTCTGTCCCCTCCTATCCTGTAAAGGTGAATCCCTTTGTTCTGATACCATTTAAACTGCTGTTACTTTCTGATGTGGTGCAGGGAAACTATGTGTACATTGTGCACTATTTGGATTAAATATGTAATATGTTTTTATAGCCTTCCATGCGTTCACAAACTCTACCGTAAATACTCATACCACGCGCTAATACGCAGGACCGCGGGAGCGACCATACGCAAATTGCGAATATGCGCACGCACAGCAGAGCAAGTACGCGCACGGAGGCCATCTGTGCGTAGTTTGTACGTGATGTGTGTACTGCAATATTTTTCGACTTTGACAGTCTCCAGGTGGAACTGACGGAACGCAGTTCCGCCCCGTTACGGCTCACTTTAACCCCTGAGCTGGCCCATCCCCAGGGGTGCTGTTTTGTCCATCCTAGGGTGCTCTGTCGAACTAGGGGTGTGACCCCAGTTTAAAATAAAAAAGAAAGCCACAAATAGAACTGGAAAAAAACTATATGTATATTTTTGTGCTATACCTTGGTGTACTATACTATGATTTTTCTGTGACACTGCTGGTCAGACGGGTGGTCTTCAGTATGCCGGCTGTCGGGATCCCGGCGCACAGTATACCGGCGCCGGAATCCCGACAGCCGGCATACCGACACTTATTCTCCCTCGTGGGAGTCCACAACCCCCCTGGAGGGAGAATAAAATAGCGTGGCGCGCGTAGCGAGCGCAGCAAGCCCACAAGGGGCTCATTTGCGCTCGCCACACTGTCGGTAAGCCGGCGGTCGGGCTCCCGGCGCCGGTTTGCTGGTCGCCGGGAGCCCGACCGCCGGCATACCATACCACAGCCGGTCAGACTGCAGTGTATTATACACATATCATGTGACACTGTAAGCGGTCCATTCCCATGGGTGCTATCTTGTCCATCCACGGGTGTTCTGTCAAGCTAGGGGTGCGACCCCAGTGTAAAAAAAAAAACTATAAAGACACAAATAGAATTGGAAAAAATATATATTTATATTTATTTTTGTGCTATACCCCAGTGTGTTATACTATTATTTTTTCTGTGACACTGCCGGTCAGACCACAGTGTATCATACACGTATTGTGAGACACTAGGTGGGCCGTCCCCAGGGGTGCTGTGTTGTCCATCCACGGGTGTTCTGTCAAACTGGGGGTTGTGACCCCATTGTAAAAAAAACCAAAACAAATTAAAGCCACAAATAGTAATGGAAAAAAAATATATATTTATTCTTGTGCTATACCCTAGCGTACTATACTATTATTTTTCGGTGACACTACGGTTCAGGCCGCAGTGTATTATACACATATTGTGAGACACTGTAGGTGGTCCATCCCCAGGGGTGCTCTGTCAAACTAGGGGTGCGACCCCAGTGTAAAAAAACAACAACTTTAAAGCAAAAAAATAGAATTGGAAAAAAATATATATTTATTTTTGTGCTATACCCCAGTGTACTATACTATTGTTTTTTTCTGTGACACTGCCGGTCAGACCGCAGTGTATCATACACGTATTGTGTGACACTGTAGGTCAGGCATGTCCAAACTGCGGCCCTCCAGCTGTTGTGAAACTACACATCCCAACATGCCCTGACACAGCTTTAGCATTCTCTGACAGCAAAACTGTGTCAGGGCATGCTGGGATATGTAGTTTCACAACAGCTGGAGGGCCGCAGTTTGGACATGCCTGCTGTAGGTGGTCCATCCCCAGGGGTGCTGTGTTGTCCATCCACGGGTGCTCCGTCAAACTATGGGTGGGACCCCAGTGTATAAAAAAACTTTAAAGCACAAATAGAATTGGAAAAATATATATTTATTTACTTTTATTTTTGTGCTATACCCCAGTGTACTATACTATTAGTTTTTTAGTGACACTGCCAGACCGCAGTGTGTCATACACATATTGTGTAACACTGTAGGTGGCCCGTCCCTAGGGGTGCTGTGCTGTCCATCTATGGATGCTCCGTCAAACTAGGGGTGCTACCCCGGTGAGTGTAAAAAAAAAATTAAAGCCACAAATAGAATTTGGAAAAAGATACATAATATTTATTTTTGGGCTATACCCCTGTGTACTATACTATTTTTTTTTTGTGACACTGCCAGTCAAACCGCAGTGTATCATACACGAATTATGTGACACTGTAGGTGGTCCGTCCCCAGTGATGCTGTGTAGCCCGTCCAGGGGTGCTCTGTCAAACTGGGGTTGTGACCCAGTGTTAAAAAAAAAAAAAAGAAAAGTCACAAATAGAATTGGAAAAAAACTATATGTATATTTTTGTGCTATACCCCAGTGTACTATACTATTGTTTTTTAGTGACACTGCCGGTCAGACCACAGTGCATTATACACGTATTGTGTGACACTGTTGGTAGTCCGTCCCTAGGGGTACTATGTTGTCCATTCAGGGATGATTTGTCAAGCTAGGGGTGCTACCCCAGTGTCAAGAAATAATTAAAGCCACAAATCTAATTGGAAATTATCTATCTATATATCTATTTATATATCTATCTATCTTTTTTTGTGCTATACCCCATTGTACTATACTATTGTTTTTTTTTTGTAACACTGCCGATCAGACCGCAGTGTATCATACACGTATTTTGTGACACTGTAGGTGGTCCGTCCCCAGGGGTGCTGAGATGTCCATCCAGGGGTGCTCTGACATACTGAGGGTACGATCCCAGTGTAAAAAAAAATATTACAGCCACAAATAGAATTGGAAAAAATATATATTTATATTTATTTTTGTGCAATACCCCAGTGTACTATAATATTAGTTTTTCTGTGACACTGCCGGTCAGGCCGCAGTGTATCATACACATATTCTGTGACACTGTAGGTGGCCCATCTTCAGGGGTGCTGTGTTGTCCATATAGGGGTGCTCTGTAATACTAGGCGTGTAACCCCAGTGTAGAAAAAAAATGAAAGCCACAAATAGCATTGGAAATATATATATATTTATATATATGTACTGTGTGTGTGTGTGTGTGTGTGTGTGTGTGTGTGTGTGTGTGTATATATGTATGTATGTGTGTATATATATATATATATATAAAACGAGGGTGAGAACAGCGCCTTCTAGTGCATTAAACGTAACTTTTACGTAGGAACCTTCACCAAATGCCAAGACACCATTAGATGGAGCAAGTACCATATATAGGGGGTCATTACGACCCGATCGCAGCATGCCTTCGCTAGCACAGCTGCGACCGGGTCACTACTGTGCATGCGCGAGGGGCCGTAATACGCACGCGCATCGTTGCTCGCCGGGCAACAGCGAAGGGAACGAAGAAAGTGATTGCAGCGGCGATCGCTTGAAGATTGACAGGCGGTGGGCGTTCCTGGGTGGCAACACAGCGTTCTGAGCCGTTTTCTGGGAGTGGTAAGAAAACGCAGGCGTGTTTGAAGAAACACAGGCGTGTCCAGGGCAGGTGTTTGACGTCAGAGCCAACAGGCTGAAAACGTTGCAGCTGGTAAGTATGTCTAGAAACTGCACAAATTTTTTCCCCATAGCATGGCTGCACAAGCGATCGCAGCCTTGCTATGGAAAAAACTCACCCCCATAGGCAGAGTATAGTTGATCGTATGAGCTGAAAAAGCAGCTTTGTGCGATCAACTCGTAATCAGGCCCATAATGGAACACATCCACTTATAGTTCGCTTTTATCTAGAATCATCCTGGTGGGTTCATAGCAGTCTGATAGATCAACTCAGCAGCAGGTCAACCCGTATATTATTCAGTCAAACAGACCATATAGGGAAAATAAGAGAGGAAACCAACAATCGTGTAATACAATTTAACACAATTTGTTGGCCCCAAAAGTAAAAAAAACCCGTACATTAAACAAAGAAGAGGTAAAGCTTATCTGATAGGTAACAGGTAAGTAGTCCCAGCGATCACTACTCAACGCGTTTAGTCCATGTGGCTCTATATGCCGAACTTCCTCAGGAGTATACAGCCCATCTCACTGGGTGCTCTATTTATACCCAACTAGAACTCTTAATTAAGGGAAGAGTTACCGCCCAAAACATGTCTCCGTTACCTCACTTCCGATCCGGAACCGGAAGTCTGAGGACGAAGAACAACATCCCATTATTTACATACCCGCGCGGCTTCTAAGACATATTAAAATAGCCAGTCACATAACTTCCACCACCAATCGTGGGATGACATCACCATGCCGGCTACGAAATATCCTCAGCGTGATGACGTCGCTAACGCCCGTTTAACCTACAGGGCGCGCTGACGTCACGACAAAACACTCCGGACTCCGTGCCCGCCAGTGCATGCGCAGGAGTAGAATGCAGTCACAGTGCCGCTTCCTCCATACACTAGGGCGAACACATTAGTCAGGAGTGCAGCCGCCATTTTAGTGGAGCCCCTTGTTACATAAACCAAAGAAACTTTTTGGCATGTAGCTACATCATTTAGCTCCTAATTACACATATAACTCTAGTGGGTATAAATATATAAAAAAAAAAACCTTCAATTGGCAGCAATTGTGACCAGACGTGTCCAGTTGGAGCTCCGGCTACTATCGCCTAATTAAAGCATTATAATCCCCTTTATCCCTGCCACATTCACCCCAAACAGTGCCACTGACCCTGTTTTGCCTCCTGCCCTGCCGGGAACTGAGCTGTTGGAGCTGGGTGAGGCCTCCTGCCTCTCCGCGGGTTGCGGCCTTCCCCCTCGCATCAAGCCGGGGACTTGATTTGTTGCCGACCTCCGGGGCTTCGATCCTGCTGGCAACATCGCGCCTGGAGATAGCGCTGTCCGATCCCGGCCCTGATCGCCGGACAGACCCTCTCTTCTTAGAGCCTGACCACCGCCTCCCGCTGCATCGCTTGAGAGACCCGGGGTGAGTGAGACGCCGCCCGCCATCTTGTGAGTCTGCGGCCTGTGTCTGACGGAGATTTGCCGTCCCCGACCTCCCCAGTGCCTCACGTGGGCTTACAGCTGTGAGAGCAGGAGGAGAGACCCGACACTTGGATCCCTGCAGCTCGGCCCACCTGGAGAACGCACGCCACTATTCACCACCAGGGAGGTGCCCATATTGTACCCATTACATCTCTGATGCCCTCTGATCCCCCCAGGAGAAGCCCGGTGTGTGCCGCGGTATCGGGGAGCAACTTTCAGCGCTCCAGCGGATTGCGGCCTGCCGCCGACCCCAGGCCGAGGTCTCGATTTCCGTAGCCATCCGATCGGACCCTTCATTGCGGCGGATCGGAGTTGGGAATATCCGCTTCAGCTTCTGCCAACCTGCCTGTCGCTGCCCGCTCGTGCTGAACCCTCCTCTACCCACCCAAACCGTGAGTCTAAGCTGGGGCCTACGCAGCCCAAACAAACCTCCTTGTATCCACACCGGGGGCCCTATACACAGCTAAACTGGCACACTACCACCACGGCCCACTGAAGACCCACGCATAACAGCTTCTGACACCCGCTGCTGCCACCGCACTCGGCCAGTAGTAATTGTGAGCCGCCAAGTAGCCCCTACGGAGTGTGGCCTATCTACCTCACTACAGCCGCAGCCTCTAGTTTGGCGACATCGGGGACGATTACCTAACACTTCCGGTCTCCTGCGCCGGCTCCCCCCACCGAACTCTCTCTCACACCCGGAGAGCTCCCATCCGCCGTCCAGCAGCAGCTGGTCCCTGCATGTCTGAGCTCAGCTGAGGAGTCAGGCCCCTGACCACGTCTGCGGGCGGCCGTCTTGCCACATGTCCCTCAACACTGGAGCGGAACAAGCAGACCCTGCATCTATCACCTTGCAGGTGGCCCTGCCTTATTGGGAACTAGCAATTTAAACCTACTCCAACGCCACTCCTGCTACACATTAAGGTTGGAGGTGGTGGATATCTTAGCCCGCGACACCCACCCACAATAGTGCCCTCTGTGGTCAGTGGTGACCCCCCTCTGCTTACCACAAGCCTTGTCACCTGAGACCCTGGTTGTCAGCTGGTACGTGTGATTTTAGTGTATTAGAATGCTTAATATTTGTAGACACTCTCTTACTAATCTGTGTAAGCCTGATTCTTCAGTGATGGTCCCTGGGACCAGGGGGATGCTGGGAAGTGGGTGGTACAGTGTGCAGTGTGTCTGGAGTTGGTGAGGGAATAAACAGCACAGCAGTGAACTCACATGTCTCTGTGTCCTGATGACTGGATTAACAAACTTATGAACAAAACAGTACGGACCAGAGGTCAGGTAGTGCAGACACAGAATAGAGAGCTTGCTGCTAAAGTGGAGGTGAAAAAACTAGAGATGAGCGCCTGAAATTTTTCGGGTTTTGTGTTTTGGTTTTGGGTTCGGTTCCGCGGCCGTGTTTTGGGTTCGACCGCGTTTTGGCAAAACCTCACTGAATTTTTTTTGTCGGATTCGGGTGTGTTTTGGATTCGGGTGTTTTTTTCAAAAAACACTAAAAAACAGCTTAAATCATAGAATTTGGGGGTCATTTTGATCCCATATTATTATTAACCTCAAAAACCATAATTTCCACTCATTTTCAGTCTATTCTGAATACCTCACACCTCACAATATTATTTTTAGTCCTAAAATTTGCACCAAGGTCGCTGGATGACTAAGCTAAGCGACACTAGTGGCCGACACAAACACCTGGCCCATCTAGGAGTGGCACTGCAGTGTCACGCAGGATGTCCCTTCCAAAAAACCCTCCACAATCAGCACATGACGCAAAGAAAAAAAGAGGCGCAATGAGGTAGCTGACTGTGTGAGTAAGATAAGCGACCCTAGTGGCCGACACAAACACCGGTATTTCATCGGTATTTATTGCTGGCATTTCATCGTCTCGGCCATGACTAGTGGCAGCAGCTTCAGCACGAGGTGGAAGTGGATCTTGATCTTTCCCTAATTTTGGAACCTCAACATTTTTGTTCTCCATATTTTAATAGGCACAACTAAAAGGCACCTCAGGTAAACAATGGAGATGGATGGATACTAGTATACAATTATGGACGGACTGCCGAGTGCCGACACAGAGGTAGCCACAGCCGTGAACTACCGTACTGTACTGTGTCTGCTGCTAATATAGACTGGTTGATAAAGAGATGTAGTAGTATGTATGTATAAAGAAGAAAGAAAAAAAAACCACGGGTAGGTGGTATACAATTATGGACGGACTGCCGAGTGCCGACACAGAGGTAGCCACAGCCGTGAACTACCGTACTGTACTGTGTCTGCTGCTAATATAGACTGGTTGATAAAGAGATGTCGCAGTATGTATGTATGAAGAAGAAAGAAAAAAAAACCACGGTTAGGTGGTATACAATTATGGACGGACTGCCGAGTGCCGACACAGAGGTAGCCACAGCCGTGAACTACCGTACTGTACTGTGTCTGCTGCTAATATAGACTGGTTGATAAAGAGATGTCGTAGTATGTATGTATAAAGAAGAAAGAAAAAAAAACCACGGTTAGGTGGTATACAATTATGGACGGACTGCCGAGTGCCGACACAGAGGTAGCCACAGCCGTGAACTACCGTACTGTACTGTGCCTGCTGCTAATATAGACTGGTTGATAAAGAGATGTCGTAGTATGTATGTATGAAGAAGAAAGAAAAAAAAACCACGGTTAGGTGGTATACAATTATGGACGGACTGCCGAGTGCCGACACAGAGGTAGCCACAGCCGTGAACTACCGTACTGTACTGTGTCTGCTGCTAATATAGACTGGTTGATAAAGAGATGTCGTAGTATGTATGTATAAAGAAGAAAGAAAAAAAAACACGGTTAGGTGGTATACAATTATGGACGGACTGCCGAGTGCCGACACAGAGGTAGCCACAGCCGTAAACTACCGTACTGTACTGTGTCTGCTGCTAATATAGACTGGTTGATAAAGAGATGTAGTAGTATGTATGTATAAAGAAGAAAGAAAAAAAAACCACGGGTAGGTGGTATACAATTATGGATGGACTGCCGAGTGCCGACACAGAGGTAGCTACAGCCGTGAACTACCGTACTGTGTCTGCTGCGACTGGATGATAAATAATGATATAAAAAATATATATATATCACTACTGCAGCCGGACAGGTATATATATTATATAATGACGGACCTGCTGGACACTGTCTGTCAGCAGAATGAGTTTTTTATAGAATAAAAAAAAAACACCACACAAGTGAAGTCACACGACGAGTGTTTAACTTTTTCAGGCAATCACAATATAGTATACTACTAACTATACTGGTGGTCAGTGTGGTCAGGTCACTGGTCAGTCACACTGGCAGTGGCACTCCTGCAGCAAAAGTGTGCACTGTTTAATTTTAATATAATATGTACTCCTGGCTCCTGCTATAACCTATAACTGGCACTGCAGTGCTCCCCAGTCTCCCCCACAATTATAAGCTGTGTGAGCTGAGCACAGTCAGATATATAATATATACATAGATGATGCAGCACACTGGGCTGAGCAGTGCACACAGATATGGTATGTGACTGTCTTGTACTCCTGGCTCCTGCTATAACCTATAACTGGCACTGCAGTGCTCCCCAGTCTCCCCCACAATTATAAGCTGTGTGAGCTGAGCACAGTCAGATATATAATATATACATAGATGATGCAGGCATGCAGCACACTGGGCTGAGCAGTGCACACAGATATGGTATGTGACTGAGTCACTGTGTGTACCGTTTTTTTCAGGCAGAGAACGGATATATTAAATAAAACAACTGCACTGCTGGTGGTCACTGAGGTCAGTCACTAAACTCTGCACTCTCTTCTACAGTATCAGCCTCAGGTCAATCTCTCTCTCTCTCTCCTAATCTAAATGGAGAGGACGCCAGCCACGTCCTCTCCCTATCAATCTCAATGCACGTGTGAAAATGGCTGCGACGCGCGGCTCCTTATATAGAATCCGAGTCTCGCGAGAATCCGACAGCGTCATGATGACGTTCGGGCGCGCTCGGGTTAACCGAGCAAGGCGGGAAGATCCGAGTCGCTCGGACCCGTGAAAAAAAACATGAAGTTCGTGCGGGTTCGGATTCAGAGAAACCGAACCCGCTCATCTCTAGAAAAAACTGGTCACTCCCTGGTGACGGTGCTGTGGGGAGAACGTTCAGCAGAGTATTCCATTAGATAAGTCTCGGAGTCCGACTGGCTCTGCAGGAGCAACCTCCCCTTTATTAAATAATTGTGTTGTGTGCACCCACTACAGAAGATTTATTGCACAGAATCCCTGCCATTCCGATAGCTGTGTGAGACAAGACTAGCCTGGATACACACTCTTTGCCTGACCAAGGGAACCGATGCTCCCTCTTGTGGGAATTTACTGAATCTCACCCTCCCTTTTGTCAGACTTGCTTGTATTATAACAAAACACCTTACCTAACAAGGAGTAGTCACTGCCATGTGAACTTGTCCGCGCCCTAACGGGAGTAGATGCCTCCTTCAATCAATATGTGCACCCTTCTCGAGGAGTAATGGCTGACACCTTCTGGCACATCCTACATGTTATGGTCGACGGTCATTAGGTCGACCACTATTGGTCGACATTGACACGGTTGACATGGACACATGGTCGACACATGAAAAGGTCGACATGAGTTTTTGTAAAAAAAATTCTTTTGGGGAACTTTTCCATACTTTACGATCTACGTAGACTATGATTGGGAACGGTAATCTGTGCAGAGCGCAGTGGTAGCGGAGCGAGGCACCTTGCCCGAAGCACAGCGAGCGGAACGAGCCATGCTTGGGGATGCAGTGCACTAATTGGGGTTCGCCGTCACTTTACGCAAAGAACGACACCCAAAAAATAAATAAATAAAAAAAATGCATGTCGACCATTTCCATGTGTCGACCATTTGTCCACATCGACCATGCCAATATTGGTCCATGTCGACCGTGCCAATGTCGACCAACAGTGGTTGACTTAATGACTGTCGACCATAACATGGGCGACCATTCATGCCGGAACCCACGACTATACAGCCATACCAACATGCTCACACTCCGTAACCGTGCACTTCGGTATCTACTGCTGTGGCTGCACCTGATAATCTCTTCTTTACGGCTGCTACGTAGAGCTTCTTAATTATTCATCCCCATATGTGAGAGACGGGAGCGAGAGAGAGGTCTTCGTGTGATTTGAGGCATTTCAGTCGCCCTGTACTCCTGATTCCGCTCTTGTCGTGCAAGCGCTGACGCTTTCATCCGCCACTTGTTACTCCCTATTGGGTTGCCCTAACTGGATCCAAAAGCTGCCTTTTCATGAGTCACAGGAAACGAAAGGGAGTGAAAACCTCTATTCGTCTGTCTGAAGTTCCCCCCCGCTCGGACCTAGGCCCTCATTCCGAGTTGTTCGCTCGCAAGGCGATTTTAGCAGAGTTACACACGCTAAGCCGCCGCCTACTGGGAGTGAATCTTAGCTTCTTAAAATTGCGAACGATGTATTCGCAATATTGCGATTACAAACTACTTAGCAGTTTCTGAGTAGCTCCAGACTTACTCTGCATCTGCGATCAGTTCACTGCTTGTCGTTCCTGGTTTGACGTCATAAACACACCCAGCGTTCGCACAGACACTCCCCCGTTTCTCCAGCCACTCCCGCGTTTTTTCCGGAAACGGTAGCGTTTTTATCCACACGCCTATAAAACGCCGTGTTTCCGCCCAGTAACACCCATTTCCTGTCAATCACACTACGATCGCCGGAGCGAAGAAAAAGCCGTGAGTAAAAATACTATCTTCATAGCAAAATTACTTGGCGCAGTCGCAGTGCGAACATTGCGCATGCGTACTAAGCAGAAAAACGCTGCGATGCGAAGATTATTTCCGAGCGAACGACTCGGAATGAGGGCCCTAAGGCGGTATCTTAATCTCCAGAAAGATACAGATATGTCGGCCCCGTCGACACCCACCTCTCCCGCTCAATCCGAGGGGTCTGAGACACATGTCGAAACTGGGGCGACCACACCTGTCTCGGGCTCCGCTGGACAGCAAGATATGCAGAAAGTCCTTAAACTCCTACAGTCCTTGCCCACCAAGGCAGACTTCACATCCTTGGAAAGTAAACTTCAAGACGTAGTACACTCCGAAGTGACCACACTCCAGTCCGAATTGACTCAGCTGGGTACTCGTATCGAAACACTGGAGACTAACGGAAAAAAAAACTTCAAAGATATTCTACATATAAAAGCAATTCCCTAATAAAAAACATATACTTCTTAAATGACAATACGGACCGCGGTAAGTTAAAAATACTACATGCAGTTGAGACTAATTTTTAAAAACAATAACGGATTGAATGATAATTATGAAATAGCACTGTTTTTATAAAATCCTTATAATGTTTACGCGGTATTATTAATGTTTTTAAAAATTAGTCTCAACGAAAGGGTCAAATTAATGATCCTGAAACGTTGAAATAATCCAGAGTGATGGTGTCTTAAATTCCTAAAGAAGTCGTCGCTGAGTGCCGCTACCGCGAACCATATATATATATATATATTTCTCTGACATCCCCTTGTAGAAATTGCTAAATCCTAGAGTAGGAAGTAGGAGACTAGGACAGCAGATGGGAGAAGGCAGCAGTGGTGACTAATTAATACTGGGGACCTCTGCCGGGTGGTATTCATGTGCCCGGCGGTCGGGAGACCAACAGTCACATGACCTCCTCCACCATCCCGACCACTCACTATCCCGATGGTCAGCATGCCGACCAACAGGGACTATTTCCACTCGTGGGTGTCCACGACAACCATAGAGTGGGAATAGAACCCTTGGCGACCGCAGGTCGCCACCAAGCCCGCATCGTGGCGAGCGCAGCGAGCCCGCAAGGGGCTTGCTGCACTCGCCCCTCCCCGCCGGAATCCCGGCGTCGGTATGCTGTCGGGATCCCGGCGTCGGTAAGCTGACCGGCGGTCTCCTGACCGCCGGTCAGCAGTACTACACCCCCTCTGCCACAGGCAGGGGCGGATCTATACTTTTCTTTTAGGCAGGGCGATTTAGTAATTTATTCCGACTCCTCCTGTCTCGTGGTGTCCAGGCACCTCCCCTTTCTGGTCCCAGCCACTCCCCCTTGCCAGTGTTTCATTTTTTATTTATGTGGTCACATGAATTATTCCAGTTTCTATAGTCTGTATTCTTTTTTTGTCGCACTTGCAGATTAAAAAAACTAATATATATTAGTTATATACCAGCCAACAACACTTTTGCTGTAGTCAAGAGGGTTTTTACGTTATAGGAGACGCCTCGTTTTAAGCAGAGGAGCTCACAATCTAATCTGATGTCCTATCTCTCAGTAAAAGATCCTCTTAAATCTTTCCCTAAAAAGAATGAATGCCAGAACAATAGATGTAGAGCGAGCTTGATGACGCAGTCACACTGATTAACTGCGGGAACACTATGGGTTAGGTGCCTATAGACTGTCAGCGTCACATAGGGCAGCGTGTTTACGTCAACTAGAAATATAGCACACACATAATGAAAACATTGTACATCACCGCAAAACAGTTCAGTGCTATATATTAAAGGAACACCATGGGGTATATTCAATTAAAGTCGGATCCATTCCAACATGTATTTGTCAGAATGGATCCGACAACCCCTATTCAATCCCATCTTAATTCGACTTTTTCAAGTTGAATTGAGATGGGACACAGAGGAGGAGAAGGGGGGCGAGCCGCGGGGAGACCAGCGGGGGGACAGCCGGCGGGCATACAGGGAGATCAGCGCTACAGTAGCACTGCAGCTGGATGTCACTCAGCCGCCCGACCTCACGGCAGCTTCCACCCAGCTCCAGCAGCGTGCTGGAGCCGGGTGGAAGCTGCCGTGAGGTCGGGCGGGAGAGTGACATCCAGCTGCAGCGCTACTGTAGCGCGGATCTCCCTGTATGCCCGCCGGCTGTCTCCCTGCGGCTCTCCCCCCTCTCCTCCTCTGGGTCCGCATCTCAGTCCGACATCATTTTGATGGCACTCACCAGACTTCAAACTGGATAGTTTCCAATAATATTTATTCAAAGATCATGCCAGCCAACGTTTCAGTCCATACAGGGACCTTTGTCAAGGCTCAAGCAGGTGCAAATAAGTCAAGACAGGGGGAAACAGAAACGTGCAAACAATATATTTGTGGCTTTAAATTTATTTTACACTAGGGTAGCACCTCTAGTTTGACAAGAGCACCCATGGGTGGACAGCACAGCACCCCTAGAGATGGACCACCTACAGTGTCACACAAT
This sequence comes from Pseudophryne corroboree, assembly GCF_028390025.1. Lineage (NCBI taxonomy): Eukaryota > Metazoa > Chordata > Amphibia > Anura > Myobatrachidae > Pseudophryne > Pseudophryne corroboree. Next base: position 60,052,965 of record NC_086451.1, read on the forward strand.
ACGTGTATAATACACTGCGGCCTGACCGGCAGTGTCACAGAAAAACTAATATTATAGTACACTGGGGTATTGCACAAAAACTAAAATATTATTTACATATATATATATATATATATATATATATATATGTAGATTTCAGCGCTCGTGTCACATAGTCACAGTGATTGAATATCATACACTCAGGAAATGCTTAGCTGTCAAGGTTCCTGAAATTCAGCATAAGATACTATGGGGGTCTATTCATGAAGCAGTGAAAAGTGTGGAGAAGAGAGCCTGTGGAGAAATTGTCCATGGCAACCAATCAGCAATTGTACAGTATGCAAATTATACATGGTACTTCAGTGCTGATTGGTTGCCATGTGCAACTTCTCCACACTTTTCCCTGCTTCATGAATAAACCCCTTTGGGCCTTATTCAAGTTGGATCACATCAGCCATCCAACCTGCAGTTTCCAGATATTCGGGAACCTGCGGAGGTGCAGGGCCCGTTCCACGCATGTGCAGACCAGGCCCTGCGATTGCATCGCTATGATGCGAACGACTCTGCCTGAATTGTCAGGCAGAGGTGATCGCAGGGAGGGGTGGTCTTCAGTATGCCGGCTGTCGGGATCCCAGTGCACAGTATACCGGCGCTGGAATCCCGACAGCCGGCATACCGACACTTATTCTCCCTCGTGGGGGTCCACGACCCCCCTGGTGGGAGAATAAAATAGCGCCACCATGCCCGCAGCGTGGCGAGCGCAGCGAGCCCGCAAGGGGCTCATTTGCGCTCGCCACACTGTCGGGCTCCCGCAGTTTTGCGCTCGCCGGTCGGGCTCCCGGCGCCGGTATGCTGGTCACCGGGAGCCCGACTGCCGGCATACCATACTACACCCGCAGGGAGGGACGGTGTTGGGGAAAGCGAGGCAAAGGACTGCAATTCTGTTGCAGTTTCTTTGGCGTTGCCAGCCTTCCTGCGACTGCAAGTCTGAGTAAGGTCAGACTTATGCAGACTGCAGTCGCAGATGAACATTGCGATCATTGGTCATGAAGTTCATCCCGAACTGCGATAGCATAGCAGTTTTTAGCCAATGCAGGAAGGAGGTGGTATGCAATGCTAGAGATCGCAATGCAAAACTGCTAAGAGTGAGTACACATTAGACGACTCGCAATCGATGCATGTCATCAGCGCGGACCGGGGGGGGGGAAGGGGGTAGTGGGGGTCATGGTCAGTCCTCACTGGCGACCTACTGCAGTTCTGACAGAGGATCTTGCTGACAACGGCAGGAGCGCGCATCATCAGCATCATCAGCGATATAGGGGGTCATTCCGAGCTGATCGCTCGCTAGCAACTTTTTGCTGTGCTGCGATCAGATAGTCGTCGCCTAAGGGGTGTAGCTCTGGACTCACTCAGCCCTTGCGATCACTTCAGTCTTTTTGGTACCGGAATTGACGTCAGACACCCGCCCTAGAAACGCTTGGACATGCCTGCTTTTTTCCAAACACGCCCAGAAAACGGTCAGTTGACACCCACAAACGCCCTCTTTCTGTCTTGCGATCGGCTGTGCGAATGGATTCTTCGTTAAAATCCATTGCCCAGCGCCGATCCTCTTTGTACCCGTACGACGCACCTGCGCATTGTGGTGCATGCGCAGTTTTGCCAAGATTTAACCTAATCGCATTGCTGCAAAAAGTTGCAAGCGAGCAATCAACTCGGAATGACCCCCATAGTGCATACATACTTGACGATGTGAACGATATATTGCACAATCCGGACAACGGGGGGGTAATTCCAAGTTGATCGCAGCAGGAAAGTTTTTAGCAGTTGGGCAAAACCATGTGCACTGCAGAGGAGGCAGATATAACATTTGCAGAGAGAGTTATATTTGGGTGGGTTATTTTGTTTCTGTGCAGGGTAAATACTGGCTGCTTTATTTTTACACTGCAATTTAGATTGCAGATTGAACTCACCACACCCAAATCTAACTCTCTCTGCACATGTTACATCTGCCTCCCCTGCAGTGCACATGGTTTTGCCCAATTGCTATCAAAATTCCTGCTGCGATCAACTTGGAATTACCCCCAGTGTGCACACCCGTAAGAGCGGCTTTGCAATTATGATCCAACCTGAATAAGGCCCTATATTAAGTGGAGGACATACTCGGTTCTGCTGAAACCTTTGTTACAGTATAAGGTCTGTTTCACACACGCCGGTTTTGACCGGATGGCAAATAGTCGGACAAAAGTTGTTCGGATTTTTTGCCGGCCGGCAGTGCCTTTCACACACAACGGCTTTGAGTCGTGTTTAATGCTGTGTGCATGTGCAGCAGCTGCACAAAAAAAACACATTGTGTGTGAAAGAGGCCATACACACACACACTCCACTGCCTTCAGGGACGCCACGGCCCGGCAGCCGTCCTGTTCAGTGGATATTTCCAGCTGCAAACATGGCGACCGAGCCTAAGAGTAGACATGGGTGTGCAAAAATCTATTTAAAACTCCAGTACAAACACCAACATACACCTAATAGTTGAGACCAGCCATTGTCAAATCAGGTACTTTCCCCTTTAAGGTATTTCCATTTTTATATTATTTTCAAACTTTTTTTTCTTAACCAGAGTGTCATGGGTCAGGAATTTGTTCTGCCAGGAAAGCGTATAAACCAGTGGGATACGGGGGTTTAGCTTTCAATGCTTGGTGAACCAAGACAAACTGCTGTGCTGGACATTGCAATTAATTACCTCCAGGGACTTTCTCTAAATAGAGGTCTAGTTAAAAGACACTGTGTAATGAGTTTGTCAATAGTCTTTCAGTCTACGTATCAAATTTATTACCCGCCATCGCTGTTAGAAACAAGATGCTAGTACTGCTGTTTTTGTGTTTAGAATGCACACTCTAGGAAAGCTTATTGTGAATATGATATACTGCTCAGCAAATCAATGTAAATGACTTCTCTGCATCCATCTGTGGCCTCTCTTTTGTGTTTTTACTAGGAATGTCCGTTCTACACATGTTGCTTTATTACCAGTTATTATTTATTACCAGTTATTTATATAGCGCACACATATTCCGCAGCGCTTTACAAAGAATATTTGCCCATTCACATCAGTCCCTGCCCCAGTGGAGCTTACAATCTATATTCTCTACCACATGTACTCACATACACAATCAAACTAGGGTTAATTTTTGTTAGGAGACAATTAACCTACCAGTATATTTTTGGAATGTGGGAGGAAACCGGAGTACCCGGAGGAAACCCACGCAAGTACGGGGAGAATATACAAACTCCACACAGGTAGAGCCATGGTGGGAATCGAACCCATGATCTCAGTGCTGTGAGGCAGTAATACTAACCATTACATCATCTGTACTGCCCCTACTACTTTAGTGAAGTGTTCTAAAATTGTAGTGTTGTGTATAGTTACATGAACGATCGCAGTGACAGCCCCCATACCTTTCTATGGGGACTATGATCTATAACTTTCTATGGGGGACTACCGTAATGCCCCATTTTCCAGGCACTTTTTAGACCTTGGCACTTTTAGCTAACGCCATTGTAGCCCAAAGTCTGCACAAAGCGATTGTGAATCCGTGCAGAGGGGGTGGGGCTAAAATGGCACAATGTGTGTCATTTAGCCCCGGACCCTCCATGTGACGTTGCGATTGCCGTGATTATCTCCCCATCCTGCCCACTTCACTAGGAAGTTGACGGGATGCGGGAGATCTGTCTACTCTTCCAGGGGTGCTGGGGACCCGGACTACCCAGAAAAATTGGGAGTCTGACCCATAGTAAATAGCCCCAGAAAATTATTTAAAAATCCCCACAATATGCAGCAATGAGGGACACTGATTTTTGGGGCCTGATTGCATGTTATAATAAGGGCATACATTCACTGTCTCTGTGTATGGTATGTTGGCGTTAACTACTGTATGTTGACGGCAGAAGGCTGAAATTGATGATGTTGACACGGTTAAAATGTCGACGTAGTGCAATAATGCAACATGTCAACATTGTAAATGTCAACCCTGTCGTAAGCTAATCATTTCCATGAGGCTTAGGGTTAGGGGTGTCATTAGCAGTGCCGTTACTAGACATTTTAGCGCTGTGTGCAAGAAATATCACTGACGCCCCCCTATATATACAAAACAGGGTCAGTGAGCGCCGTAGGTGCGCGCCAAAAATATAGGGGCATGGCTTCATGGGGAAGGGGCGTGGACACAAAATAATACCAATACGTATTACGCTGTACAGAAGTCTCCATTCTTCAAATTACACCACACAGTAGCGTCACTTACACACATTACTCCAGGTAGAGTCCCCCTTTTTACACATTACGGCAGGCAGAGTCCCCTTTTTACACATTACGGCAGGCAGAGTCCCCTTTTTACACATTACAGCAGCACAGTCCCCCTTTTTACACATTACGGCAGGCAGAGTCCCCTTTTTATACATTACAGCAGCACAGTCCCCCTTTTTACACATTACGGCAGGCAGAGTCCCCTTTTTACACATTACAGCAGACAGTCCCCCTTTTTACACATTACGGCAGGCAGAGTCCCATTTTTACACATTACAGCAGCACAGTCCCCCTTTTTACACATTACGACAGTCAGAGTCCCCTTTTTACACATTACGGCAGCCAGTCCCCCTTTTTACACATTACGGCAGACAGCGTCCCCTTTTTACACATTACGGCAGACAGCATCCCCTTTTTACACATTACGGCAGACAGCATCCCCTTTTTACACATTACTGCAGACAGCATCCCCTTTTTACACATTACGGCAGGCAGCGTCCTTTTTTTACACATTACGGCAGACAGCGTCCCCTTTTTACACATTACGGCAGTCAGAGTCCCCTTTTTACACATTACGGTAGGCAGAGTCCCCTTTTTACACATTACGGCAGGCAGCGTCCCCTTTTTACACATTATGGCAGACAGTGTCCCCTTTTTACACATTACGACAGCCAGTCCCCCTTTTTACACATTACGGCTGGCAGAGTCCCCTTTTTACACATTACGGCAGACAGCGTCCACTTATTACACATTACGGCAGGCAGCGTCCCCTTTTTACACATTATGGCAGACAGCGTCCCTTTATTACACATTACGGCAGCAGAGTCCCCTTTTTACACATTACGGCAGCACAGTCATCCATTTTACACATTAGCCAGCCATAGTCCTCCCTTTTTTTTTTTTTTTTTACACATTAGGCAGGCAGAGTGTATGGGATCACCAATTACCCTGTGCCCCAGGCCTCACCTTCCTTCTTTTAGTAGTGTGTGATATGCAGTACCACAGGCAGACCCATAGTGCTGGAGCAGCAGCAACAGCAGCAGCAGCCGCCTCTCCCTCCACCCCCAAGTTCAGCTCCAAGCTCATCCCAGGACCGGGTCTTCTCCTCCTGTCACACAGGCAGCACAGGCTGTAAATCCGGCCCTGCACACAGCTAGTTATGCACACACACCTAGTTATGGCACTGGTCATTAGGGTTAGTATTAGGGTTACTGTTAGACTCAGGTACAGAATTACTACACAAACAGTATGTCGACATTCTGACATAACATCAGTGTCGACATGCTGAATTTCGACATGGTCATTGTTGATATTATAAACATGTGGACCATTCAATGTTGACATTACAGCAGTACGGACGGTGTAATGGTTAGCATTACTGCCTCACGGCACTGAGGTCATGGGTTTGATTCCCGCCACGGGCCTAGCTGTGTGGAGTTTGTATGTTCTCTCCATGCTTGTGCGGGCTTCCTATGGGTACTCCGGTTTTTAACCTTAGTTCAAACATATACTGGAAGGTTATTGGCTCCCAACATGAAATTAACCCTAGTGTGTAAGTGTGTGCACATGTGTTTAGGGCAGACTAGATGGGCCAAGTGCTATCACATTCTATGTTTCTATGACATAATGAATGTCGAACATATATACAGAACCCATAATAAGTAGCCCTGCTGTCTCCTACTGGGAGATGGTGTCCTCAACTGTCGCACAGGGGCAGATGTACTAAGCCGTGGAGAGAGATAAAGTACCAGCCAGTAAGCTCCTGTAATTTTTCAACCACAGCCTGTGTCATGGCAGTTAGCTGATTGGCTGGTACTTTATCTCTCTCCGCGTTATCACTCTCAAAGGCTTAGTACATCTTCCCCAACAAATCCACTCCTAACTATGGGTGTGTGGTTTCATGTCAATTATTGTACCTTTCCTTATACTAACTAATATTGAGTGGGTGGAAACATTGTGGTGAGGGCCGGTTCTAGCCCTTGTGGTACCCCGGGCGAAAATAGGGGCGTGGCTTCATACAGGGGCGTGGTCAGTTATGCCCCCTATAGAGTTGTGCCCCCATTTGTGCCCCCTGTAGAGTTCTGCCCCTAGTAGAGTTGTGCCCCCGACGTTTGTGCCCCCAGTTGAGTAGCGCCGCTTACAAAAATAAAAAATTAATACTTGCTATCCCCGCTCCTCATTTCTGACCGCTGCTAACCTCCGCTGCTGACCTCCGCCGGCGCCGCTCCTCGGATCTTTGGGAGAGACGTCATGACGTCTCTCCCATAGCACAGCATAGACACTAGAGTTCAATTATGATCCCTAGCGTCTATGTGCCAGTCCCACAATGCAGTGCGCGATGATGTCATCGCGCACCGCACAGCAAAGGTCCTCTCCACGAAGGGAAACTAGACGGGTAGCGTCTAGTTTCCTTCACAGCACCGGGGGGCACTGACCAACAGTAGCGGATCTTGCCAGGGCGGCGGCGACCTCCGTATGGCAGCGGCGCCCTCCGGAAGACGGCGCCCCAGGCAAAAATCCTGTGTACCCGTAGAAAGATCCGCTACTGATTGTGGTAGGTGAAGCTTGTATTAATTTGGGGCATTACCTTTATTTATAATGTAATTGACTTGGTGAATTACTGTACATTTACAGCAACAGCTGTAAGGGACAAATGTAATAACATGCTGGGTTTGGAAAGTGACAAAATAATGGGGATTTATCCGCAAAATTTAAAGCAGCAATTATTGTAAAGACGAAAAGGTCATGCCATTAAAAAACAGTTTCAGAAATCTCTGTACTTTCCAAATCCTGACGGCTATTGGGTTTGGCGCTAAGTTCTCAAACGCACAGATTTTAGCTGCAATCCAGTCTCCTGCATCCGCCATATGGTGAGTAAAGAACTCTACTCTGTATGGTAATTGTATCCTCCGTGATCACTATAGTGCAGCACGTATCTGAAGCAGAAGCACACACTGGGCCTGCTACTCAGTTGTGGGCAGATCCGTATACAGCCAGGTACTCAGAGAGGGTGAGCAGGTACTAATAACTTGTTCCCGGGTTTGTTTAAGGGGCCCAGGCCGGCTGTTTAGGAAGGAAAATGCTCCCCCCCCCCCCCCTTGTCCACCTCGCATAGTATTTTTTTTGGGGGGAGGGGGAGCTCTTGACCGCCCTGTATGCACCCACATCTAGTGGATTTTAACAAATACTGTTGCAAACATATAATTCCTGCATATCCCCGGGTAATTCTGACTCGTGAAATAGGAGTTTCTGGGTGGCAGCTGTTCCTAGGCATGCAACAGAACCATCTTGAGGGAGTGTCAGGGGAGCGTTGTATAGTTGTGCAGGGTTGGGTATTGTCAGGTCTCTGGTTTTGTCTGTCCCCGGCGGGGGCGCTAGTGGGTCAGTGTTGGTGCGATGTACAAAGCGGGGAGGCAGTATGAAAGTCCTGCGCATAAGCGCTAATATTTATTAATGCAAAGCAGATGGTAAAATACTGAATACAATGGAAACCGGTAATGTGGAAAACTGTGACAGGTAACTGAATCCAAACAACATAAAAGTCTCTTGCAGCAGAACGTAAAATAACTTGATAATGAATGCAGGTGAAATAACAGAACTCCAGTAGTATTTGGAAATACACAGTCTCTGAATAACACAGGGTAAACTGATAACGGTTAGGAAAGCAGAACTCCGGAATATATGAGTAACTCACAGTCTCTGTAAAGCACAAGTCCATATAGCCACACTTAGGCTAAAGCAGGAGACAGTCTCTAAGCCAGTAGATGTTATACGGCTGAGTTGCACAGATGGTATGCTGACAATTAGTGTACAGGTAAGTAATGAGAAAGAACACCTGAGGAGAGTCTCTTACTGCTGATGGGTTTGAAGCTGGATGTAGCTGAAGTCCGGAGTAACAGGAGAGCTGTAGAAATGGAAGCTGGAACAAATGTAGTATCCACAGGGGAACGCTGGAAACAGGAATGCAGGAACTGGGAGAACTAGACACAGGGTATGTGACTCGTTGTCCGAGGCAATAAGAGTGAGCCCCGGACAGGAACTTATACCCCTTGCTCTGCAGTGATTGGTCGCAGTGTTCTGCTGGAAACACAGGGCTGGATTAGATGCCGGGATTAGCTGAGTGCAGGTGTCATAGCAGCATCCACACGGACTGGATGCCGACACACAGCGGAACACCAACGCAGGACCAGACTCAGGGGTACTCAGCGACACGGGAGATGACGCTCGCGGTCAGCGCATCCATACAGCCGCGACTGGGGCCATGACCTCCGGAGGCCTGCACACCAGCGCGCTGGTAGGTGAGATGCAGCTGACCGCCGATTCCTGACACGTATGTTTTACCGATGGCTGGGATCCCATCGCCAGGATCGTGTCAGCAGAATGCTGTCTGGAAGAGGGGGGGCGAGCGCAAAGAAGCCCCTTGGAGGCTCGCTGCGCTTGCCACGCTGCTGGCTCTGTGGCTACACTCACCACAGATTCTATTCCCATTTTATGGGTGTCGGGTTTGTGAGGCTTCGGGATGTAGGGGGAGGTATTATGTAGAGATGAGCGGGTTCGGTTTCTCTGAATCCGAACCCGCCAGAACTTCATGTTTTTTTTCACGGGTCCGAGCGACTCGGATCTTCCCGCCTTGCTCGGTTAACCCGAGCGCGCCCGAACGTCATCATGACGCTGTCGGATTCTCGCGAGGCTCGGATTCTATCGCGAGACTCGGATTCTATATAAGGAGCCGCGCGTCGCCGCCATTTTCACACGTGCATTGAGATTGATAGGGAGAGGACGTGGCTGGCGTCCTCTCCATTTAGATTATAAGAGACTGAGAGAGATTTACTGGAGCTGACTAGGAGGAGTACTGTTACTGTAGAAGTGTAGAGACTGAGTGGAGAGAGTTTACTAGTGAGGACAGTGCAGTTTACTTTATAATCCGTTCTCTGCCTGAAAAAAGCGATACACAGCACACAGTGACTCAGTCACATACCATATCTGTGTGCACTGCTCAGGCTCAGGCCAGTGTGCTGCATCATCTATTATCTATATATAATATTATATATATCTGTCTGACTGCTCAGCTCACACAGCTTATAATTGTGGGGGAGACTAGGGGAGCACTACTGCAGTGCCAGTTATAGGTTATAGCAGGAGCCAGGAGTACATAATATATTATATAGTGAGTGACCACCAGACACACAGTGCAGTTTATTTAATATATCCGTTCTCTGCCTGAAAAAAGCGATACACACAGTGACTCAGTCAGTCACATACCATATCTGTGTGCACTGCTCAGGCTCAGGCCAGTGTGCTGCATCATCTATTATCTATATATAATATTATATATATCTGTCTGACTGCTCAGCTCACACAGCTTATAATTGTGGGGGAGACTGGGGAGCACTACTGCAGTGCCAGTTATAGGTTATAGCAGGAGCCAGGAGTACATAATATATTATATAGTGAGTGACCACCAGACACACAGTGCAGTTTATTTAATATATCCGTTCTCTGCCTGAAAAAAGCGATACACACAGTGACTCAGTCAGTCACATACCATATCTGTGTGCACTGCTCAGGCTCAGGCCAGTGTGCTGCATCATCTATTATCTATATATAATATTATATATATCTGTCTGACTGCTCAGCTCACACAGCTTATAATTGTGGGGGAGACTGGGGAGCACTACTGCAGTGCCAGTTATAGGTTATAGCAGGAGCCAGGAGTACATAATATATTATATAGTGAGTGACCACCAGACACACAGTGCAGTTTATTTAATATATCCGTTCTCTGCCTGAAAAAAGCGATACACACAGTGACTCAGTCAGTCACATACCATATCTGTGTGCACTGCTCAGGCTCAGGCCAGTGTGCTGCATCATCTATTATCTATATATAATATTATATATATCTGTCTGACTGCTCAGCTCACACAGCTTATAATTGTGGGGGAGACTGGGGAGCACTACTGCAGTGCCAGTTATAGGTTATAGCAGGAGCCAGGAGTACATAATATATTATATAGTGAGTGACCACCAGACACACAGTGCAGTTTATTTAATATATCCGTTCTCTGCCTGAAAAAAGCGATACACACAGTGACTCAGTCAGTCACATACCATATCTGTGTGCACTGCTCAGGCTCAGGCCAGTGTGCTGCATCATCTATATATATTATATATCTGTCTGACTGCTCAGCTCACACAGCTTATAATTGTGGGGGAGACTGGGGAGCACTACTGCAGTGCCAGTTATAGGTTATAGCAGGAGCCAGGAGTACATATTATATTAAAATTAAACAGTGCACACTTTTGCTGCAGGAGTGCCACTGCCAGTGTGACTGACCAGTGACCTGACCACACTGACCACCAGTATAGTTAGTAGTATACTTATATTGTGATTGCCTGAAAAAGTTAAACACTCGTCGTGTGACTTCACTTGTGTGTTTTTTTTTTTTTTATTCTATAAAAATAAAACTCATTCTGCTGACAGACAGTGTCCAGCAGGTCCGTCATTATATAATATATAATATATACCTGTCCGGCTGCAGTAGTGATATATATATATTTTTTATATCATTTATCATCCAGTCGCAGCAGACACAGTACGGTAGTTCACGGCTGTGGCTACCTCTGTGTCTCTGCACTCGGCAGGCAGTCCGTCCATAATTGTAATACCACCTAACCGTGGATTTTTTTCATTCTTCTTTATACATACATAGTTACATAGACATCTTCTCTTTATCAACCAGTCTATATTAGCTGCAGACACAGTACAGTACGGTAGTTCACGGCTGTGGCTACCTCTGTGTCTGCACTCGGCAGGCAGTCCGTCCATAATTGTATACCACCTAACCGTGGTTTTTTTTCATTCTTCTTTATACATACATAGTTACATAGACATCTTCTCTTTATCAACCAGTCTATATTAGCTGCAGACACAGTACAGTACGGTAGTTCACGGCTGTGGCTACCTCTGTGTCTGCACTCGGCAGGCAGTCCGTCCATAATTGTTTACCACCTAACCGTGGATTTTTTTCAGTCTTCTTTATACATACATAGTTACATAGACATCTTCTCTTTATCAACCAGTCTATATTAGCTGCAGACACAGTACAGTACGGTAGTTCACGGCTGTGGCTACCTCTGTGTCTGCAGTCGGCAGGCAGTCCATAATTGTATACTAGTATCCATCTCCATTGTTTACCTGAGGTGCCTTTTAGTTGTGCCTATTAAAATATGGAGAACAAAAATGTTGAGGTTCCAAAATTAGGGAAAGATCAAGATCCACTTCCACCTCGTGCTGAAGCTGCTGCCACTAGTCATGGCCGAGACGATGAAATGCCAGCAACGTCGTCTGCCAAGGCCGATGCCCAATGTCATAGTACAGAGCATGTCAAATCCAAAACACCAAATATCAGAAAAAAAAGGACTCCAAAACCTAAAATAAAATTGTCGGAGGAGAAGCGTAAACTTGCCAATATGCCATTTACCACACGGAGTGGCAAGGAACGGCTGAGGCCCTGGCCTATGTTCATGGCTAGTGGTTCAGCTTCACATGAGGATGGAAGCACTCAGCCTCTCGCTAGAAAAATGAAAAGACTCAAGCTGGCAAAAGCAGCACAGCAAAGAACTGTGCATTCTTCGAAATCCCAAATCCACAAGGAGAGTCCAATTGTGTCGGTTGCGATGCCTGACCTTCCCAACACTGGACGTGAAGAGCATGCGCCTTCCACCATTTGCACGCCCCCTGCAAGTGCTGGAAGGAGCACCCGCAGTCCAGTTCCTGATAGTCAGATTGAAGATGTCAGTGTTGAAGTACACCAGGATGAGGAGGATATGGGTGTTGCTGGCGCTGGGGAGGAAATTGACCAGGAGGATTCTGATGGTGAGGTGGTTTGTTTAAGTCAGGCACCCGGGGAGACACCTGTTGTCCGTGGGAGGAATATGGCCGTTGACATGCCAGGTGAAAATACCAAAAAAATCAGCTCTTCGGTGTGGAGGTATTTCACCAGAAATGCGGACAACAGGTGTCAAGCCGTGTGTTCCCTTTGTCAAGCTGTAATAAGTAGGGGTAAGGACGTTAACCACCTCGGAACATCCTCCCTTATACGTCACCTGCAGCGCATTCATAATAAGTCAGTGACAAGTTCAAAAACTTTGGGTGACAGCGGAAGCAGTCCACTGACCAGTAAATCCCTTCCTCTTGTAACCAAGCTCACGCAAACCACCCCACCAACTCCCTCAGTGTCAATTTCCTCCTTCCCCAGGAATGCCAATAGTCCTGCAGGCCATGTCACTGGCAATTCTGACGAGTCCTCTCCTGCCTGGGATTCCTCCGATGCATCCTTGCGTGTAACGCCTACTGCTGCTGGCGCTGCTGTTGTTGCCGCTGGGAGTCGATGGTCATCCCAGAGGGGAAGTCGTAAGCCCACTTGTACTACTTCCAGTAAGCAATTGACTGTTCAACAGTCCTTTGCGAGGAAGATGAAATATCACAGCAGTCATCCTACTGCAAAGCGGATAACTGAGGCCTTGACAACTATGTTGGTGTTAGACGTGCGTCCGGTATCCGCCGTTAGTTCACAGGGAACTAGACAATTTATTGAGGCAGTGTGCCCCCGTTACCAAATACCATCTAGGTTCCACTTCTCTAGGCAGGCGATACCGAGAATGTACACGGACGTCAGAAAAAGACTCACCAGTGTCCTAAAAAATGCAGTTGTACCCAATGTCCACTTAACCACGGACATGTGGACAAGTGGAGCAGGGCAGGGTCAGGACTATATGACTGTGACAGCCCACTGGGTAGATGTATGGACTCCCGCCGCAAGAACAGCAGCGGTGGCACCAGTAGCAGCATCTCGCAAACGCCAACTCTTTCCTAGGCAGGCTACGCTTTGTATCACCGCTTTCCAGAATACGCACACAGCTGAAAACCTCTTACGGCAACTGAGGAAGATCATCGCGGAATGGCTTACCCCAATTGGACTCTCCTGTGGATTTGTGGCATCGGACAACGCCAGCAATATTGTGTGTGCATTAAATATGGGCAAATTCCAGCACGTCCCATGTTTTGCACATACCTTGAATTTGGTGGTGCAGAATTTTTTAAAAAACGACAGGGGCGTGCAAGAGATGCTGTCGGTGGCCAGAAGAATTGCGGGACCCTTTCGGCGTACAGGCACCACGTACAGAAGACTGGAGCACCACCAAAAACTACTGAACCTGCCCTGCCATCATCTGAAGCAAGAAGTGGTAACGAGGTGGAATTCAACCCTCTATATGCTTCAGAGGTTGGAGGAGCAGCAAAAGGCCATTCAAGCCTATACAATTGAGCACGATATAGGAGGTGGAATGCACCTGTCTCAAGTGCAGTGGAGAATGATTTCAACGTTGTGCAAGGTTCTGATGCCCTTTGAACTTGCCACACGTGAAGTCAGTTCAGACACTGCCAGCCTGAGTCAGGTCATTCCCCTCATCAGGCTTTTGCAGAAGAAGCTGGAGGCATTGAAGAAGGAGCTAAAAGGGAGCGATTCCGCTAGGCATGTGGGACTTGTGGATGCAGCCCTTAATTCGCTTAACAAGGATTCACGGGTGGTCAATCTGTTGAAATCAGAGCACTACATTTTGGCCACCGTGCTCGATCCTAGATTTAAAGCCTACCTTGGATCTCTCTTTCCGGCAGACACAAGTCTGCTGGGGTTGAAAGACCTGCTGGTGACAAAATTGTCAAGTCAAGCGGAACGCGACCTGTCAACATCTCCTCCTTCACATTCTCCCGCAACTGGGGGTGCGAGGAAAAGGCTCAGAATTCCGAGCCCACCCGCTGGCGGTGATGCAGGGCAGTCTGGAGCGACTGCTGATGCTGACATCTGGTCCGGACTGAAGGACCTGACAACGATTACGGACATGTCGTCTACTGTCACTGCATATGATTCTCTCAACATTGATAGAATGGTGGAGGATTATATGAGTGACCGCATCCAAGTAGGCACGTCACACAGTCCGTACTTATACTGGCAGGAAAAAGAGGCAATTTGGAGGCCCTTGCACAAACTGGCTTTATTCTACCTAAGTTGCCCTCCCACAAGTGTGTACTCCGAAAGAGTGTTTAGTGCCGCCGCTCACCTTGTCAGCAATCGGCGTACGAGGTTACATCCAGAAAATGTGGAGAAGATGATGTTCATTAAAATGAATTATAATCAATTCCTCCGCGGAGACATTGACCAGCAGCAATTGCCTCCACAAAGTACACAGGGAGCTGAGATGGTGGATTCCAGTGGGGACGAATTGATAATCTGTGAGGAGGGGGATGTACACGGTGATATATCGGAGGGTGAAGATGAGGTGGACATCTTGCCTCTGTAGAGCCAGTTTGTGCAAGGAGAGATTAATTGCTTGTTTTTTGGGGGGGGTCCAAACCAACCCGTCATATCAGTCACAGTCGTGTGGCAGACCCTGTCACTGAAATGATGGGTTGGTTAAAGTGTGCATGTCCTGTTTTGTTTATACAACATAAGGGTGGGTGGGAGGGCCCAAGGACAATTCCATCTTGCACCTCTTTTTTCTTTTCTTTTTCTTTGCATCATGTGCTGATTGGGGAGGGTTTTTTGGAAGGGACATCCTGCGTGACACTGCAGTGCCACTCCTAGATGGGCCCGGTGTTTGTGTCGGCCACTAGGGTCGCTAATCTTACTCACACAGTCAGCTACCTCATTGCGCCTCTTTTTTTCTTTGCGTCATGTGCTGTTTGGGGAGGGTTTTTTGGAAGGGACATCCTGCGTGACACTGCAGTGCCACTCCTAGATGGGCCCGGTGTTTGTGTCGGCCACTAGGGTCGCTAATCTTACTCACACAGCTACCTCATTGCGCCTCTTTTTTTCTTTGCGTCATGTGCTGTTTGGGGAGGGTTTTTTGGAAGGGACATCCTGCGTGACACTGCAGTGCCACTCCTAGATGGGCCCGGTGTTTGTGTCGGCCACTAGGGTCGCTAATCTTACTCACACAGCTACCTCATTGCGCCTCTTTTTTTCTTTGCGTCATGTGCTGTTTGGGGAGGGTTTTTTGGAAGGGCCATCCTGCGTGACACTGCAGTGCCACTCCTAGATGGGCCCGGTGTTTGTGTCGGCCACTAGGGTCGCTAATCTTACTCACACAGCTACCTCATTGCGCCTCTTTTTTTCTTTGCGTCATGTGCTGTTTGGGGAGGGTTTTTTGGAAGGGACATCCTGCGTGACACTGCAGTGCCACTCCTAGATGGGCCCGGTGTTTGTGTCGGCCACTAGGGTCGCTTATCTTACTCACACAGCGACCTCGGTGCAAATTTTAGGACTAAAAATAATATTGTGAGGTGTGAGGTATTCAGAATAGACTGAAAATGAGTGTAAATTATGGTTTTTGAGGTTAATAATACTTTGGGATCAAAATGACCCCCAAATTCTATGATTTAAGCTGTTTTTTAGTGTTTTTTGAAAAAAACACCCGAATCCAAAACACACCCGAATCCGACAAAAAAAATTCGGTGAGGTTTTGCCAAAACGCGTTCGAACCCAAAACACGGCCGCGGAACCGAACCCAAAACCAAAACACAAAACCCGAAAAATTTCAGGCGCTCATCTCTAGTATTATGACCGGCGGTCTCCTGACCACATGCCATTGTGATTATGCTGAAGAGATTCCTAATTTCAGGTGGTTCTCCTCCTGCACTGAGTAGGTGCCAGTGCCAGTACTAGTGATGGCAGCTGCAATGGCGGATGAAAGAAGTGGTGTGGTGCGATGTCGCATTGGCATTCCATCCGCATTCAGGCCCACCGTGTGGTGGCCACAGGGAACGCCACATCACAGTATTGTATATGGTGTAAAAGCAATTTTATCCTTTGCAATATAATTAGAGTCTCAAATTCATTTCTAGATTATAATATGGGATCTATTATTCACCAGGATTTTCTCAATAAATTACTTCATATCACATAGTTTAGCTCAGAGTAATCTTGCTTCCGAAAAGAGGGTGACCCGTGCAGTACTTTCCCCATAGTAAAGCATACTTGCGTACTCTCCAAGAGCTATTGGGAGGCCCCTAAAAATTGGGAGGAACTCCTGGGCGCCCGGAAAAGTGGGCAAGTCTCCCGGAGCCGGCCCCACTGCCCGCAGCCGCCTGCAGCCATCTGTGAAAGCGAGTGGTCCGGAGGGGAAGTCGAGGAGACTGAATCGCACCATCATAGACATAGAAACATAGAATTTGACGGCATATAAGAACCACTTGGCCCATCTAGTCTGCCCCTTTTTTATTTTTCCTTTAGGTAATCTCAACCCTTTTTGAACCTTAATTCTTTGTAAGGATATTCATGTGCCTATGCCAAGCATGTTTAAATTGCTCTACAGTCTTAGCCTCTACCACCTCTGATGGGAGGCTATTCCACTTATCAACTACCCTTTCTGTGAAGTAATTTTTCCTTAAATTTCCCCTGAACCTGCCTCCCTCCAGTCTCAGTGTATGTCCTCGAATTCTAATACTTCTCTTCCTTTGAAGAATGTTTCCCTCCTGAACTTTGTTAAAAGCTTTGGTATATTTGAAAGTTTCTATCATGTCCCCCCTTTCCCTTATCTCCTCAAAACTATACATGTTAAGATCTTTTAGCCTTTCCGGGTAAGTTTTGTGATGTAGGCCATGCACCATTTTAGTTGCCCTTCTTGTACACTCTCTAATGTATTTATATCCTTCTGGAGATATGGTCTCCAGAACTGGACACAGCATTCCAGATGAGGCCGTACCAATGACCAATGACAATACAGTGGCATTATTACTTATTTTTTCCTGCTACTGATTCCTCTCCCTATGCAACCAAGCATCTGACTTGCCTTTCTCATTGCTTTGTTGCATTGCTTTCCTGCCTTTAAGTCACTTGAAATAGTGACTCCTAAATCCCTTTCCTCCTCAGTAGTTTCCATTATAAGACCTTTGATACTATATTTAGCCTTTGGGTTTTTGGGACCCAAGTGCATGATTTTGCATTTTTTAGCATTAAACTGTAGTTGCCACGTTCTTGACCATTTCTCAAGCCTAGCTAGGTCATCAATCATTTGTTTTATCTCTCCCCAAGTGTGTCTACCCTGTTGCATATCTTTGCATCATCTGCAAAAAGGCATTATTTCCCTTCAATACCATTTGCAATGTCACCAGCAAAGATATTAAAGAGAACTGGACCAAGTACAGATCCCTGGGGTACTCCACTGGTAACATTTCCCTCCATAGATTGCACTCCATTTTCTACAACTGTCTGTTTCCTATCCTGCAACCAGGTTCTTATCCATTTAACTGTTTTATAATCCACTCCCACGCTTTCAAGTTTATTTAGCAGTCTGCGATGTGGGACAGTGTCTTGCTAAAGTCTAGATATGCTACATCTACAGCTCCCCCTTGATCTATTATTTTTATCACAGAGTCAAAAAAGACCCGCCTCCACTTTACAATACCAGGAAGCTGGGGATTGTATCCATCTGGGAAGTCCATGCTGCCTTGTGTTGCGCATATTATGAATGACGTCGTAACATAGATTTCTGTAGGCAGCCCGGCGGGTCCCTGGGAACCCGTGGCCAGGCTTGTAGTGAGAGCATTTCCAGCAGACTGTAAGTTCCACTGAAATTGACAGAGGGTGCACCACGCTGGCTGGAGACTCCGGCAGCGGTCTAGTAACCACTGCTGACAGCCTGCCGGGTGCTGGCTCCAGGGGCGCTCACTAGTTTCTTTTTCTACCACACGAGCATATGTCACTCACAGAGAGAAGGCGAGACACAGAAGAAGAAAAATGAAAGACGTTGAGGTGTGTGCTAGCTGGAGTGACACAAGAGAAGGAGCTGGGTGCAGGAGCACATTAGGGGAGGCTAACTGGAGGTGCACTTTAGGGTGGGGGGTTAGCTGGAGTGACACATTAGGGTGATCTGGCTGGAATGGCACATGGGTGGGGCTGGCTGCAGGGGCACATTAGGGGGGCTGGCTAGAGTGATACATGGGGGGGTGGCTGAAGGGGCAAATGAGGGGGATGGAGAGACACATGAGAGGGGGATGGGGCAAATGAGAAAGATTGGCCTTGATGGCCATGGTACTCGGACCTCCTAACCATGGCTCTGGAGGATCCCTGGCCTCTGCCGCTCCAAAAGGATCTTCTTCAACAAGGTCCGTTTGTCTATCCAGACTTACAGCGGCTATGTTTGTCGACTTGGAAGTTGAGTGGGAGATTCTAGAAAGAAAAGGTCTTCCCTACATGGTTATTTCCACCATGGTCCAGGCCAGGAAGATGGTTACGTCTAAACACTATCATCGTATCTGGAAAAAGTATGTTTCCTGGTGTGAAAGTAGGAAGGTTTCTCCTGTGGAGTTTAGAATTGGTAGTTTTCTACTCTTCCTGCTAGCTGACCATCTCAAGCGCCTCGTCAAATGACTGATACACCACCGAGCAATAAGCCGGTGGTATTGCGTCGTTGACCGATGCCCCTGGCGGGTAAGAAAGATGCTGTATGAGCCGAAAAGCGCCCGGGGTCTTCTTCGGAACCACCCCGACCGGGGAGATGACCAAGTCATCCACCGGGGGTGATCTAAAAGGCCCCTCCATCCTGCCCAACCTGACCTCCTTATCCACTTTCTCCCGCAGGACAGTCGGCAAGGCCCGTGCAGACTGGAGGTTTCTCTGTGCCCGCACTGACACCTCGCTTGCAACAGGCAAGCGAAAACCAAACTTAAAACCATCTAACAAAAACTTCGCATCCGTTCTATTTGGATACATATCCAACCATTTGCCCATCGTTTCCAACTTAACTGGCGTTGGGGCTCTGCTGAGCGGTCCCGCTCGCGGCCTGCTTCGAGTAAGCCTGCTTTCCCCTGTTTCCCTGTCGCCCCCCTTTGAAACAAGAGGAGGCTGGGTGGGCTCCTCCACAATGCTGGCAGGAGTGACGAAACCGACACTGCTTGCCATAGGAACATGTTCCGCTGTTAAAAGCGAAGCATTTCCCCCGAGGAGCAGACCGCCCGCCCCCGCGAGCGGCCAATCCGCCTGTCCTGGCAATTCCTCCGTCCGCGACCGCCCCCTGGGCTGATGACCCCGCGCGACGCACACCTGTTCCCTGTTTCTGGGGTTCCGCCTCTTGTTGTGATGCCCGGGTCACTTTGAGCCAGACCTCCACATCTTTGAAACCAAAATCCATGACCCGCAGCCCATCCTGTTTCTCCCGAAACTCTTGGTCATACTGCCGCCATTCCGAGCCCGCGGACGTGCGCTGCATGTCATGCACGAGATGCAGGTACCGGATAATATTCATGTGTTCTTCCGGCCTATCCTCCAAATAGCATGCCGCAAACACCCAGAAACCGGCCAGCCAATTATCAAAAGACCGGAAAGCTTCTGTCCCCATGCCCGTCTTAGCGGCCGCCGCTTTGTAGTCCCTCTTCATGGCCCTAGTCAAGACGAATAAGTCCACGAAGTCACCTCTACGTATCTTCTTGCGGCAGCTGTCTCGCAGCCCCCTCATAACTGCGGTGTACTCGCAGCGCACTACCCCCGGCAGATCGCGCCGCTTCTTTGCCCTACGCTCTTCCACACTCATTCGCCTGCGTCGCTTGCGCCTCTTCTGCTGCTTTGCCGCTCTTTTGGCAAGTTTCTCGGCCTCCCTCCTTGCCCTAGCAGTACTATCCGCGTCGGACGCCTGCGACGCTAAAGAAGAGGAGGACGAGGAGGACGAAGAGCTTCGTGAACTCGAGCTCGTGGTGGAAACTGATATAGACTGTACCAACTCACCGGATGCCATCGACCTCTCCGACCCGGATCCTTCGTTTTCTTCCGTCCAATCATCGTCCGCCACGAAATCTGCCCAATCTCTTTCACTTCGGCCCTCTGTGGAAGACAAAACAGAAGAGGGCCCGGCCCGCGCTTGCGGCGCACGCCGGGCACCCCGTGCGGAATGCGCAGTGACTGTGCGCCCCCGCTGCTCCCGTTCTGGCCCTAGCTCCAGCTCCGCCGCGGCGGCCCCCAGCTCTCGGCAGGCTCGTGCTACTCGCTGCGCCGCTGATGCCCTTCGATCGCCAGACCCCCTGCGTCCCGCAGACTGGCCAACATCCGTCCTTGCCCTAGGGGAGGCCACTGCTGCTAACGGCCCCAGAGCCTCCACCACCGTGGCCAGCGCCGACGCCATGGCCCCAGGAGGAACCCGTGCGGCGCGACCCGCGGAAACGCCGCCCGATGGACGGCCGGTCCTTGGTTGGGCGCGAGCCCGCGCCCACCGACCGCCTGACGCGCCCCGGGGACCCTGCTCCTCGTGCTCTAAACCGAAGGCAAGTGCACCCCGGACAGCCCTACCACTCTCAAATTCCGAGCCCACTTCTTCCCTCTCCGGGGAAGCAGAAAAATCCCCTGGTCCTGTGGAGGACCCACTGTCGGGCTCAGCGGCCCGTGCCGCGGCCCTGCGGCCGCTGACCCATTCCCTGTCTCCCTTCCTGCCGCGGGACCCGCTGTGCCCCGCGGTATTCATGGGGACCTGCTGCCCCCCCGCGCGTGCTCCCCCGCGTGTCACCTGGCCCGCGGAGGGCGCACCCGCCCGCTGGCCCCGGCCATCCCTTGCCGCTGATGCTGTACCCCCTCCTCCTACTGCCCTCTCCATGCGCCCAGCGCTGCCTACTCGAGGCATACGCTGCACCCCCCTCATGTGTTCACTCCCCCTGCCGTCTACCGGCATCCGGGGAGAAGAAGCGGGTGATCTGTGCGGAGTTGGCCCCGCTGCGCGCGCACGTGCGCGGCCCGCGGCGTCCGGAACGAGCGTGGGCGCGCGCGCGCCTCAGGCGCGCGTCCCACGTCCTCCCGCCAACGGTCTCCCGCATTGATCCTCCTCCTCGGCCGCCGCGCGAGGCTCCTGCATAGGCCCCGCGCGGCGACCGCCTGCTCCCGCACCTGTCCTCTCCCCCCGCCCGGCACGAACACTCGGCCGCGGCGAGGAAGGAGAGTTACTGTCTGCCGCTCCCGGGCGCTCACCGCAGCGCGCACGCGCGCGCCCGCGGGCGCCCGACCTGATCCCGGGAACGGCGGCCCCCGGAGGGGACGGCCGCCGCCCGCTGATCCTCGGGTGGCCTGAAAGGACCACCGGTCCCCCACGCCGCCCTCGTCCGGCCGAAGTGCCCAACCCGGCCCCCGGCGGCGAGCCCGCCCGGACCCCGTCCGCGCTGCCTGCGGCCGTGAGTGTAGAGGCCCTAGGGGACGGAGCCCCGTCCCTCAGGCCGCCCACCGCCGCCTCAGGGCCCGCTCGGACGTCCGAGCCGCTGTACCGAGCCGGGGCCCTTAGCACGCGCCGGGGCCTAGCAGACATGTTAGCAGGTAGACAAACCAGGGGAGAGGGTATAAATAGTGAGGGGTTCTCTGGAGAGGAGAATCACCACAAATGGTCACGTGAATACACTATGTGTACAGCAAAAGCCCAAGGAAAAAACAAAAATTTTGCTTGCACTGCAGCACTCACCAAAACCAAATCACCAAGAGACTTAAGATGGCTTCGCCTTCCCTATATATATCAAGCCCTCCCCTTAAAGAAGGCTGTACTTTTCTTACAGCTAGGTCCACCCCTCCCCAGATGTTTAACTCTTTTCTCTCCTATGCAGTCAATACTCTCTTCTTCTGGTGCTGGTTCTCCCAAGTGAATAATCAGTACCACTTCTTTGAAATAAATAGTATATTGAAGCTTCGTAGTATGGTATCAATACAAATGTGTCATGATTATCTGGTACAGCATGTGATAAACTGTATAAACTTACATAACAATTATATATTTTAACATGAAAGATAACAAAATTAACTTCCCTGTGCTATTTCCTTTATTCTATCAGTTTAAAAATGTAAATTAATTTCTCTACATATTTAGAGATAGGAACATTTATGTAATAGATTGATCAATTAAGGGTTAAATTGTGAAGTTTAGCAGCCATTACCTATAAGTCCCACGTTTTAAACCACATTCATGCACTTAACTTGAGAGCTAATTGTTATTCAGTTAGAATACCTTTTATTAAATAACGCATTTCAACATATTGCCACATCCAGGATTCAAACCTGTAACTTGTTGCATTCCAGTCAAACACCCTACTCCAGAGGTTCCCAAACTGTGTGCCGTGGCTCCCTGGGGTGCCTCAGGACACTTGCAGGGGTGCCCTGGGTTGGTGGTCCAGGACCAATTCAAACTATTCATGGTCAATATAATAGGCAAAACCAGTGCTGGTGGCCGCCAGTCATAAAATATGTGGCCAAACAGAGGCAAATCTTGTCCCTCACCACACAACTGAGCCTAAGGATGACATATAAACTAGAGATGAGCGCCTGAAATTTTTCGGGTTTTGTGTTTTGGTTTTGGGTTCGGTTCCGCGGCCGTGTTTTGGGTTCGAACGCGTTTTGGCAAAACCTCACCGAATTTTTTTTGTCGGATTCGGGTGTGTTTTGGATTCGGGTGTTTTTTTCAAAAAACACTAAAAAACAGCTTAAATCATAGAATTTGGGGGTCATTTTGATCCCAAAGTATTATTAACCTCAAAAACCATAATTTACACTCATTTTCAGTCTATTCTGAATACCTCACACCTCACAATATTATTTTTAGTCCTAAAATTTGCACCGAGGTCGCTGTGTGAGTAAGATAAGCGACCCTAGTGGCCAACACAAACACCGGGCCCATCTAGGAGTGGCACTGCAGTGTCACGCAGGATGTCCCTTCCAAAAAACCCTCCCCAAACAGCACATGACGCAAAGAAAAAAAGAGGCGCAATGAGGTAGCTGTGTGAGTAAGATTAGCGACCCTAGTGGCCGACACAAACACCGGGCCCATCTAGGAGTGGCACTGCAGTGTCACGCAGGATGGCCCTTCCAAAAAACCCTCCCCAAACAGCACATGACGCAAAGAAAAAAAGAGGCGCAATGAGGTAGCTGTGTGAGTAAGATTAGCGACCCTAGTGGCCGACACAAACACCGGGCCCATCTAGGAGTGGCACTGCAGTGTCACGCAGGATGTCCCTTCCAAAAAACCCTCCCCAAACAGCACATGACGCAAAGAAAAAAAGAGGCGCAATGAGGTAGCTGTGTGAGTAAGATTAGCGACCCTAGTGGCCGACACAAACACCGGGCCCATCTAGGAGTGGCACTGCAGTGTCACGCAGGATGTCCCTTCCAAAAAACCCTCCCCAATCAGCACATGATGCAAAGAAAAAGAAAAGAAAAAAGAGGTGCAAGATGGAATTGTCCTTGGGCCCTCCCACCCACCCTTATGTTGTATAAACAAAACAGGACATGCACACTTTAACCAACCCATCATTTCAGTGACAGGGTCTGCCACACGACTGTGACTGATATGACGGGTTGGTTTGGACCCCCCCCAAAAAAGAAGCAATTAATCTCTCCTTGCACAAACTGGCTCTACAGAGGCAAGATGTCCACCTCATCTTCACCCTCCGATATATCACCGTGTACATCCCCCTCCTCACAGATTATCAATTCGTCCCCACTGGAATCCACCATCTCAGCTCCCTGTGTACTTTGTGGAGGCAATTGCTGCTGGTCAATGTCTCCGCGGAGGAATTGATTATAATTCATTTTAATGAACATCATCTTCTCCACATTTTCTGGATGTAACCTCGTACGCCGATTGCTGACAAGGTGAGCGGCGGCACTAAACACTCTTTCGGAGTACACACTTGTGGGAGGGCAACTTAGGTAGAATAAAGCCAGTTTGTGCAAGGGCCTCCAAATTGCCTCTTTTTCCTGCCAGTATAAGTACGGACTGTGTGACGTGCCTACTTGGATGCGGTCACTCATATAATCCTCCACCATTCTATCAATGTTGAGAGAATCATATGCAGTGACAGTAGACGACATGTCCGTAATCGTTGTCAGGTCCTTCAGTCCGGACCAGATGTCAGCATCAGCAGTCGCTCCAGACTGCCCTGCATCACCGCCAGCGGGTGGGCTCGGAATTCTGAGCCTTTTCCTCGCACCCCCAGTTGCGGGAGAATGTGAAGGAGGAGATGTTGACAGGTCGCGTTCCGCTTGACTTGACAATTTTGTCACCAGCAGGTCTTTCAACCCCAGCAGACCTGTGTCTGCCGGAAAGAGAGATCCAAGGTAGGCTTTAAATCTAGGATCGAGCACGGTGGCCAAAATGTAGTGCTCTGATTTCAACAGATTGACCACCCGTGAATCCTTGTTAAGCGAATTAAGGGCTGCATCCACAAGTCCCACATGCCTAGCGGAATCGCTCCCTTTTAGCTCCTTCTTCAATGCCTCCAGCTTCTTCTGCAAAAGCCTGATGAGGGGAATGACCTGACTCAGGCTGGCAGTGTCTGAACTGACTTCACGTGTGGCAAGTTCAAAGGGCATCAGAACCTTGCACAACGTTGAAATCATTCTCCACTGCACTTGAGACAGGTGCATTCCACCTCCTATATCGTGCTCAATTGTATAGGCTTGAATGGCCTTTTGCTGCTCCTCCAACCTCTGAAGCATATAGAGGGTTGAATTCCACCTCGTTACCACTTCTTGCTTCAGATGATGGCAGGGCAGGTTCAGTAGTTTTTGGTGGTGCTCCAGTCTTCTGTACGTGGTGCCTGTACGCCGAAAGTGTCCCGCAATTTTTCTGGCCACCGACAGCATCTCTTGCACGCCCCTGTCGTTTTTTAAAAAATTCTGCACCACCAAATTCAAGGTATGTGCAAAACATGGGACGTGCTGGAATTTGCCCATATTTAATGCACACACAATATTGCTAGCGTTGTCCGATGCCACAAATCCACAGGAGAGTCCAATTGGGGTAAGCCATTCCGCGATGATCTTCCTCAGTTGCCGTAAGAGGTTTTCAGCTGTGTGCGTATTCTGGAAAGCGGTGATACAAAGCGTAGCCTGCCTAGGAAAGAGTTGGCGTTTGCGAGATGCTGCTACTGGTGCCGCCGCTGCTGTTCTTGCGGCGGGAGTCCATACATCTACCCAGTGGGCTGTCACAGTCATATAGTCCTGACCCTGCCCTGCTCCACTTGTCCACATGTCCGTGGTTAAGTGGACATTGGGTACAACTGCATTTTTTAGGACACTGGTGAGTCTTTTTCTGACGTCCGTGTACATTCTCGGTATCGCCTGCCTAGAGAAGTGGAACCTAGATGGTATTTGGTAACGGGGGCACACTGCCTCAATAAATTGTCTAGTTCCCTGTGAACTAACGGCGGATACCGGACGCACGTCTAACACCAACATAGTTGTCAAGGACTCAGTTATCCGCTTTGCAGTAGGATGACTGCTGTGATATTTCATCTTCCTCGCAAAGGACTGTTGAACAGTCAATTGCTTACTGGAAGTAGTACAAGTGGGCTTACGACTTCCCCTCTGGGATGACCATCGACTCCCAGCGGCAACAACAGCAGCGCCAGCAGCAGTAGGCGTTACACGCAAGGATGCATCGGAGGAATCCCAGGCAGGAGAGGACTCGTCAGAATTGCCAGTGACATGGCCTGCAGGACTATTGGCATTCCTGGGGAAGGAGGAAATTGACACTGAGGGAGTTGGTGGGGTGGTTTGCGTGAGCTTGGTTACAAGAGGAAGGGATTTACTGGTCAGTGGACTGCTTCCGCTGTCACCCAAAGTTTTTGAACTTGTCACTGACTTATTATGAATGCGCTGCAGGTGACGTATAAGGGAGGATGTTCCGAGGTGGTTAACGTCCTTACCCCTACTTATTACAGCTTGACAAAGGGAACACACGGCTTGACACCTGTTGTCCGCATTTCTGGTGAAATACCTCCACACCGAAGAGCTGATTTTTTTGGTATTTTCACCTGGCATGTCAACGGCCATATTCCTCCCACGGACAACAGGTGTCTCCCCGGGTGCCTGACTTAAACAAACCACCTCACCATCAGAATCCTCCTGGTCAATTTCCTCCCCAGCGCCAGCAACACCCATATCCTCCTCATCCTGGTGTACTTCAACACTGACATCTTCAATCTGACTATCAGGAACTGGACTGCGGGTGCTCCTTCCAGCACTTGCAGGGGGCGTGCAAATGGTGGAAGGCGCATGCTCTTCACGTCCAGTGTTGGGAAGGTCAGGCATCGCAACCGACACAATTGGACTCTCCTTGTGGATTTGGGATTTCGAAGAATGCACAGTTCTTTGCTGTGCTGCTTTTGCCAGCTTGAGTCTTTTCATTTTTCTAGCGAGAGGCTGAGTGCTTCCATCCTCATGTGAAGCTGAACCACTAGCCATGAACATAGGCCAGGGCCTCAGCCGTTCCTTGCCACTCCGTGTGGTAAATGGCATATTGGCAAGTTTACGCTTCTCCTCCGACAATTTTATTTTAGGTTTTGGAGTCCTTTTTTTACTGATATTTGGTGTTTTGGATTTGACATGCTCTGTACTATGACATTGGGCATCGGCCTTGGCAGACGACGTTGCTGGCATTTCATCGTCTCGGCCATGACTAGTGGCAGCAGCTTCAGCACGAGGTGGAAGTGGATCTTGATCTTTCCCTAATTTTGGAACCTCAACATTTTTGTTCTCCATATTTTAATAGGCACAACTAAAAGGCACCTCAGGTAAACAATGGAGATGGATGGATTGGATACTAGTATACAATTATGGACGGGCTGCCGAGTGCCGACACAGAGGTAGCCACAGCCGTGAACTACCGCACTGTACTGTGTCTGCTGCTAATATATAGACTGGTTGATAAAGAGATAGTATACTCGTAACTAGTATGTATGTATAAAGAAAGAAAAAAAAAACACGGTTAGGTGGTATATACAATTATGGACGGGCTGCCGAGTGCCGACACAGAGGTAGCCACAGCCGTGAACTACCGCACTGTACTGTGTCTGCTGCTAATATATAGACTGGTTGATAAAGAGATAGTATACTCGTAACTACTATGTATGTATAAAGAAAGAAAAAAAAACCACGGTTAGGTGGTATATACAATTATGGACGGGCTGCCGAGTGCCGACACAGAGGTAGCCACAGCCGTGAACTACCGCACTGTACTGTGTCTGCTGCTAATATATAGACTGGTTGATAAAGAGATAGTATACTCGTAACTAGTATGTATGTATAAAGAAAGAAAAAAAAACCACGGTTAGGTGGTATATACAATTATGGACGGGCTGCCGAGTGCCGACACAGAGGTAGCCACAGCCGTGAACTACCGCACTGTACTGTGTCTGCTGCTAATATATAGACTGGTTGATAAAGAGATAGTATACTCGTAACTAGTATGTATGTATAAAGAAAGAAAAAAAAACCACGGTTAGGTGGTATATACAATTATGGACGGGCTGCCGAGTGCCGACACAGAGGTAGCCACAGCCGTGAACTACCGCACTGTACTGTGTCTGCTGCTAATATAGACTGGTTGATAAAGAGATAGTATACTCGTAACTAGTATGTATGTATAAAGAAAGAAAAAAAAACCACGGTTAGGTGGTATATACAATTATGGACGGGCTGCCGAGTGCCGACACAGAGGTAGCCACAGCCGTGAACTACCGCACTGTACTGTGTCTGCTGCTAATATATAGACTGGTTGATAAAGAGATAGTATACTCGTAACTAGTATGTATGTATAAAGAAAGAAAAAAAAACCACGGTTAGGTGGTATATACAATTATGGACGGGCTGCCGAGTGCCGACACAGAGGTAGCCACAGCCGTGAACTACCGCACTGTACTGTGTCTGCTGCTAATATAGACTGGTTGATAAAGAGATAGTATACTCGTAACTAGTATGTATGTATAAAGAAAGAAAAAAAAACCACGGTTAGGTGGTATATACAATTATGGACGGGCTGCCGAGTGCCGACACAGAGGTAGCCACAGCCGTGAACTACCGCACTGTACTGTGTCTGCTGCTAATATAGACTGGTTGATAAAGAGATAGTATACTCGTAACTAGTATGTATGTATAAAGAAAGAAAAAAAAACCACGGTTAGGTGGTATATACAATTATGGACGGGCTGCCGAGTGCCGACACAGAGGTAGCCACAGCCGTGAACTACCGCACTGTACTGTGTCTGCTGCTAATATATAGACTGGTTGATAAAGAGATAGTATACTCGTAACTAGTATGTATGTATAAAGAAAGAAAAAAAAACCACGGTTAGGTGGTATATACAATTATGGACGGGCTGCCGAGTGCCGACACAGAGGTAGCCACAGCCGTGAACTACCGCACTGTACTGTGTCTGCTGCTAATATAGACTGGTTGATAAAGAGATAGTATACTCGTAACTAGTATGTATGTATAAAGAAAGAAAAAAAAACCACGGTTAGGTGGTATATACAATTATGGACGGGCTGCCGAGTGCCGACACAGAGGTAGCCACAGCCGTGAACTACCGCACTGTACTGTGTCTGCTGCTAATATAGACTGGTTGATAAAGAGATAGTATACTACTAATATTATATATACTGGTGGTCAGGTCACTGGTCACTAGTCACACTGGCAGTGGCACTCCTGCAGCAAAAGTGTGCACTGTTTAATTTTAATATAATATTATGTACTCCTGGCTCCTGCTATAACCTATAACTGGCACTGCAGTAGTGCTCCCCAGTCTCCCCCACAATTATAAGCTGTGTGAGCTGAGCAGTCAGACAGATATATATAATATTATATATAGATAATAGATGATGCAGCACACTGGCCTGAGCCTGAGCAGTGCACACAGATATGGTATGTGACTGACTGAGTCACTGTGTGTATCGCTTTTTTCAGGCAGAGAACGGATATATTAAATAAACTGCACTGTGTGTCTGGTGGTCACTCACTATATAATATATTATGTACTCCTGGCTCCTGCTATAACCTATAACTGGCACTGCAGTAGTGCTCCCCTAGTCTCCCCCACAATTATAAGCTGTGTGAGCTGAGCAGTCAGACAGATATATATAATATTATATATAGATAATAGATGATGCAGCACACTGGCCTGAGCCTGAGCAGTGCACACAGATATGGTATGTGACTGAGTCACTGTGTGCTGTGTATCGCTTTTTTCAGGCAGAGAACGGATTATAAAGTAAACTGCACTGTCCTCACTAGTAAACTCTCTCCACTCAGTCTCTACACTTCTACAGTAACAGTACTCCTCCTAGTCAGCTCCAGTAAATCTCTCTCAGTCTCTTATAATCTAAATGGAGAGGACGCCAGCCACGTCCTCTCCCTATCAATCTCAATGCACGTGTGAAAATGGCGGCGACGCGCGGCTCCTTATATAGAATCCGAGTCTCGCGATAGAATCCGAGCCTCGCGAGAATCCGACAGCGTCATGATGACGTTCGGGCGCGCTCGGGTTAACCGAGCAAGGCGGGAAGATCCGAGTCGCTCGGACCCGTGAAAAAAAACATGAAGTTCTGGCGGGTTCGGATTCAGAGAAACCGAACCCGCTCATCTCTAATATAAACACGATCTACTTAATGTAATATTTCTTTCTAAATTTCTCAATAAGAAATTTTTGGCCTAGGAAACCACTGCCCTACTCATTGAGTTATTTGATCCTGCATAAAAACTATGAGACTTCTAACTATATGAAGCTACTTGCACTTTGTAAAAAATAATCAGCACTGCAATTGAGCAAATTTATGTAGTGTGCAACCAGACATCCAATCCCTTGCAGCCACACACTATATAGATTCGCTCAGAAGCAACGCTGATCATTTTTTAAAAAGTACAAAGTAAGCTTCAAAGAGTTAGAATTCTTTAGCTTAGAAATCTCTAGCTTTCTATGTAAGGGCTGATAGCTCAATACAATGTACCTGCCTGTAATACCACAGGCGATGGGTTTGAGTCCCAGGTATGTCAGCATCGTGAAATGTAATAAAGGACAGTGTGACTGAATAACAAAGAACTCTCAAGTTAAGTTCATGAATGTTCTATAGGTATTAGCAACGGCAAAGGTGGGGGAAGGAGACAGAGTTGGTCAGGAGATGCTGGGCTTCAGAAAGGGGGGAAGCTACGAGCGAAAGTAATTAAAACAGATAATTGACAAGTGCCACCATGTTGACTTTCACCGACCAATTGAGGATGTAGATTGCTAGTGCATGGTAACAATCAGCCGATTTGCAGACAGTAACTAGTAGTATTTAAATGGACGCTTTCGTGATTTGCAGATCTGATCTTTGGATGAAAATGATCTTTTGGCGATTTGAGCTACTTTGAGTTCAAAATCTCAATGCGTATGTGCGTCCGATGAGTGCTGATGCGCACTCCCGCATTATCGCCGTTCGCCGTCGGCCTGTTTTACCGGCCGAGTGAACCAGTTTCCAGTCTCCTACTGTTGAAAGTGGTTCACCCTCGTGAAAATCGCTGGACCGTGTGAAAATTGCTCAGTGTGTATGCACTGTGCGATTTTCCGGCCAGCTATTTTCACATCATCTCTCTGCCTACACACTGGGGGAAAACGCCCAGTGTGTATGCACCTTAAAATTAGTGATGTGCACCGGAAATTTTTCGGGTTTTGTGTTTTGGTTTTGGATTCGGTTCCGCGGCCGTGTTTTGGATTCGGACGCGTTTTGGCAAAACCTCCCTGAAAATTTTTTGTCGGATTCGGGTGTGTTTTGGATTTGGGTGGTTTTTTTTTACAAAAAACCCTCAAAAACAGCTTAAATCATAGAATTTGGGGGTCATTTTGATCCCATAGTATTATTAACCTCAATAACCATAATTTCCACTCATTTTCAGTCTATTCTGAACACCTCACACCTCACAATATTATTTTTAGTCCTAAAATTTGCACCAAGGTCGCTGGATGACTAAGCTAAGCGACCCAAGTGGCCGACACAAACACCTGGCCCATCTAGGAGTGGCACTGCAGTGTCAGACAGGATGGCACTTAAAAAAATAGTCCCCAAACAGCACATGATGCAAAGAAAAAAAGAGGCGCAATGAGATAGCTGTATGACTAAGCTAAGCGACCCAAGTGGCCGACACAAACACCTGGCCCATCTAGGAGTGGCACTGCAGTGTCAGACAGGATGGCACTTCAAAAAAA
Source organism: Pseudophryne corroboree (assembly GCF_028390025.1). Classification (NCBI taxonomy): domain Eukaryota; kingdom Metazoa; phylum Chordata; class Amphibia; order Anura; family Myobatrachidae; genus Pseudophryne; species Pseudophryne corroboree. The sequence goes on from NC_086451.1 coordinate 60,084,278, forward strand.
TAGTCCCCAAACAGCACATGATGCAAAGAAAAAAAGAGGCGCAATGAGGTAGCTGTGTGACTAAGCTAAGCGACCCAAGTGGCCGACACAAACACCTGGCCCATCTGGGAGTGGCACTGCAGTGTCAGACAGGATGGCAGATTTAAAAAATAGTCCCCAAACAGCACATGATGCAAAGAAAAAAAGAGGTGCACCAAGGTCGCTGGATGGCTAAGCTAAGCGACACAAGTGGCCGACACAAACACCTGGCCCATCTAGGAGTGGCACTGCAGTGTCAGGCAGGATGGCACTTCAAAAAAATAGTCCCCAAACAGCACATGATGCAAAGAAAAAAAGAGGCGCAATGAGGTAGCTGTGTGACTAAGCTAAGCGACCCAAGTGGCCGACACAAACACCTGGCCCATCTAGGAGTGGCACTGCAGTGTCAGACAGGATGGCAGATTTAAAAAATAGTCCCCAAACAGCACATGATGCAAAGAAAAAAAGAGGTGCACCAAGGTCGCTGGATGGCTAAGCTAAGCGACACAAGTGGCCGACACAAACACCTGGCCCATCTAGGAGTGGCTCTGCAGTGTCAGGCAGGATTGCACTTGAAAAAAAATAGTCCCCAAACAGCACATGATGCAAAGAAAAAAAGAGGCGCAATGAGGTAGCTGTGTGACTAAGCTAAGCGACCCAAGTGGCCGACACAAACACCTGGCCCATCTAGGAGTGGCACTGCAGTGTCAGACATGATGGCACTTAAAAAAAATAGTCCCCAAACAGCACATGATGCAAAGAAAAAAAGAGGCGCAATGAGGTAGCTGTATGACTAAGCTAAGCGACCCAAGTGGCCGACACAAACACCTGGCCCATCTGGGAGTGGCACTGCAGTGTCAGACAGGATGGCACTTCAAAAAAATAGTCCCCAAACAGCACATGATGCAAAGAAAAAAAGAGGCGCAATGAGGTAGCTGTGTGACTAAGCTAAGCGACCCAAGTGGCCGACACAAACACCTGGCCCATCTAGGAGTGGCACTGCAGTGTCAGACAGGATGGCAGATTTAAAAAATAGTCCCCAAACAGCACATGATGCAAAGAAAAAAAGAGGTGCACCAAGGTCGCTGGATTGCTAAGCTAAGCGACACAAGTGGCCGACACAAACACGTGGCCCATCTGGGAGTGGCACTGCAGTGTCAGGCAGGATGGCACTTCAAAAAAATAGTCCCCAAACAGCACATGATGCAAAGAAAAAAAGAGGCGCAATGAGGTAGCTGTGTGACTAAGCTAAGCGACCCAAGTGGCCGACACAAACACCTGGCCCATCTAGGAGTGGCACTGCAGTTTTCTAGCGAGAGGATGAGTGCTTCCATCCTCATGTGAAGCTGAACCACTAGCCATGAACATAGGCCAGGGCCTCAGCCGTTCCTTGCCACTCCGTGTCGTAAATGGCATATTGGCAAGTTTACGCTTCTCCTCCGACACTTTTAATTTTGATTTTTGGGTCATTTTACTGAACCTTTGTTTTTTTAATTTTACATGCTCTCTACTATGACATTGGGCATCGGCCTTGGCAGACGACGTTGATGGCATTTCATCGTCTCGGCCATGACTAGTGGCAGCAGCTTCAGCACGAGGTGGAAGTGGATCTTGATCTTTCCCTATTTTACCCTCCACATTTTTGTTCTCCATTTTTTAATGTGTGGAATTATATGCCAGTACTATATCAATAGCAATGGCCTACTACTATATATAATGCGCACAACTGAAATGCACCACAGGTATGGATGGATAGTATACTTGACGACACAGAGGTAGGTAGAGCAGTGGCCTACTGTACCGTACTGCTAAATATTATATACTGGTGGTCAGCAAACTGTGCAAAACTGAAATGCACCACAGGTATGGATGGATAGTATACTTGACGACACAGAGGTAGGTAGAGCAGTGGCCTACTGTACCGTACTGCTATATATTATATACTGGTGGTCAGCAAAATTATGCACTGTACTCCTACTATATACTACAATGCAGCACAGATATGGAGCGTTTTTCAGGCAGAGAACGTATAATACTGGTGGTCACTGGTCAGCAAAACTCTGCACTGTACTCCTCCTATATAATACTGGTGGTCCCCAGTCCCCACAATAAAGCAGTGTGAGCACAGATATATGCAGCACACTGAGCACAGATATGGAGCGTTTTTCAGGCAGAGAACGTATAATACTGGTGGTCACTGGTCAGCAAAACTCTGCACTGTACTCCTCCTATATAATACTGGTGGTCCCCAGTCCCCACAATAAAGCAGTGTGAGCACAGATATATGCAGCACACTGAGCACAGATATGGAGCGTTTTTCAGGCAGAGAACGTATAATACTGGTGGTCACTGGTCAGCAAAACTCTGCACTGTACTCCTCCTATATAATACTGGTGGTCCCCAGTCCCCACAATAAAGCAGTGTGAGCACAGATATATGCAGCACACTGAGCACAGATATGGAGCGTTTTTCAGGCAGAGAACGTATAATACTGGTGGTCACTGGTCAGCAAAACTCTGCACTGTACTCCTCCTATATAATACTGGTGGTCCCCAGTCCCCACAATAAAGCAGTGTGAGCACAGATATATGCAGCACACTGAGCACAGATATGGAGCGTTTTTCAGGCAGAGAACGTATAATACTTAGTGATGTGCACCTGAAATTTTTCGGGTTTTGTGCTTTGGTTTTGGGTTCGGTTCCGTGGCCGTGTTTTGGGTTCGGACGCGTTTTGGCAAAACCTCACCGAATTTTTTTTGTCGGATTCGGGTGTGTTTTGGATTCGGGTGTTTTTTTCAAAAGACCCTAAAAAACAGCTTAAATCATAGAATTTGGGGGTCATTTTGATCCCATAGTATTATTAACCTCAATAACCATAATTTCCACTAATTTTCAGTCTATTCTGAACACCTCACACCTCACAATATTATTTTTAGTCCTAAAATTTGCACCGAGGTCGCTGGATGGCTAAGCTAAGCGACCCTAGTGGCCGACACAAACACCTGGCCCATCTAGGAGTGGCACTGCAGTGTCACGCAGGATGGCCCTTCAAAAAAATACTCCCCAAACAGCACATGACGCAAAGAAAAAAAGAGGCGCAATGAGGTAGCTGTGTGACTAAGCTAAGCGACCCTAGTGGCCGACACAAACACCTGGCCCATCTAGGAGTGGCACTGCAGTGTCACGCAGGATGGCCCTTCAAAAAAATACTCCACAAACAGCACATGACGCAAAGAAAAATGAAAGAAAAAAGAGGTGCAAGATGGAATTGTCCTTGGGCCCTCCCACCCACCCTTATGTTGTAAAAACAGGACATGCACACTTTAACGAACCCATCATTTCAGCGACAGGGTCTGCCACACGACTGTGACTGAAATGACTGGTTGGTTTGGGCCCCCACCAAAAAAGAAGCAATCAATCTCTCCTTGCACAAACTGGCTCTACGGAGGCAAGATGTCCACCTCATCATCATCGTCCGATTCATCACCCCTTTTACTGTGTACATCCCCCTCCTCACAGATTATTAATTCGTCCCCACTGGAATCCACCATCTCAGGTCCTCGTGTACTTTCTGGAGGCAATTGCTGCTGGTGAATGTCTCCATGGAGGAATTGATTATAATTCATTTTAATGAACATCATCTTCTCCACATTTTCTGGAAGTAACCTCGTACGCCGATTGCTGACAAGGTGAGCGGCGGCACTAAACACTCTTTCGGAGTACACACTGGAGGGAGGGCAACTTAGGTAGAATAAAGCCAGTTTGTGCAAGGGCCTCCAAATTGCCTCTTTTTCCTGCCAGTATACGTACGGACTGTCTGACGTGCCTACTTGGATGCGGTCACTCATATAATCCTCCACCATTCTTTCAATGGTGAGAGAATCATATGCAGTGACAGTAGACGACTTGTCAGTAATCGTTGGCAGGTCCTTCAGTCCGGACCAGATGTCAGCATCAGCAGTCGCTCCAGACTGCCCTGCATCACCGCCAGCGGGTGGGCTCGGAATTCGTAGCCTTTTCCTCGCACCCCCAGTTGCGGGAGAATGTGAAGGAGGAGATGTTGACGGGTCGCGTTCCGCTTGACTTGACAATTTTGTCACCAGCAGGTCTTTGAACCTCTGCAGACTTGTGTCTGCCGTAAAGAGAGATCCAAGGTAGGTTTTAAATCTAGGATCGAGCACGGTGGCCAAAATGTAGTGCTCTGATTTCAACAGATTGACCACACGTGAATCCTGGTTAAGCGAATGAAGGGCTCCATCCACAAGTCCCACATGCCTAGCGGAATCGCTCTGTTTTAGCTCCTCCTTCAATGCCTCCAGCTTCTTCTGCAAAAGCCTGATGAGGGGAATGACCTGACTCAGGCTGGCAGTGTCTGAACTGACTTCACGTGTGGCAAGTTCAAAAGGTTGCAGAACCTTGCACAACGTTGAAATCATTCTCCACTGCGCTTGAGACAGGTGCATTCCACCTCCTTTGCCTATATCATGGCCAGATGTATAGGCTTGAATGGCCTTTTCCTGCTCCTCCATCCTCTGAAGCATATAGAGGGTTGAATTCCACCTCGTTACCACCTCTTGCTTCAGATGATGGCAGGGCAGGTTCAGGTGTTTTTGGTGGTGCTCCAGTCTTCTGTACGCGGTGCCTGTACGCCGAAAGTGGCCCGCAATTCTTCTGGCCACCGACAGCATCTCTTGCACGCCCCTGTCGTTTTTTAAATAATTCTGCACCACCAAATTCAAGGTATGTGCAAAACATGGGACGTGCTGGAATTTGCCCAGATGTAATGCACTCACAATATTGCTGGCATTGTCCGATGTCACAAATCCCCAGGAGAGTCCAATTGGGGTAAGCCATTCTGCGATGATCTTCCTCAGTTGCCGTAAGAGGTTTTCAGCTGTGTGCCTATTCTGGAAAGCGGTGATACAAAGCATAGCCTGCCTAGGAACGAGTTGGCGTTTGCGAGATGCTGCTACTGGTGCCGCCGCTGCTGTTCTTGCAGCGGGAGGCAATACATCTACCCAGTGGGCTGTCACAGTCATGTAGTCCTGAGTCTGCCCTGCTCCACTTGTCCACATGTCCGTGGTTAAGTGGACATTGGGTACAACTGCATTTTTTAGGACACTGGTGAGTCTTTTTCTGACGTCCGTGTACATTCTCGGTATCGCCTGCCTAGAGAAGTGGAACCTAGATGGTATTTGGTAACGGGGGCACACTACCTCAAGAAATTGTCTAATTCCCTGTGAACTAACGGCGGATACCGGACGCACGTCTAACACCAACATAGTTGTCAAGGCCTCAGTTATCCGCTTTGCAACAGGATGACTGCTGTGATATTTCATCTTCCTCGCAAAGGACTGTTGGACAGTCAATTGCTTACTGGAAGTAGTACAAGTGGTCTTCCGACTTCCCCTCTGGGATGACGATCGACTCCCAGCAGCAACAACAGCAGCGCCAGCAGCAGTAGGCGTTACACTCAAGGATGCATGGGAGGAATCCCAGGCAGGAGAGGACTCGTCAGACTTGCCAGTGACATGGCCTGCAGGACTATTGGCTTTCCTGGGTAAGGAGGAAATTGACACTGAGGGAGTTGGTGGTGTGGTTTGCGCGAGCTTGGTTACAAGAGGAAGGGATTTACTGGTCAGTGGACTGCTTCCGCTGTCGCCCAAAGTTTTTGAACTTGTCACTGACTTATTATGAATGCGCTGCAGGTGACGTATAAGGGAGGATGTTCCAAGGTGGTTAACGTCCTTACCCCTACTTATTACAGCTTGACAAAGGCAACACACGGCTTGACACCTGTTGTCTGCATTTCTGTTGAAATACTTCCACACTGAAGAGCTGATTTTTTTGGTATTTTCACCAGGCATGTCAATGGCCATATTCCTCCCACGGACAACAGGTGTCTCCCCGGGTGCCTGACTTAAACAAACCACCTCACCATCAGAATCCTCCTTGTCAATTTCCTCCCCAGCGCCAGCAACACCCATATCCTCATCCTGGTGTACTTCAACACTGACATCTTCAATTTCACTATCAGGAACTGGACTGCGGGTGCTCCTTTCAACACTTGCAGGGGGCGTGCAAATGGTGGAAGGCGCAAGCTCTTCCCGTCCAGTGTTGGGAAGGTCAGGCATCGCAACCGACACAATTGGACTCTCCTTTGGGATTTGTGATTTCGAAGAACGCACAGTTCTTTGCTGTGCTTTTGCCGCAAGTCTTTTCTTTTTTCTAGCGAGAGGATGAGTGCTTCCATCCTCATGTGAAGCTGAACCACTAGCCATGAACATAGGCCAGGGCCTCAGCCGTTCCTTGCCACTCCGTGTCGTAAATGGCATATTGGCAAGTTTACGCTTCTCCTCAGACGCTTTTAATTTTGATTTTTGGGTCATTTTTTTACTGATCTTTTGTGTTTTGGATTTTACATGCTCTGTACTATGACATTGGGCATCGGCCTTGGCAGACGACGTTGATGGCATTTCATCGTCTCGGCCATGACTAGTGGCAGCAGCTTCAGCACGAGGTGGAAGTGGATCTTGATCTTTCCCTATTTTTTTAACCTCCACATTTTTGTTCTCCATATTTTGCGCACAACTAAAAGCCACCACAGGTATACAATGTAGATGGATGGATAGTATAGTATTACTTATACTTATGGACGACGAGTGACGACACAGAGGTAGGTACAGCCGTGGCCTACCGTACTGCTGCTTAGTGCTTATATATAAATATAATATACTGTATAACGGACCTGGTGGACAGTGTCAGCAGCAGACTGCTAAACTAGTATGAAGAAAGAAAAAAAAAACACCACAGGTATACAATGTAGATGGATGGATAGTATAGTATTACTTATACTTATGGACGACGAGTGACGACACAGAGGTAGGTACAGCCGTGGCCTACCGTACTGCTGCTTAGTGCTTATATATAAATATAATATACTGTATAACGGACCTGGTGGACAGTGTCAGCAGCAGACTGCTAAACTAGTATGAAGAAAGAAAAAAAAAAACACCACAGGTATACAATGTAGATGGATGGATAGTATAGTATTACTTATACTTATGGACGACGAGTGACGACACAGAGGTAGGTACAGCCGTGGCCTACCGTACTGCTGCTTAGTGCTTATATATAAATATAATATACTGTATAACGGACCTGGTGGACAGTGTCAGCAGCAGACTGCTAAACTAGTATGAAGAAAGAAAAAAAAACACCACAGGTATACAATGTAGATGGATGGATAGTATAGTATTACTTATACTTATGGACGACGAGTGCACTGACGACACAGAGGTAGGTACAGCCGTGGCCTACCGTACTGCTGCTTAGTGCTTATATATAAATATAATATACTGTATAACGGACCTGGTGGACAGTGTCAGCAGACTGCTAAACTAGTATGAAGAAAGAAAAAAAAACCACCACAGGTATACAATGTAGATGGATGGATAGTATAGTATTACTTATACTTATGGACGACGAGTGCACTGACGACACAGAGGTAGGTACAGCCGTGGCCTACCGTACTGCTGCTTAGTGCTTATATATAAATATAATATACTGTGTGTATAACGGACCTGGTGGACAGTGTCAGCAGACTGCTAAACTAGTATGAAGAAAGAAAAAAAAAACACCACAGGTATACAATGTAGATGGATGGATAGTATAGTATTACTTATACTTATGGACGAGTGACGACACAGAGGTAGGTACAGCCGTGGCCTACCGTACTGCTGCTTAGTGCTTATATATAAATATAACATACTGTATAATGGACCTGGTGGACAGTGTCAGCAGCAGACTGCTAAACTAGTATGAAGAAAGAAAAAAAAAACACCACAGGTATACAATGTAGATGGATGGATAGTATTACTTATACTTATGGACGACGAGTGACGAGTCGACACAGAGGTAGGTACAGCCGTGGCCTACCGTACTGCTGCTTAGTGCTTAATTATATATATATAATATACTGTATAACGGACCTGGTGGACACTGCAGTGTCAGCAGACTGCTAAACAAACTAGCATGAAGAAAGATAAAAAAAAAAAACACCACAGTGTTTTTTTTCAGGCAGACAAACGTATACTGGACTGGTGGTCACTGTCAGCAAAACTGTGCACTGTACTCCTGCTATAACTGCTCCCCAGTCCCCACAATTAGGCAGTGTGAGCAGTGCACTCAGCACAGATATATCATGCAGCAGTGCAGCACACTGAGTGAGCACAGATATGGTGGAGCGTTTTTTTTCAGACCGAGAAACAACGGATTAAACTCAAAACCCTGCACTGTACTCCCTAACAGCTGCTCCCCGTCCCCAATCCTCCCCACAATTATAACTAACTAAGTTCTAATATAATACAACAGACTCGGAGAGGACGCCAGCCACGTCCTCTCGCTATCAATCTCAATGCACGTGTGAAAATGGCGGCGACGCGCGGCTCCTTATATAGAATCCAAATCTCGCGAGCGTCCGACAGCGGGATGATGACGTTCGGGCGCGCTCGGGTTAACCGAGCAAGGCGGGAGGATCCGAGTCGCTCGGGCCGTGTAAAAAAAAGGTGAAGTTCGGGCGGGTCGGATTCCGAGGATCCGAACCCGCTCATCACTAATAATACTGGTGGTCACTGGTCACTGGTCAGCAAAACTCTGCACTGTACTCCTCCTATATAATACTGGTGGTCCCCAGTCCCCACAATAAAGCAGTGTGAGCACAGATATATGCAGCACACTGAGCACAGATATGGAGTGTTTTTCAGGCAGAGAACGTATAATACTGGTGGTCACTGGTCAGCAAAACTCTGCACTGTACTCCTCCTATATAATACTGCTGGTCCCCAGTCCCCACAATAAAGCAGTGAGCACAGATATTTGCAGCCACCTGAATAAAACTGAGAGGACGCCAGCCACGTCCTCTCACTATCATTTCCAATGCACGAGTGAAAAATGGCGGCGACGCGCGGCTCCTTATATAGAATCCGAATCTCGCGAGAATCCGACAGCGGGATGATGACGTTCGGGCGCGCTCGGGTTAACCGAGCAAGGCGGGAAGATTCGAATCTGCCTCGGAACCGTGTAAAATGGGTGAAGTTCGGGGGGGTTCAGATTCCGACGAACCGAACCCGCTCATCACTACTTAAAATATATGCAATGTATTAGCGCATATTGGTGGCTTGGAGAATTGTTAAATCGGGGGAACAAACGCAGAATCTGTGAATCTTTTTTTTTGTGATTGCTGATTTATGAGCTCCATAACCTGAATGTGGATAACTGACTGACACATGAATGAGTGCACAGGGATTGATACAAACTCACATGTAGCGAGTATTTAACCGGACTGGCTTATTGAGCGGCTACACTTTGAGTGGATTTAAGAGCTGCTGTTTAGCAAGACTATAAAAGTCCTAACCTCTGCATGTTCTTGTGATTGGTATGCAGTCTCTACAATTGGTACTGTGGAATGGTTATCATTATTGATGCATTACATGTTTTCTTGAATTAATTTATATTCATGACACATGAAACATTTTATTATATTCAACTACTGCCCATTGTGAAGGAAAAGGCTACACAATTATTTTTATTTATTACATTTTATTTATAAAGCGCCACAAGTATTTCCTAGTGCCGTACATATACCGCACACATTAGAATACAGGGTATACAGAACTTAACATTACAGTAACTGAAAAAACAAAACAGAGCACAGGCAACAATTAGCAGCACAGTTCTCCGTACACAATACAGCTGAGATGTCAGGAAGCGAAGGAGTAATCAGCGTACGGTACTACTAGGGGCGGGCAGCCATTGGAAGAGATGAATGGTTCCGAGCGAGAGCAGATGTGGGTATAGATGATCACTGAGTAGGAGAGAGCTGTAATTGAAGTGTGAGAGAAGAGGATTGTGAGATCAGGAGGAAAGAGGGCCCTGCTCCAAGGAGCTTACAATCTAATTATATAAAAGCAGTCCCAATTTTCTCTTGTATATAATCTGAATAGCAAGTAGTCCCTATGTGATCCCTGGTACACTTAGTGCTCTCTACTGACACGTATGTAGGACTTTTACAGAGGTCTATAGACTGGGGTAAACACTGGAGTGACAGGCGTTCATTCTGACATCGGAACGAATGCCCTTAGCCCACATTGAGTGTGCACACTGGAACAAGTTTAATGAAGGTCCTTCATTAGCACAAACAAGGTCACTAGCGCTATCACTAAGTTGGATGTACAGCACACCAACCCTACCAGACACCGCAGGAGCGATTTGTCATTACGAAATGGCAAATTGGATCCACATCGCTCCAGTGTGTACTAAGCTTTAGTTAGCTACAGCAAGCTGTGTAGCTGTACTGCAGTGTGGATCCTACCTAGCAAGAGAACAAATATCATTATAACACAATAACACAATATGGTATCACAGTGACCACCAACTTCACTTCAGTAAACCCACACTATATTCTCTTGCAGTGTTCAAACTGTGTTTGTGCTTTTCAAGGGTTTAGAATATTAACGAACTTGTGTATACAGTAAATTATTTTTCAAGGATATATTCATTCTTCACATGCAATCTCAAAATATGTCACAAGGTGGCAATGTTGTATTTCCTCTGATGGTCTGTTTGGCAAAAGGTCTAAACTGGACTTTAAGCGTTTCGTTGAAGTGACACTTTTTCATGCCTTGTTGGACCTATGGAATGCTCGTTAAAGGTATTAAAAAACCCTGGGATCTCTAAACTACAACTATAAGTATTGCCCTATGGTTGCACTGATTTCCTTCATACGAGTTCGATATTAACTCTGAACCTATAGCATTAACAGCGAGACTTTAATATATCTCACAGACAGTATGGTATTGGTATTTACATGTAATTGGCACTGGGTAGGTCCGTACGATATGTTTATCTAGACTTTTGCAGAGAGAGATTCTTGGCCCAATGATGAGATTCTTAACCATCCATATCCTATTATCTGCCAACATGGCAGCCATCAGGGGGGGACTGCAGGGACTGGAGCCCCAGGCCCTTACAGAGAGGGAGGCCCTCCCCTGGCTCCTACCGCCAATACCTAGAGAGTGGCACTAGGCTGCACAACAACAACGGGCTGCTGCGCAGGGAGGACTTCTTAAAAGAAGCCTTCCCAGTGCAACAGCTCTCTGTGAATCATTCCTGCAGATCTGCAAAGCTCCACCTATATGTAACGTCACGATGTGTGACATCACATAGGGGTGGAGCGATTTGACAGAATCCTTTATTTTTTTTAAGGGGCCCTGTCTATTTTGTCAGTCACGGGCCCCACAATTTCTGATGGCAGCCCTGTCTGCCGATGAGGCTGCTATTTATTTATGGAGTAATTTATCATTAAAGTTTTGCTGATACATAAATATTGGCCATTGAATAAATGTTTTAGCCCAAGACTAAAGCCCAGTACACACGGGGGAGATGTGTGCTGAGCGGTCTAGCACAGACCCCTCAGAACACATCTCTCCCCCCGCCCCCTTAGCTCAGCACACAGCGCGGGGGCAGGGGGGCCGCTCACTTCACAGAGAAGTGAAGTGATCGATCTACTAGGTTTGGCATGTTTGACCCAAGAGCCATAAAGCAAATGATGCCAGTTTTCATCAGTCTTATCACTCTTATCACATCAGTCTTATCACTCTTCCACCTATGAGCGCGGGTCATAGCTGGGAGCCTGACATGGGTGCTACCTGGCTGCGGCCCGTGCTCAGCCCCCTTTCCCATCAGCAGTCACCAACCCGGCATATTGCCGGTTTAGTGACGCTATGTGATCTCCCAGCGCCGCCCTTCCACGCAGTGTAAACGGGAGCCGCTCCTGTTTAAACTACAACCTTACCCGGATCATTCCCGTGTCCTACCCAGGTAGATATCCGGGTAGGATTCACGGGTCACTTGATCCGGGTTTTTGCGGGAGGACCCTTTTCCACTTGCAAAAAAATGCGCGCCCCTGTGCATTTACCCGTGTTTTTTAAGCTAGTGGAAAAGGGGTATTAGTGTAAGGCAGTAACGTTCTCCTTATCTTCATTGCTCCAGCTTTCCATTCACAACCAACTATACACTGTGCAGCTCACAGCCTGGAATGCTCTGTACTCTTGAATGTATGTTCTGCTGTGCTGCACCATTTCTCCTAACATTCCAGATTGAAACATTTGGACAAATTAGGCAAACTCACCATCCCTATTCCTCATACCAGTTTACCTTTACTATGTCCTCTTCCAGTAAGTCCATGCCATTCCCCATTTTGGACAGGCATGGTAAATTTGACCTTTACAAATTATGGCTGTCCCACAGAAAAGTCAAACTGTTTGTGATGTCGTGTAATTGCCCCACAAGACTAGGAGCCAGTGCTGCTACGGGTATAGTATGGCTGACCAGCGGTCAGGAGACCGCCGGTCAGCTTTCCGACGCTGGGATCCCGGCAGCATACCCACGCCGGGATCCCGGCGGGGAGGGGCGAGTGCAGCAAGCCCCTTGCGGGCTCGGTGGCGACCTGTGGTCGCCACGGGTTCTATTCCCACTCTATGGCATACTTACCTACTTTGTATTTCTCCTCTCCGGGAGAAGCCTGGAGAGGGGACGCTGCAGGTTTCTTCGGGGGGCGGGGCCGGACTGTGACATCACTAAGCCCCGCCCCCGCATTGGGAAATGCATCGATTCGCGGGTCCGCGGGAAGGGGGCGGGGCAAAAATGACGCGATTTGCGTCATTTTAACCCCTTCTCCACCCGACGGACCCGCGAATGCGGGAGGTTATCTCTCCATCCTGCCCGCATCACTAGGGTGCGAGCAGGATGCGGGAGACCTGCCCACTCTTCCGGGGGTGCGGGGGGCTACCCCAAAAAACGGGAGCCTCCCGCAGCTTCCGGGAGAGTAGGTAAGTATGCTCTATGGGTGTCGTGGACACTCACGAGTGGAAATAGTCCCTGTTGGTCGGCATGCCGACCATCGGGATAGTGAGGGGTCGGGATGGTGGAGGAGGTCATGTGACTGTCGGTCTCCCGACCGCCGGTCACATGAATACCACCCGCTGCTACAGTATGTGCCTAATGAGTTTGCGATCAGCTCTGATAGCAAATCTTTTGGACATTGTTCAGGTGGAATATGCAGAACTCAACAATAAATATGAAGTTACATCATAGTATAGAGTCAAAAACAACACTGTTTCATACCTCGCAACTTTTGATTCCTATAAAGAGGGACACACGCGCGGCGGAAAGGGGGTGTGGCCTAATAAAAGGGGCGTGGTTTTACGGGAGGATCGCAATCACGAGCCACGCCCCCATTTTCAACACTGAGGGGGCATGCCCAGCGCTCTGTGAGCCGCTGGCATGCCCCCGCTCCCTCTGGCTGCAGTGAATAGACGCTGTGCGCATGTGCACAGCGTCTATTCACCGCTGCTCTGCTAAGCGTCTATTCACCGCTGCTCTGCTAAGCGTCTATTCACCGCTGCTCTGCTAAGCAGGGCAGCGAGTGCATGAGCCTCCCAACCCTCCCCCCCCCACCACCACCACCACCACGGGACACTGAGGCCCGCGGGTGGGACAGCGGGACAGACCCCAAAAAACGGGACTGTCCCGCGAAAATCTGGACAGTTGGGAGGTATGCTGTTTTAAATGAAGCATGGCTGACCTACCAACAGTCACGTCCAGATAAAGGCTTGTGGGCAGGGCCATTGCTAGGAATGTGCGAGCGTTGCTGCTTAGAGCCCGGGGCTATGTCGCTGCCTGAGGTCCCTGCGTCTGGCCATCAAGGTGACTGGTACGATGGCCTGCAGCCAGAATCGCTGCTGCAGTGCCGCCAGAGTGTCCATGCGATACTCCAGACACACAGACTGCAGAGTGAATCAAGCCCCCTGGGGAACTCTGGGCAATTCTGTGCTTGCCAGCTCTAGAGACCCCACCCCTTCCACTATTAAGCCTTTATACGGCTTTACTCCCATCACCACAATTATGCCACACAGAAACCCCAGTTCACATATGTCAGTGTTCCCTGACTGTTGATGCATCTATATGTGAGAGCCCCCTAGTGTGCATAAGTGTAACTATAGCGGGTGCAAGGTGTGCCATTGCTATGGGGCCCATTGGATTGGGGGGCCTGGACCCAGGTTATAAAGTTGCATACCCATTTCACAGATTTGCCTGCTAAGCAACTGGGTCTTGCCCAGTCTGACTTGTGTGACATTTCATTTTCAGTGAGAGGAGAGTGTAGTGGATGTTACAATGGTAAGGGGAGAACTAATGTGGCATCATTTGAACTGGAAGCCGCTGTAATGTGGCATAATCTGATCTGCTCATTGTAATGTGGAGAACACTATAATGTTACGTAATAAGAACTGGGGCACTGTAATGTGGCACAACATGAAATGGAGGGCACTCTATTGTGGCACAGTAAGAACTGGGGGCCCTGTATGTCTTAATGTGAATTGGGAATACTGTGTGGCATAATGTGTACTGGCAGCCCTATAAAGTGCCATCATGTAAACTAGAGAACTACTAACAGGGCTGCCATCAGAAATTGTGGTGCCTGAGACTGAAATGCATACACAAGCCCCCACAGGAAAGATACCAGGTGCACACACAAGTCCCCCGCAGGAAAGAAAACGAATGCACACACAGGCGCAGTGGTGGACCTATATTTTTGGGGCCCTAAGGCTTGAACTGTTATGCAGGCCTTTTTGCAATCGGCAACAATAGGGCAAATGCTACAAGGTTCAAAGGGTCTTGCTGCCCTGGCAAGGACAGCAAACATTGCCCAGCACCAGCAAAATTACATTAGATGCTTCCTTGTCGCGGGCTCTTTCTCACCTTTCATTGCTCCCAGTCTCCTTCATAGGACGAGCCTTCTCAGGCTCCACCACTCCTGGGAATGTCACAAAGAGAAGTTCTGCAGGCTGTCAGGAATTGTACTGTAGTTTAAAAGGGATACGTTTCACGCTATTTAAAGAGCGCAAATCACAGAGCTAGACTACAACTCCCAGCAGCTCCCGTGGTACTAAGCGATGCACATGCAAGCTGTAATAGCAGCTATGCTAGAAGCCTGGTTGTCATGGTGTTATTGGTGACGAGCTATAACCATAGAGTACATAAAAACAAGAGGCGAAAATCAGATTTTTGGTGTTAAATGCACAAGTTAGGCGAATGATAATTCTATCACTAAAATAACCTTATTTTTTAATATTCACTCATTAAAACAAAAAAGTGTGAAACTAATGAAGCTTAAACTGCATGGTCCCTAATCCCATAGGGGATGCACACATAGGCCTCCACAGTACAGAAACCAAACACACACACACACACACACACACACACACACACACACACACACACACACACACACACACACACACAGGCCCCAACAGGAAAAAAAAACACACATAGGCCTCTGCAGGAAAGAAACCAAATGCACACCCAAGGTCACGCAGGAAAACAGGGGAAAAAACACCACACATTAGCCCCCACATGAAAAAAAACAAATACATATGCTTTGCATAAAAAAACAAACAAACAAACACACACATAGGCTTTGTAGAAAATAAAAACCAACACAGACACAGAACCCCACAGGACAAAAAACAAACACTCACACAGGTCCGTGCAGGAAAAAAACAAATGCTCACACAGGTCCCAGTAGGAAAAAAAGCAAACGCTCACACAGGTCCTAGCAGAAAAAAGAACCAAACGCTCACACAGGAGCCCGCAGGAAAAAAGCCCATAAAAAATAAAATCAAAACTTACAATGAATATTAATGATAACACTTACAGGGGCTGATGTATTAAAGCCTGGAGAAGTGATAAAGAAGTGACAAGTGGAAGGTGATAACACACCAGCCAATCAGCTCCTAACTGTAATTTTTTAAAGCCTTAATGATTGGCTGGTGCGTTATCACCTTCCCTTTTCTCTATCGTCCTAGTGGATGCTGGGGTTCCTGAAAGGACCATGGGGGAATAGCGGCTCCGCAGGAGACAGGGCACAAAAAGTAAAGCTTTAGGATCAGGTGGTGTGCACTGGCTCCTCCCCCTATGACCCTCCTCCAAGCCTCAGTTAGATTTTTGTGCCCGGCCGAGAAGGGTGCAATCTAGGTGGCTCTCCTAAAGAGCTGCTTAGAAAAGTTTAGCTTAGGTTTTTTATTTTACAGTGAGTCCTGCTGGCAACAGGATCACTGCAACGAGGGACTTAGGGGAGAAGAAGTGAACTCACCTGCGTGCAGGATGGATTGGCTTCTTGGCTACTGGACATCAGCTCCAGAGGGACGATCACAGGTACAGCCTGGATGGTCACCGGAGCCTTGCCGCCGGCCCCCTTGCAGATGCTGAAGTAAGAAGAGGTCCAGAATCGGCGGCAGAAGACTCCTCAGTCTTCTAAAGGTAGCGCACAGCACTGCAGCTGTGCGCCATTTTCCTCTCAGCACACTTCACACGGCAGTCACTGAGGGTGCAGGGCGCTGGGAGGGGGGCGCCCTGGGAGGCAATGAAAACCTATTTTTGGCTAAAAATACCTCACATATAGCCTCCGGGGGCTATATGGAGATATTTAACCCCTGCCAGAATCCGTTAAGAGCGGGAGACGAGGCCGCCGAAAAAGGGGCGGGGCCTATCTCCTCAGCACACAGCGCCATTTTCCCTCACAGAAAGGCTGGAGGGAAGGCTCCCAGGCTCTCCCCTGCACTGCACTACAGAAACAGGGTTAAAACAGAGAGGGGGGGCACTAATTTGGCGTTAAAAATATATAAAAAAGATGCTATAAGGGAAAACACTTATATAAGGTTGTCCCTATATAATTATAGCGTTTTTGGTGTGTGCTGGCAAACTCTCCCTCTGTCTCTCCAAAGGGCTAGTAGGTCCTGTCCTCTATCAGAGCATTCCCTGTGTGTGTGCTGTGTGTCGGTACGTGTGTGTCGACATGTATGAGGACGATGTTGGTGAGGAGGCGGAGCAATTGCCTGTAATGGTGATGTCACTCTCTAGGGAGTCGACACCGGAATGGATGGCTTATTTAGGGAATTACGTGATAATGTCAACACGCGGCAAGGTCGGTTGACGACATGAGACGGCCGACAAACAATTAGTACCGGTCCAGACGTCTCAAAAACACCGTCAGGGGTTTTAAAACGCCCGTTTACTTTAGTCGGTCGACACAGACACAGACAAGGACACTGAATCCAGTGTCGACGGTGAATAAACAAACGTATTCCTTATTAGGGCCACACGTTAAAGGCAATGAAGGAGGTGTTACATATTTCTGATACTACAAGTACCACAAAGGAGGGTATTATGTGGGATGTGAAAAAACTACCGTAGTTTTTCCTGAATCAGATAAATTAAATAAAGTGTGTGATGATGCGTGGGTTCCCCCCGATAGAAAATTATGGGCGGTATACCCTTTCCCGCCAGAAGTTAGGGCGCGTTGGGAAACACCCTTTAAGGTGGATAAGGCGCTCACACGCTTATCAGAACAAGTGGCGGTACCGTCTATAGATAGGGCCGTCCTCAAGGAGCCAGCTGATAGGAGGCTGGAAAATATCATAAAAAGTATATACACACATACTGGTGTTATACTGCGACCAGCGATCGCCTCAGCCTGGATGTGCAGAGCTGAGGTGGCTTGGTCGGATTCCCTGACTAAAAATATTGATACCCTTGACAGGGACAGTATTTTATTGACTATAGAGCAGGCTTGTCCAACCCGCGGCCCGCGGGCCGCATGCGGCCCAGGTCGGCTACTAATGCGGCCCAGTGCAATTTTTTATTTTTTAAGAAATTCTGAAGCTTCAAGTTACCCTGCCGGCGCACGTCACAACGGTGACGCCAGCGCGCTTCACCCGCCCCATCCATTTATTTATTTTTGCAGAGTACGGACACCACATGTGAAGCTGAGCCGGCCCCAGCAGGCTGTCAGCACATCCTGATTGGATTGCTGCTGCTGGGACCAGCACCAGCTCACGCCCTCTCCGCTGTCAGTCACAGTGTAGCCGTCCTCCGCTGCATAGCGGCACACGTGACTGAGCAGCAAGAGAGTAGAGGAGCCCAGCGGAGAAATTGGTTCTACAAGAACTCGCAAGTGAGCCGGGGGGTGGGGGTGTCTGAAGTCCGTGGCCGCGCCGCTGTACAGTGTCCGGGGGGGGGGGGGGGGATCGGGATCTGAAGTCCATGGCCGTGGCCCGCGCCGCTGTACAGTGTCCCGGGAGGGGGGGGGGGGGGGGGAGAGAGGAAGTCTGAACCGCTGTACAGTGTCGGGGGAAGGGAGGGTCTGGTCTGAAGTCCAGCGCCACGCTGCAATACAGTGTCCGGGGGGTTTCTTGGGAGCTGGGATGGACTTGATGTCCAGCGCTGCAGCAGTAAAATGAGGCCGGCAGTGTCTAAACTCCACAGTACAGATTGGTTCGGGGGGAGGGGGTAACGAGGATGAAGTCAGGTGCCACTGCAGTACAATGTGTCCGGGAGGGGGAGGGGGGGGTTTGGGGTCCGCTGTCAGTCACAGTGTAGCCCTCCTCTATTGCACAGTGGCACACGTGACAGCAGCACGGAGCTCAGCCCAGCGGGAGAAATTTGTGGGCCCTTGAAGAAGCACAGTGTGGAGGGGGGGAGAGGGGGGGAGGAGAAGAAGAGGACTACAGTGTGCGTGTGGGGGGGGGGGGATGCATTGGTGGCTGAGAAACAATGTCAAACATCTCACTAACTTCATTTCCAAGTAAGTTTAATATGTTAACTATGTTTTCTATGGTATTTTTGGATGATCAGGTATCGTTACTGTTATTTTATTTTATGTGCGGCCCAAACCAAATTTTCATCTTCTAATGTGGCCCAGGGAAGGTGAAAGGTTGGACACCCCTGCTATAGAGCATTTAAAGGATGCATTTCTATATATGCGAGATGCACAGAGGGATATTTGCACTCTGGCATCAAGAGTAAGTGCGATGTCCATATCTGCCAGAAGATGTTTATGGACACGACAGTGGTCAGGTGATGCAGATTCCAAACGGCACAAAGGTGTATTGCCGTATAAAGGGGAGGAGTTATTTGGGGTCGGTCCATCGGACCTGGTGGCCACGGCAACTGCTGGAAAATCCACCGTTTTTACCCTAAGTCACATCTATGCAGAAAAAGACACCGTCTTTTCAGCCTCAGTCCTTTCGTCCCCATAAGATCATATCTGCCCAGGGATAGAGGAAAGGGAAGAAGACTGCAGCAGGCAGCCCATTCCCAGGAACAGAAGCGTTCCACCGCTTCTGACAAGCTCTCAGCATGACGCTGAGACCGTACAGGACCCCTGGATCCTACAAGTAGTATCCCAGGGGTACAGATTGGAATGTCGAGACGTTTCCCCTGCGCAGGCTCCTGAAGTCTGGTTTACCGAGGTCTCCCTCCGACAAGGAGGCAGTATGGGAAAAAATTCACAAGCTGTATTTCCAGCAGGTGATAATCAAATTACCCCTCCTACAACAAGAAAAGGGGTATTATTCCACACTATATTGTGGTACTGAAGCCAGAAGGCTAGGTGAGACCTATTCTAAATCTAAAAAAATTTGAACACTTACAAAGGTTCAAATCAAGATGGAGTCACTCAGAGCAGTGATAACGAACCGGGAAGAAGGGGACTATATGGTGTCCCGAGACATCAGGGATGCTTACCTCCATGTCCCAAATTTGCCCTTATCACTAAGGGTACCTCAGGTTCGTGGTACAGAACTGTCACTATCAGTTTCAGACGCTGCCGTTTGGATTGTCCACGGCACCCCGGGTCTTTACCAAGGTAATGGCCGAAATGATGGTTCTTCTTCGAAGAAAAGGCGTCTTAATTATCCCTTACTTGGACGATCTCCTGATAAGGGCAAAGTCCAGGGAACAGTTGGAGGTCGGAGTAGCACTATCTCGGATACTGTTACAACAGCAGGGGTGGATTCTAAATATTCCAAAATCGCAGCTGATCCCGACAACAAGTCTCCTGTGCTTAGGGATGATTCTGGACACAGTCCAGAAAAAGGTGTTTCTCCCGGAAGAGAAAGCCAGGGAGTTATCCGAGCTAGTCAGGAACCTCCTAAAATCAGTGCATCATTGCACAAGGGCCATGGTAAAAAAAATGGTGACTTCCTTCGAAGCAATTCCAGTCGGCAGATTTCATGCAAGAACTTTTCAGTGGGATCTGCTGGACAAATGGTCCGGATCGCATCTTCAGATGCATCAGCGGATAACCCTATATCCAAGGACAAGGGTGTCTCTCCTGTGGTGGTTACAGAGTGATCATCTTCTAGAGGGCCGCAGATTCGGCATTCAGTTTTGGATGTTGGTGACCACGGAGGCCAGCCCGAGAGGCTGGGGAGCAGTCACACAAGGAAAAAATTTCCAGGGAGTGTGATCAAGTCTGGAGACTTTTCTCCACATAAATATAGCTAAGGGTAAATTTATAATGCTCTAAGCTTAGCAAGACCTCTGCTTCAAGGTCAGCCGGTATTGATCCAGTGGGATAAAACATCACGGCAGTCGCCCACGTAAATAGACAGGGCGGCACAAGAAGCAGGAGGGCAGTGGCAAAAACTGCAAGGACTTTTCGCTGGGCGGAAAATCATGTGATAGCACTGTCAGCAGTGTTTCATTCCGGGAATGGAAACTGGGAAGCAGACTTCCTCAGTAGGCACGACCTCCACCCGGCAGAGTGGGAACTTCATGGGGAAGTTTTCCACATGATTGTAAACCGTTGGGAATTACCAAAGGTGGACATGATGGCGTCCCGTCTGAACAAAAAACGGGACAGGTATTGCGCCAGGTTAAGAGACCCTCAGGCAATAGCTGTGGACGTTCTGGTAACACCGTGGGTGTACCAGTCGGTGTATGTGTTCCATCCTCTGCTTTTCATACCTAAGGTACTGAGAATTATAAGACGTAGAGGAGTAAGAACTATACTCATGGCTCCGGATTGGCCAAGAAGGACTTGGTACCCGGAACTTCAAGAGATGCTCACAGAGGACTTATGGCCTCTGCCACTAAGAAGGGACTTGTTTCAGCAAGTACCATGTCTGTTCCAAGACTTACTGCAGCTGCGTTTGACGGCATGGCGGTGGAACGCCGGATCCTAAGGGAAAAGGCATTCAGGAAGAGGTCATTCCTACCCTGGTCAAAGCCAGAAAGGAGGTGACCGCACAACATTATCACCACATGTGGCGAAAATATGTTGCGTGGTGTGAGGCCAGGAAGGCCCCACGAAGAAATTTCAACTCGGTCGATTCCTGCATTTCCTGCAAACAGGAGTGTCTATGGGCCTCAAATTGGGGTCCATTAAGGTTCAAATTTCGGCCCTGTCGATTTTTCTTCCAGAAAGAATTGGCTTCAGTTCCTGAAGTCCAGAAGTTTGTCAAGGGAGTATTGCATATACAACCCCCTTTTGTGCCTCCAGTGGCACTGTGGGATCTCAACGTAGTTCTGGGATTCCTCAAAACACATTGGTTTAAAACCAGTCAAATCTGTGGATTTGAAGCATCTCACATGAAAAGTGAACATGCTCTTGGACCTGGCCTGGACCAGGCGAGTGTCAAATTGGTGGTTTTTTTCTCAAAAAAGCCCATATCTGTTTGTCCATTCGGACAGGGCAGAGCTGCGGACTCGTCCCCAGTTCTCTCCCTAAGGTGGTGTCAGTGTTTCACCTGAACCAGCTTATTGTGGTGTCTTGCGCCTACTAGGGACTTGGAGGACTCCAAGTTGCTAGATGTGGTCAGGGCCCTGAAAATATAGGTTCCAGGACGGCTGGAGTCAGGAAAACTGACTTGCTGTTATCCTGTATGCACCCAACAAACTGGGTGCTCTTGCTTCTAAGCAGACTTTTGCTAGTTGGATGTGTAATACAATTCAGCTTGCACATTCTGTGGCAGGCCTGCCACAGCCAAAATATGTAAATGCCCATTCCACAAGGAAGGTGGGCTCATCTTGGGCGGCTGCCCGAGGGGTCTCGGCTTTACAACTTTGCCGAGCGGCTATTTAGTCAGGGGCAAACACGTTTGTAAAATCCTACAAATTTGATACCCTGGCTAAGGAGGACCTGGAGTTCTCTCATTCGGTGCTGCAGAGTCATCCGCACTCTCCCGCCCGTTTGGGAGCTTTGGTATAATCCCCATGGTCCTTTCAGGAACCCCAGCATCCACTAGGACGATAGAGAAAATAAGAATTTACTTACCGATAATTCTATTTCTCGGAGTCCGTAGTGGATGCTGGGCGCCCATCCCAAGTGCGGATTATCTGCATTACTTGTACATAGTTACAAAAATCGGGTTATTATTTGTTGTGAGCCATCTTTTCAGAGGCTCCGCTGTTATCATACTGTTAACTGGGTTCAGATCACAGGTTGTACAGTGTGATTGGTGTGGCTGGTATGAGTCTTACCCGGGATTCATAAATCCTTCCTTATTGTGTACGCTCGTCCGGGCACAGTATCCTAACTGAGGCTTGGAGGAGGGTCATAGGGGGAGGAGCCAGTGCACACCACCTGATCCTAAAGCTTTACTTTTTGTGCCCTGTCTCCTGCGGAGCCGCTATTCCCCCATGGTCCTTTCAGGAACCCCAGCATCCACTACGGACTCCGAGAAATAGAATTATCGGTAAGTAAATTCTTATTATCACTTCTTTATCACTTCCTTATCACTTCTCCAGGCTTAATACATCTGCTGCCCCACTGTCTCTTACCTACAATATGAGGGCTGTGGTAATGGGGGTACACACGGAGAGATTCGTGCTTAATTTCTAAGCAATCTGACTTGATTGCTTAGAAAATAAGCACGGAACTCTCTGTATGTATGCCCATAGCAATAGCGATGCACGACCCCAGGCGTCACTTTTGCCGGTTGAAGTGTGTGAAGTGAGCGCCCCCCCCCCTTTCCTTCGCTCAGCATACATCGCACTGAGTGCTGAGTGGGGAGAGAGATGTGTGCTGAGCTGTCTGTGCTAGAACGCTTAATACATATCTCTAGGTGTGTACCTCCCGGTAGGCTGCCGTGGCATCTTCCTCGTGGCTGCTATGCGTTGGTGACCAGTGCCCCCCCCCATGGCTCCCCGAATACTGTCCCAGCTCGCAGTGCTCTCCGCTTGGCTCCAGTAAGTGAAACAGAGTGACAGACTGTGTGTGCGGCTATGCTTGCCTCCTGATTTCTCTCCTCCCCTGAACAGCCACAGCGGCAGACTGTCAGAATCAGAAAGGCCGGCAGTTTGAGGATCAGTCAGTGTAGGGAAGCACTGAAGGCGGGCAAGTGGGCAGCAGTAGCCTCAGGTCAGGAATGGTCAGTCACTCACTGACCCACAGCAGCTGCAGGCGGTGTTGCTGTGGAAGACGGCACCAAAAGCAGCCGTGTATTGTGAGTAATGGTCCGGACATGGTTGTTGGAGCAAGAGGCAGACCCCCCTCTGTCTGGGACTAGAACACTAGACTTGGCAGTCCCCCCCGATGGCGGCCCTGTCTACAATGGTTTATAAAATGAACTAAATTAATAACTGCTGTAGAGAGGTGGCCCTCAATAAGCACTGGGACAGGGCTTGTTCAATATGTTGCTATGGGGGTGTATATAAGAAAGGGGGTGGCCTAGTGCTTTGGAAATTTTCCAATCTTTTGTGATATCAAAGTCAACTTTCTTGTAATTGCATTCAATCACACATGCTATAGTATGCACTGGAGTTTGGGGACTATTTACTAAGCCTTGGCTAGACATAAAGTCGCTGGAGATAAAGTACCAGCCAATCGGCTCCTAACTGTCATTTTTCAAACACAGCCTGTGGCATGGCAGTTATGAGCTGATTGGCTGGGACTTTAACTCCAGCAAAGGCTTAGTGAATAGACCCCCTATATCTATCAACTAGAGATGAGCGGGTTCGGTTTCTCTGAATCCGAACCCGCACGAACTTCATGTTTTTTTTCACGGGTCCGAGCGACTCGGATCTTCCCGCCTTGCTCGGTTAACCCGAGCGCGCCCGAACGTCATCATGACGCTGTCGGATTCTCGCGAGGCTCGGATTCTATCGCGAGACTCGGATTCTATATAAGGAGCCGCGCGTCGCCGCCATTTTCACACGTGCATTGAGATTGATAGGGAGAGGACGTGGCTGGCGTCCTCTCCGTTTAGAATAGATTAGAGAGACACTTGATTTACTAATTTTGGGGAGCATTAGGAGTACTCAGTACAGTGCAGAGTTTTGCTGATAGTGACCACCAGTTTTATTTATAATCCGTTCTCTGCCTGAAAAAAGCGATACACAGCACACAGTGACTCAGTCACATACCATATCTGTGTGCACTGCTCAGGCTCAGGCCAGTGTGCTGCATCATCTATTATCTATATATAATATTATATATTTCTCTATCGTCCTAGTGGATGCTGGGGTTCCTGAAAGGACCATGGGGAATAGCGGCTCCGCAGGAGACAGGGCACAAAAAGTAAAGCTTTTCCAGATCAGGTGGTGTGCACTGGCTCCTCCCCCTATGACCCTCCTCCAGACTCCAGTTAGATTTTTGTGCCCGGCCGAGAAGGGTGCAATCTAGGTGGCTCTCCTAAAGAGCTGCTTAGAAAAAGTTTAGCTAGGTTTTTTATTTTACAGTGATTCCTGCTGGCGACAGGATCACTGCAGCGAGGGACTGAGGGGAGAAGGAGTCAACTCACCTGCGTGCAGGATGGATTGGCTTCTTGGCTACTGGACATCAAGCTCCAGAGGGACGATCACAGGTACAGCCTGGATGGTCACCGGAGCCGCGCCGCCGGCCCCCTTGCAGATGCTGAAGTCAGAAGAGGTCCAGAATCGGCGGCTGAAGACTCCTGCAGTCTTCAAAAGGTAGCGCACAGCACTGCAGCTGTGCGCCATTTTCCTCTCAGCACACTTCACACGGCAGTCACTGAGGGTGCAGGGCGCTGGGAGGGGGGCGCCCTGGGAGGCAAATGTAACCTATATAAAGGCTAAAAATACCTCACATATAGCCCCCAGAGGCTATATGGAGATATTTAACCCCTGCCTGATTTCTCTAAATAGCGGGAGACGAGCCCGCCAGAAAAGGGGCGGGGCCTATCTCCTCAGCACACGGCGCCATTTTCCTTACACAGCTCCGCTGGTCAGGACGGCTCCCAAGTCTCTCCCCTGCACTGCACTACAGAAACAGGGTAAAACAGAGAGGGGGGGCAAATTTATGGCGATATTTTGATATAACAAAGCAGCTATAAGGGAGCACTTATTATAAGGCTATCCCTGATATATATATATATATAGCGCTTTTGGTGTGTGCTGGCAAACTCTCCCTCTGTCTCCCCAAAGGGCTAGTGGGTCCTGTCTTCGTTAGGAGCATTCCCTGTGTGTCTGCTGTGTGTCGGTACGTGTGTGT
Source organism: Pseudophryne corroboree (assembly GCF_028390025.1). NCBI lineage: Eukaryota > Metazoa > Chordata > Amphibia > Anura > Myobatrachidae > Pseudophryne > Pseudophryne corroboree. The sequence goes on from NC_086451.1 coordinate 60,109,649, forward strand.
CGACATGTATGAGGACGATATTGGCGTGGAGGCGGAGCAATTGCCAAATATGAGGATGTCACCCCCTAGGGAGTCGACACCAGAATGGATGCCTTTATTTATGGAACTACGGGATAGTGTCAACACGCTAAAGCAGTCGTTTGACGACATGAGACGGCCGGACAATCAATTAGTGCCTGTCCAGGCGACTCAAACACCGTCAGGGGCTGTGAAACGCCCTTTGCCTCAGTCGGTCGACACAGACCCAGACACAGGCGATGACTCCAGTGGTGACGGTGACGAATCAACCGTATTTTCCAGTAGGGCCACACGTTATATGATTTTGGCAATGAAGGAGGCGTTACATTTAGCTGATACTACAGGTACCACTAAACAGGGTATTATGTGGGGTGTGAAAAAACTACCTATAGTTTTTCCTGAATCAGAAGAACTAAATGACGTGTGTAATGAAGCGTGGGTTGCCCCTGATAAAAAGCTGATAATTTCAAAGAAATTACTGGCATTATACCCTTTCCCGCCAGAGGTTAGGGAGCGCTGGGAAACACCTCCTAGGGTGGACAAGGCGCTAACACGCTTATCTAAACAAGTGGCGTTACCCTCTCCTGAGACGGCCGCACTTAAAGATCCATCAGATAGGAGGATGGAAAATATCCAAAAAAGTATATACACACATGCAGGTGTTATACTACGACCAGCTATAGCGACTGCCTGGATGTGCAGTGCTGGGGTAGTTTGGTCAGAGTCCCTAATTGAAAATATTGATACCCTGGACAGGGACAATATTTTACTGTCGTTAGAACAAATAAAGGATGCATTTCTTTATATGCGTGATGCACAGAGGGATATCTGCACACTGGCATCACGGGTAAGTGCTATGTCCATTTCGGCCAGAAGAGCTTTATGGACGCGACAGTGGACAGGCGATGCGGATTCAAAACGGCATATGGAAGTTTTGCAGTATAAAGGGGAGGAGTTATTTGGAGTCGGTCTATCAGATTTGGTGGCCACGGCTACAGCCGGGAAATCCACCTTTCTACCTCAAGTCACTCCCCAACAGAAAAAGGCACCGACCTTTCAACCGCAGCCCTTTCGTTCCTTTAAAAATAAGAGAGCAAAGGGCTATTCATATCTGCCACGAGGCAGAGGTCGAGGGAAGAGACAGCAACAGGCAGCTCCTTCCCAGGATCAGAAGCCCTCCCCGGCTTCTACAAAAGCCTCATCATGACGCTGGGGCTTCTCAAGCGGACTCGGGGACGGTGGGGGGTCGTCTCAAAAATTACAGCGCGCAGTGGGCTCACTCGCAAGTAGATTCCTGGATCCTGCAGATAATATCTCAGGGGTACAGGTTGGAATTAGAGACAGATCCACCTCGCCGTTTCCTGAAGTCTGCTTTACCAACGTCCCCCTCCGAAAGGGAGACGGTTTTGGAAGCCATTCACAAGCTGTACTCTCAGCAGGTGATAGTCAAGGTACCTCTTCTGCAACAAGGGAAGGGGTATTATTCCACTCTTTTTGTGGTACCGAAGCCGGATGGCTAGGTAAGGCCTATTCTAAATCTGAAGTCCTTGAACCTGTACATAAAGAAGTTCAAGTTCAAGATGGAGTCACTCAGAGCAGTGATAGCGAACCTGGAAGAGGGGGACTTTATGGTATCCTTGGACATCAAGGATGCGTATCTCCACGTTCCAATTTACCCCTCACACCAGGGGTACCTCAGGTTCGTTGTACAAAACTGTCACTATCAGTTTCAGACGCTGCCGTTCGGATTGTCCACGGCACCTCGGGTCTTTACAAAGGTAATGGCCGAGATGATGATTCTTCTTCGAAGAAAAGGCGTATTAATTATCCCATACTTGGACGATCTCCTAATAAGGGCAAGGTCCAGAGAACAGCTAGAGAGGGGATTAGCACTGTCTCAAGAAGTGCTAAAACAGCATGGCTGGATTCTGAATATTCCAAAATCCCAGTTAATGCCGACAACTCGTCTGCTGTTCCTAGGGATGATTCTGGACACGGTTCAGAAAAAGGTTTTTCTCCCGGAGGAAAAAGCCAAGGAGTTATCCGAGCTTGTCAGGAACCTCCTAAAACCAGGAAAGGTGTCTGTACATCAATGCACAAGAGTCCTGGGAAAAATGGTGGCTTCTTACGAAGCAATTCCATTCGGCAGATTCCACGCAAGAATTTTCCAAAGGGATCTGTTGGACAAATGGTCAGGGTCGCATCTTCAGATGCACCTACGGATAACCCTGTCTCCAAGGACAAGGGTGTCTCTTCTGTGGTGGTTGCAGAGTCCTCATCTATTGGAGGGCCGCAGATTCGGCATACAGGATTGGATCCTGGTGACCACGGACGCCAGCCTGAGAGGCTGGGGAGCAGTCACACAAGGAAGAAACTTCCAGGGAGTATGGACGAGCCTGGAAACGTCTCTTCACATAAACATTCTGGAACTAAGAGCAATATACAATGCTCTAAGCCAGGCAGAACCTCTGCTTCAAGGAAAACCGGTGTTGATCCAGTCGGACAACATCACGGCAGTCGCCCATGTGAACAGACAGGGCGGCACAAGAAGCAGGAGTGCAATGGCAGAAGCTGCAAGGATTCTTCGCTGGGCAGAGAATCATGTGATAGCACTGTCAGCAGTGTTCATCCCGGGAGTGGACAACTGGGAAGCAGACTTCCTCAGCAGACACGATCTTCATCCGGGAGAGTGGGGACTTCATCCAGAAGTCTTCCACATGCTGGTAACCCGTTGGGAAAGACCAATGGTGGACATGATGGCGTCTCGCCTCAACAAAAAACTGGACAGGTATTGCGCCAGGTCAAGAGATCCGCAGGCAATAGCTGTGGACGCGCTGGTAACGCCTTGGGTGTACCAGTCGGTGTATGTGTTTCCTCCTCTGCCTCTCATACCAAAAGTATTGAGAATTATACGGCAAAGAGGCGTGAGAACGATACTAGTGGTTCCGGATTGGCCAAGTAGGACTTGGTACCCGGAACTTCAAGAGATGATCACGGAAGATCCGTGGCCTCTACCTCTAAGGAGGGACTTGCTTCAGCAGGGTCCCTGTCTGTTTCAAGACTTACCGCGGCTGCGTTTGACGGCATGGCGGTTGAACGCCGGATCCTAAAGGAAAAAGGCATGCCGGAAGAAGTCATTCCTACTTTGATTAAAGCAAGGAAGGAAGTAACCGTGCAACATTATCACCGAATTTGGCGAAAATATGTTGCGTGGTGCGAAGATCGGAGTGCTCCGACGGAGGAATTTCACTGGGTCGATTCCTACATTTCCTGCAATCAGGATTGTCTATGGGTCTCAAATTGGGATCTATTAAGGTTCAAATTTCGGCCCTGTCGATTTTCTTTCAAAAAGAATTGGCTTCAGTCCCTGAAGTCCAGACCTTTGTTAAGGGAGTGCCTGCATATACAGCCTCCTGTGGTGCTCCAGTGGCACCGTGGGATCTCAATGTGGTTTAGGACTTCCTAAAATCTCATTGGTTTGAACCACTAAAAAAAGGTGGATTTGAAATATCTCACATGGAAAGTGACCATGCTTCTAGCCCTGGCTTCGGCCAGGAGAGTGTCAGAACTGGCAGCTTTATCTTACAAAAGCCCATATCTGATTTTCCATTCGGACAGGGCAGAACTGCGGACTCGTCCGCATTTTCTCCCTAAGGTGGTGTCAGCATTTCATCTGAACCAGCCTATTGTTGTGCCTGCGGCTACAAGTGACTTGGAGGACTCCAAGTTACTGGACGTTGTCAGAGCATTAAAAATATATATTGCAAGGACAGCTGGAGTCAGAAAATCTGACTCGTTGTTTATATTGTATGCACCCAACAAGATGGGTGCTCCTGCGTCTAAGCAGACGATTGCTCGTTGGATCTGTAGCACAATCCAACTTGCACATTCTGTGGCAGGCCTGCCACAGGCCTAAATCTGTAAAGGCCCACTCCACAAGGAAGGTGGGCTCATCTTGGGCGGCTGCCCGAGGGGTCTCGGCATTACAACTCTGCCGAGCAGCTACGTGGTCAGGGGAGAACACGTTTGTAAAATTTTACAAATTTGATACTCTGGCTAAGGAGGACCTGGAGTTCTCTCATTCGGTGCTGCAGAGTCATCCGCACTCTCCCGCCCGTTTGGGAGCTTTGGTATAATCCCCATGGTCCTTTCAGGAACCCCAGCATCCACTAGGACGATAGAGAAAATAAGATTTTACTTACCGATAAATCTATTTCTCGGAGTCCGTAGTGGATGCTGGGCGCCCATCCCAAGTGCGGATTATCTGCAATAATTGTACATAGTTATTGTTAACTAATTCGGGTTATTGTTGAAGGAAGCCATCTTTCAGAGGCTCCGCTGTTATCATACTGTTAACTGGGTTTAGATCACAAGTTGTACGGTGTGATTGGTGTGGCTGGTATGAGTCTTACCCGGGATTCAAAATCCTCCCTTATTGTGTACGCTCGTCCGGGCACAGTACCTAACTGGAGTCTGGAGGAGGGTCATAGGGGGAGGAGCCAGTGCACACCACCTGATCTGGAAAAGCTTTACTTTTTGTGCCCTGTCTCCTGCGGAGCCGCTATTCCCCATGGTCCTTTCAGGAACCCCAGCATCCACTACGGACTCCGAGAAATAGATTTATCGGTAAGTAAAATCTTATTATCTGTCTGACTGCTCAGCTCACACAGCTTATAATTGTGGGGGAGACTGGGGAGCACTACTGCAGTGCCAGTTATAGGTTATAGCAGGAGCCAGGAGTACATAATATATTATATAGTGAGTGACCACCAGACACACAGTGCAGTTTATTTAATATATCCGTTCTCTGCCTGAAAAAAGCGATACACACAGTGACTCAGTCAGTCACATACCATATCTGTGTGCACTGCTCAGGCTCAGGCCAGTGTGCTGCATCATCTATATATATTATATATCTGTCTGACTGCTCAGCTCACACAGCTTATAATTGTGGGGGAGACTGGGGAGCACTACTGCAGTGCCAGTTATAGGTTATAGCAGGAGCCAGGAGTACATAATATTATATTAAAACAGTGCACACTTTTGCTGCAGGAGTGCCACTGCCAGTGTGACTAGTGACCAGTGACCTGACCACCAGTATATATAATATTAGTAGTATACTATCTCTTTATCAACCAGTCTATATTAGCAGCAGACACAGTACAGTGCGGTAGTTCACGGCTGTGGCTACCTCTGTGTCGGCACTCGGCAGCCCGTCCATAATTGTATATACCACCTAACCGTGGTTTTTTTTTCTTTCTTTATACATACATACTAGTTACGAGTATACTATCTCTTTATCAACCAGTCTATATATTAGCAGCAGACACAGTACAGTGCTTTAGTTCACGGCTGTGGCTACCTCTGTGTCGGCACTCGGCAGCCCGTCCATAATTGTATATACCACCTAACCGTGGTTTTTTTTTCTTTCTTTATACATACATACTAGTTACGAGTATACTATCTCTTTATCAACCAGTCTATATATTAGCAGCAGACACAGTACAGTGCGGTAGTTCACGGCTGTGGCTACCTCTGTGTCGGCACTCGGCAGCCCGTCCATAATTGTATATACCACCTAACCGTGGTTTTTTTTTCTTTCTTTATACATACATACTAGTTACGAGTATACTATCTCTTTATCAACCAGTCTATATATTAGCAGCAGACACAGTACAGTGCGGTAGTTCACGGCTGTGGCTACCTCTGTGTCGGCACTCGGCAGCCCGTCCATAATTGTATATACCACCTAACCGTGGTTTTTTTTTCTTTCTTTATACATACATACTAGTTACGAGTATACTATCTCTTTATCAACCAGTCTATATATTAGCAGCAGACACAGTACAGTGCGGTAGTTCACGGCTGTGGCTACCTCTGTGTCGGCACTCGGCAGCCCGTCCATAATTGTATACTAGTATCCAATCCATCCATCTCCATTGTTTACCTGAGGTGCCTTTTAGTTGTGCCTATTAAAATATGGAGAACAAAAATGTTGAGGTTCCAAAATTAGGGAAAGATCAAGATCCACTTCCACCTCGTGCTGAAGCTGCTGCCACTAGTCATGGCCGAGACGATGAAATGCCAGCAACGTCGTCTGCCAAGGCCGATGCCCAATGTCATAGTACAGAGCATGTCAAATCCAAAACACCAAATATCAGTAAAAAGCCTCTTTTTTTCTTTGCGTCATGTGCTGTTTGGGGAGGGTTTTTTGGAAGGGACATCCTGCGTGACACTGCAGTGCCACTCCTAGATGGGCCCGGTGTTTGTGTCGGCCACTAGGGTCGCTAATCTTACTCACACAGCTACCTCATTGCGCCTCTTTTTTTCTTTGCGTCATGTGCTGTTTGGGGAGGGTTTTTTGGAAGGGCCATCCTGCGTGACACTGCAGTGCCACTCCTAGATGGGCCCGGTGTTTGTGTCGGCCACTAGGGTCGCTAATCTTACTCACACAGCTACCTCATTGCGCCTCTTTTTTTCTTTGCGTCATGTGCTGTTTGGGGAGGGTTTTTTGGAAGGGACATCCTGCGTGACACTGCAGTGCCACTCCTAGATGGGCCCGGTGTTTGTGTCGGCCACTAGGGTCGCTTATCTTACTCACACAGCGACCTCGGTGCAAATTTTAGGACTAAAAATAATATTGTGAGGTGTGAGGTATTCAGAATAGACTGAAAATGAGTGTAAATTATGGTTTTTGAGGTTAATAATACTTTGGGATCAAAATGACCCCCAAATTCTATGATTTAAGCTGTTTTTTAGTGTTTTTTGAAAAAAACACCCGAATCCAAAACACACCCGAATCCGACAAAAAAAATTCGGTGAGGTTTTGCCAAAACGCGTTCGAACCCAAAACACGGCCGCGGAACCGAACCCAAAACCAAAACACAAAACCCGAAAAATTTCAGGCGCTCATCTCTACTATCAACAAGTAACGACAAAGCATTGATTCCATGTATCTTGTTCCATCACAAGTCCAGCTGCCTGAGACAGTGCCCTCAGAACTGGTCCAAATCCTGCTGGTAAGGCGAAGTCCGAAAAATGAAGGAATTGAGCAGTGAAGCCTCAATTCTCTAAACTCAGAGAGCTCGATCGTGTTTTAGAAATACCCAGTAACTGGAGTCTAGTGAGACAACCGAACGGACATACCCGGGAAATTTCAGGGATTTTAGGTGCACCACAGTGTATAAGCCACAGTCTCTGCATCACTCAGTACACAATTGTATTCCGAGTTATAACATGGGGGGTAATTCCAAGTTGATCGCAGCAGGATTTTTGTTAGCAATTGGGCAAAACCATGTGCACTGCAGGGGAGGCAGATATAACATGTGCAGAGAGAGTTAGATTTGGGTGGGGTGTGTTCAATCTGCAATCTAATTTGCAGTGTAAAAATAAAGCAGGCAGTATTTACCCTGCACAGAAATAAAATAACCCACCCAAATCTAACTCTCTCTGCACATGTTATATCTGCCTCCCCTGCAGTGCACATAGTTTTGCCCAATTGCTATCAAAAATCCTGCTGCGATCAACTTGGAATTACCCCCATGATTTTCTACTGTTGCTGTCATGTTGCAGTTTTGTGCACCTCAGTGTCAGTTTGTTCATAAAGTTATGTAAAGTGGCATTCCCATACTGGCTCTGAAAATAAAACGTATAATCTGATTTTAGGTGCAGAGCGGAATCCTGTAATTAAAACACAATTGCAGTAATCATTGAAAATAAGTAGCTGCCAAAAGAGAGAGGTTTACCATATTTCTCCCCTCTCAAGACAATACACGACTATAAAAATGCACTAAAACTAAAACAGCACTGAATATCATCCCTATTGATCATAAGAGATATATGGCTATATATATATATATATATATATATATATATCCACAGTGCCCGGCACTCCTGGTTTATATGCATTTTGTTTACTTGCCTGGGTGCCCTCCATAAGGTGTTGCCTTCAATATAATGGATGTAATGGCAGCATTTGTCAGGTCGGTATTAATCTCGAAATGTTGAAATAAAAGTTTTTCCATTGAAGTACAAACCTCGGATTGCCGCAATTACGTCCAATATATATATATATATATATATATATATACATGTATATAGAATACCTGTTATCCGGAAGGGTCCTGGAGGTGTGTGGGTGAGTGGGGGATGTTCCGATGTCTGCAGCTGGGCGGCTCCCGGCATGTCGTAACGTTGCTACAGGGCCGAAATATTTATTTATTACCAGTTATTTATATAGCACACACATATTCCGCAGCGCTTTACAGAGAATATTTTTCTATTCACATCAGTCCCTGCCCCTTTGGACCTTACAATCTATATTCCCTACCACATGTACACACACACACAGTAAAGTTAATGGGATCCAATTAACCGACAGTACCAGTAAATTTTTGGATTGTGGGAGGAAACTGGAGTACCCTGAGGAAACCAATGCAAATACAGAGAGAACATACAAACTCCACACAGTTAGGGCCATGGTGAGAATTGAACCCATGACCTCAGTGCTGTGAGGCAGTAGTGCTAACCATTACACCATCTGTACTATTCCGGTTTTCCATAAATTTCGTTTTTTATATATATATATATAGAGAGAGAGAGAGAGAGAGAGAGAGATACTAGCTGAATACCTGTGCTTCGCTACGGGATGAGGATGGTAAATTAGAATTATAGTTGTTTGTTAATTGTCGTTGGTTGGAGATCTAGTATATAGGCATAGCTTGCTTCCCTGACCCACTTTGTGTAGTGGCCGGACCCCTTTTTGGTCCCCCAAGGGACCCTGCTCTTCCCACTATACAACTCTCAGTCTGTGGCTTCTTGCTGCCTCCATTCCCCTCCTCACATCATGTCAGTGCCCTGTGAAATGATCGATTTATTTACAGTTACTTATATAGCGCAGCACATTATGCACCTCCTGATATACTCTGTGCTGCTGGGGGACCCTGCTACTTCTACTATATAACTGTCAGTGTGTGGGTTCGTGCTACCACCATTCCCCTCCTGACATCATGTCACTACCCCTGTCACATGCAGCCCTGTCCTGCCTGACATATCATGCATCTCCTAATATACTCTGTGCTGCTGGGGACCCTGCTCCTCCCACTATATAACGCTCAGTGTGGTTTCCTGCTACCTCCATTCCCCTCCTCACATCATGCCACTGTCACGTGAAGCCCTGTCGTCACTCACATATCATGCATGTCCTGATATAGTCTGTGCTGCTGGCCCACCCCTAGGGGTGTGTTACCCCTGCATTGTTTGTTCCTAGATTGTAAGTCATATGTGTACCAAGTTTGGTGTAAATAGCACCAGGCATTCCAGAGTTATGCTATCAACTGAAATACTCTGTGCTGCTGCCACACCCCTAGGGGTGCTATGGGTGTCTTACCCCCACAGTGTTTGTTCCCAGATTGTAAGTCATATGTGTACCAAGTGTGGTGTAAATTGGTCCAGAGCGGAATCCTGTAATTAAAACACAATTGCAGTAATCATTGAAAATAAGTAGCTGCCAAAAGAGAGAGGTTTACCATATTTCTCCCCTCTCAAGACAATACACGACTATAAAAATGCACTAAAACTAAAACAGCACTGAATATCATCCCTATTGATCATAAGAGATATATGGCTATATATATATATATATATATATATATATATATATATATATATATATCCACAGTGCCCGGCACTCCTGGTTTATATGCATTTTGTTTACTTGCCTGGGTGCCCTCCATAAGGTGTTGCCTTCAATATAATGGATGTAATGGCAGCATTTGTCAGGTCGGTATTAATCTCGAAATGTTGAAATAAAAGTTTTTCCATTGAAGTACAAACCTCGGATTGCCGCAATTACGTCCAATATATATATATATATATATATATATATATATATACATGTATATAGAATACCTGTTATCCGGAAGGGTCCTGGAGGTGTGTGGGTGAGTGGGGGATGTTCCGATGTCTGCAGCTGGGCGGCTCCCGGCATGTCGTAACGTTGCTACAGGGCCGAAATATTTATTTATTACCAGTTATTTATATAGCACACACATATTCCGCAGCGCTTTACAGAGAATATTTTTCTATTCACATCAGTCCCTGCCCCTTTGGACCTTACAATCTATATTCCCTACCACATGTACACACACACACAGTAAAGTTAATGGGATCCAATTAACCGACAGTACCAGTAAATTTTTGGATTGTGGGAGGAAACTGGAGTACCCTGAGGAAACCAATGCAAATACAGAGAGAACATACAAACTCCACACAGTTAGGGCCATGGTGAGAATTGAACCCATGACCTCAGTGCTGTGAGGCAGTAGTGCTAACCATTACACCATCTGTACTATTCCGGTTTTCCATAAATTTCGTTTTTTATATATATATATATAGAGAGAGAGAGAGAGAGAGAGAGAGAGAGAGATACTAGCTGAATACCTGTGCTTCGCTACGGGATGAGGATGGTAAATTAGAATTATAGTTGTTTGTTAATTGTCGTTGGTTGGAGATCTAGTATATAGGCATAGCTTGCTTCCCTGACCCACTTTGTGTAGTGGCCGGACCCCTTTTTGGTCCCCCAAGGGACCCTGCTCTTCCCACTATACAACTCTCAGTCTGTGGCTTCTTGCTGCCTCCATTCCCCTCCTCACATCATGTCAGTGCCCTGTGAAATGATCGATTTATTTACAGTTACTTATATAGCGCAGCACATTATGCACCTCCTGATATACTCTGTGCTGCTGGGGGACCCTGCTACTTCTACTATATAACTGTCAGTGTGTGGGTTCGTGCTACCACCATTCCCCTCCTGACATCATGTCACTACCCCTGTCACATGCAGCCCTGTCCTGCCTGACATATCATGCATCTCCTAATATACTCTGTGCTGCTGGGGACCCTGCTCCTCCCACTATATAACGCTCAGTGTGGTTTCCTGCTACCTCCATTCCCCTCCTCACATCATGCCACTGTCACGTGAAGCCCTGTCGTCACTCACATATCATGCATGTCCTGATATAGTCTGTGCTGCTGGCCCACCCCTAGGGGTGTGTTACCCCTGCATTGTTTGTTCCTAGATTGTAAGTCATATGTGTACCAAGTTTGGTGTAAATAGCACCAGGCATTCCAGAGTTATGCTATCAACTGAAATACTCTGTGCTGCTGCCACACCCCTAGGGGTGCTATGGGTGTCTTACCCCCACAGTGTTTGTTCCCAGATTGTAAGTCATATGTGTACCAAGTGTGGTGTAAATTGGTCCAGGCATTCTGGAGTTATGTTGTCTCCTGATATACTCTGTGCTGCTGTCACACCCCTAGGGGTGTCTTACCTCCACAGTGTTTGTTCCCAGATTGTAAATCATATGTGTACCAAGTCTGGTGTAAATTGCTCCAGGCATTCCAGAGTTATGCTGTCAGCAGAAATACTCTGTGCTGCTGCCTCACCCCAGGGGTGCTAGACGTGTGTTACCTAAGTCTAAGTCAGGTTTTGTTTTTTTCAAATGGAAAGAGGGTCTTGCAACATGTCAAACAACATCAAAGGTTGCTGAAAAGTTTATTGCTGCAAACAGATTTGAAATAGCAGTTATGGTTCAAAAGTTACAACGCTGTTTTTGTTGCAGGTAACTGAAGATGGCTTTGACAAAAGAGGAGAGCATTGAGGTCATTTTGATGACTGGAGAACGAAGTTTCCGTGTCATAGCTGCAGATTTTAACAACCGGCACCCAGAAAGAACTTCTAATTTCACATAACACTGTCAGGTGCCTAATTTCCAAATTCTGAGAAACTGGGACTGTGGCTGACAAGTCACGGAGTGGTCGTCCAAAAAGTGCTACTGATGAGACAACTTCAACAATGGTTTTGGCATCCTTCGTGAATAGCCCACAACGCAGCACAGCGCCCACACATTAAATGACTGTCCTTTATGGAGAACAGCTCACCCTGTAATTATATATATATATATATATATATATATATCTCGAAGTAGGCGGCACTCACGACGATTTGAAAAAATCACATGGACCCCAGCAATAAGTTCAACGTTTCAATCTTGTCATCAGATTTTCGTTAGGACGAAAATCTGATAACAAGATTAAAACGTTTAACTTATTGCTGGGGTCCGGGTGATTCTTTTCAAGTTGTTGTGGGTGCCGCCTACTTCGAGATATTTAAGGTGACTGACCGTTCTGGCCGAATACACCTGGAGGACGCCGGGTGCAAAGTGTTTATATGTACAGTGTGGAGTGCCGGCTCTGCTATTATATATATATATATATATATAATTGAAAGCCTGCACTCACTGCAACTTAAAGTTCTGGGGGCGTCCTCAGTGCACTACTCACCATATCCATAGAGTCCTTTAATGACATACCTCCAGTGTTCAATAAAAAGGTTCAGATGTTTTGATGAAACCACGTGGGACCTTTCTTAAGGTCAACAGCACTGTGATAACCTCCAATAATGAAGATACAAATGGACCACTATAGTCTGTGTGTGTGGGGGAGAGGCAGGAGGGGTGTATGTGTGGCGGTGTGTGTGTGTGTGTGTGTGTGTGTGTATGTGTATGCATGTATGTATGCATGTATGTATGTATATATAGATATATATTATATACATGCAGATCCTTCTTTTCTCCAAACAACCCTGCCTGGCTCCTACAGTCCCTGTAATAATAATAATAATATGCATTATATGCAGTATGGTAAGTACCACAGTGTCTGTGACTGTGTATAATAGGATCTGTCAGAGCAGGATTTACTATTAGGCGCAGTAGGACTGTACCTAGGGGAGGCAGAGGCAGCTTTTCCTCTCACAGAGAGTATGGGAAACGCTTTTCTTTTATAGGCAAAGTATAATAAACCGTAAAGAAAGGAGAAGCGTGAACGTTAGTTGGGGAAATGTTAAACTGACTGACTTAGCTGAGAAATATGAATTATCAGAGAGGAGGAAACATTGAGCAGGGTATCGTTCCCCCGTGCGACAGGACTGTATAGAGTGCAGAACGCTCTGTGAGATGGAGATGGGTCTACACCATTAATGGTGGAAAAAGCAGCCGTAGGGACGAGCGTGGCCCGCAGAACCTTCACATGTGGCCTGCCACACCCACAGCCCAGTGAGGGGTGAGTGAGGGATTTGGGGAGGAGTTATTTTGTCTGAGAGACATGAGGAATATGAGGGATGAGTGGAGCTTTATGGGGTTTTTTTATGCGAGTGTTAAGTATAAGATGCATTCTGAGGTAAATGGTGCTCTGAAGGGTTTATAAGCATTGTTTGTGAGATTGATGGGTGTTTTACAGTGAGCGGGGGATTAACTGTTACATGGGGAGATCTGAAGAGTACACAGGATTGATTCTATAAGCATGCACTCTTTGACCGGGACTGACCCGATAAGCCAAAGTGAGAAAGGTGCCAACTGGGTCATTTGACCTTGGTTACATTTTAAAGCTGCTGATTGGCTGTTTTTCTTATGGCCCGCCTCAAGTGTCTGACATGCAGGCCAGACACGGGTGCTTCATGGGTACATTGTGAACAGGAATAACCCGGGTGTGAAAGAGGTCTGAGGAGCTATGACACGGGTCAGATCCGGGATTTTGGTTTGAAAGGGCTATTAGATTAAGAGTAATATGTGGCCCCTATAATGGTTAGAGGGCCACATTTTCATACAATGGAAATAAAATACACATACTGTTAGCAACCAAGTTTCTGGAGCATTGACTTCTGGGAAACTCTACTTCCGAGCATGCCAGGCTTTCCAGTCAGTACTTTAAACACTGGCAATTCATTGACTGGCACAGGCCAGTGCCAATTCAGCATCACGCCAAGTGTTGTATAATATATTGCCATGAAACAATGAATTAGCTCTATCTAAGGCCAGTCAGCAATTTATAAACTAGAATAGATAAAGCAAGTGTGTTAAAATAAAGACTATTCAAGAGAACACCATGGGGGTCATTCCAAGTTGTTCGCTAGCAGATTTCGTTCGCAGCGCTGCATTCAGGCCAAAAAAACGGCACTTCTGCGCGTCGTACTATTACAACGAACGATGTAGTTTCACACAAGGTCTAGCAAAGCTTTTCAGTCGCACTGCTGGCCGCAGAGTGATTGACAGGAAGAGGGCGTTTCTGGGTATCAACTGACGGTTTTCAGGGAGTGTTCGAAAAAACGCAGGCGTGCCAAGAAAAACGCAGGCGTGGCTGGGCGAACGCAGGGTGTGTTTGTGACGTCAAAATAGGAACTGAATAGTCTGAAGTGATTGCAAGCGCTGAGTAGGTCAGAAGCTACTCTGACACTGCACAAACATTTTTTGTAGCCGCTCTGCGATCCTTTCGTTCGCACTTCTGCTAAGCTAAAATACACTCCCAGAGGGAGGCGGCTTAGCGTTTGCACGGCTGCTAAAAACAGCTAGCGAGCGAACAACTCGGAATGAGGGCCCATGTATACTGCTGTATAATTCTATCTGCAGTGTTGCAGGTAAGTTGGCTGTGACTACAGTACAGGTCAGCAGAGTCTCTGTCTCTCATCTCAGCTCTACAGGCTAATTCTGCTAGAACAGCACTGACCTCAGAGAGGAGCCTGGTCTGTGACTCGGGATCCGGTCTGAAGATCGACAGTGTCTAGGTCGACAATGTTTAGGTCGACCCCTATAGGTCGACAGTCACTAGGTCGACATGGATGGAAGGTCGACAGGGTTTCTAGGTCGACATGTGCTAGGTCGACAAGTCTAAAGGTCGACATGAGTTTTTCAAATTTTTTTTCTTTTTTTGAATTTTTTCATACTTAACGATCCACGTGGACTACGATTGGAACGGTAAAGTGTGCCGAGCGAAGCGGTAGCGGAGCGAAGGCACCATGCCCGAAGCATGGCGAGCGAAGCGAGCCATGCGAGGGGACGCGGTGCACTAATTTGGGATCCCGGTCACTTTACGAAGAAAACGACACCAAAAAAAATAAAAATCCTCATGTCGACCTTTAGACCTGTCGAACTAGCACATGTCGACCTAGAAACCCTGTCGACCTTCCATCCATGTCGACCTAGTGACTGTCGACCTATAGTGGTCAACCTAAACATTGTCGACCTAGACACTGTCGATTTGATGAACCACACCCCTGTGACTCACTGGAATACTTCTTACCAGCGCTTGCCACACAGTGAAGCTTGTAACTAGCGTTTAGATTAGAGTTTGGCTGCAAGCTGTAAAGGTTACATATGTTTACTGCACTTAAATAATCAAAACAATAATTCAGCACACAATGAGTGTTTTTGCTAATTCAGGTAATCTCTGCTATAATTTATTGGTAACATAAATGTATTATCCATAGCATAATTAAAAGTATTAAAAAAAAAAGCCAAAGCAACCAATCGATTCTCTAGGAGCCAGTGACATTACTGAGACATGAGGAAAGTGACTATTTGTTGACAAGCACAAAGCAATGCATTAATGCTGCAGAGTTACTGCAGGCAGGAGTCAGCCCTCTGCTGGCGGTACCTGCCTAAAAGCAAGAACAAATTAACATGACTTAGGGACCAATTTATCGCCATCCGCATCTGAGGATGTGGATGTGAGGTGATAAAATCGACCCAATCCGCAATTACATCGCATGCAAGAAAGCTCTGTCCCTGTAATGCTACTCTGCAGTCTTATCAGGGTATTATTTGTGAAAAATACCCCTAGTAATGACTGCGCATGCGCCCCTAGGGGCAGAGAAAGCTATGGAATACAGAATCCGCAATGAGCCCTGTGATACCTCCAGATGAAGCCGATGTAATTATCACAGGTCTCACTGCAGAATTTTATTTTGTTTTTTTCATTCTTTTGGAAATTCGCCCAGATCGCATTTCCGATTATAAGTATGGGAAATGCAATCTTGGTTACTAAAAAAAAAAGTGAATTAAAGGGTTTGAAGCAGTTTTTCACGATAACTGCTCCAAAAGTCCTTTAATACATTCAGGTGATACTAAAATAATGTGAAAAGGGTGTGAAAATGGGATCAGTACAAGATCTCAGCGGTCAGGAGACCGACGCCGGGAGCCCGACAGCCGGCGGCGATCACAGCGTGTCCCCTTGCAGGCTCACTACGCTTCAGCTTCGGTGGTGACCAAAGGTTTCTACTCCCCTCTGGGGGGTGGTGTGGACCACCACCCAAGAGGGGCAACTAGCCAGCGGTCAAGAATCCGACCACCGGTATTTCAGCTGATGTCGGGATTCCGGCGTCGTTTTCCTGACCGCCGGTAACACAGTTAATACATATAGTATATCTTCCAACATTTTCATTTCTGGAAGAGGGACTTCAGCGTGCACTCCCGGAAAGGGGCATGGCCTATCCAAAGGGGGCGTGGCACCACTGCACTGCTGCAATCGCGAGTCACGCCCCCCAGATGCCATCACTAAAAGGGGCATGCCCAGCGCTATGTGAGCTGCTGGTATGCCCCCAGTCACCCTGTCTCCACTGAGTAGCACAGCGTCTATTCACAGCTGCTCTGCTAAGCAGAACAGCAGTGACAGGAGCCTCACAACTGCCCCCCCCACCCCCCTTTCCACTGCAGGACACGGCGGCCAACGGGTAGGATAGCAGGACGGTCCCAAAAAAACGGGACTGTGCTGCGAAAATCGGTACAGTTGGGAGGGTATCCGTTTGGATGGTTGACCATGTTAAGATCGACCATCATTAGGTTGACCACTATTGGTCAACATTGACATGGTCGAGATGGGCATACACGTAATAATGGTCAACACATGACAGGTCGACACATGAAAAGCTAAAAAAAAAAAATTTCAAAATTAGATTTTTTACTTTTTCATACTTTACCATCCACGTGGACTACGATTAGGAATGGTAACCTGCGCAGCAAGGGGACGCGGTACACTAATTGGGGTTCTTGGTCATGTTACGGAAAAAATGACACCAAAAACAGTTAAAAAAAGCCATGTCGACCTTTTCATGTGTCGACCTGTCCAGTGTCGACCATTTTCATTTGTCGACTATAAGTATATGTCGACCATGTCTATGTCAAGCAATAGTGGTTGACCTAATGAATGTCGACTTTAACATGGTGGACCATTCATGCCAGAACCATTGGGAGGTATGCATATAGCACTTGTGTGTATTTTACAAAGCACATACAGAACCTCTCCGTGGGGTATATTTACTAAGGTCCCGATTTTGACCGAGATGCCGTTTTTTTCTTCAAAGTGTCATCTCGGTAATTTACTAAGCAAAAATCACAGCAGTGATGAGGGCATTCGTAATATTTTGGAAGTCCTAGGAAAAAATCACGAATCAATACACCATCGGTCAAATACGCCTGCAATTTGGTAGAAATCGGGAATTTACTAAAAAGTGCAAAACACAAACACTGCCGACAATAGCCAAACACTGCCGTGATGAAATACAAATCGTGAAAAAGTGCTAAAAAAAAACAGACCTGCTTTTTTATCCCGTGTTTGTATAGGCATGCACGGATCCATGAGATCCGTGCATGTTTTTCAGTGGGAAGGGGTAGGAAATGTTTTAATTTAAAAAAAAAAAATGCGTGGGGTCCCCCCTCCTAAACCAAACCAGCCTCGGGCTCTTTGAGCCGGCCCTGGTTGCAAAAATATGGGGGGAAAATTGACAGGGGTTCCCCCATATTTAAACAACCAGCACCGGGCTCTGCGCCTGGTCCTGGTTCCAAAAATACGGGGGACAAAAAGCGTAGGGGTCCCCCGTATTTTTGAAACCAGCACCGGGCTCCACTAGCTGGACAGATAATGCCACAGCCGGGGGTCACTTTTATACAGTGCCTTGCGGCCGTGGCATCAAATATCCAACTAGTCACCCCTGGCCGGGGTACCCTGGGGGAGTGGGGACCCCTTCAATCAAGGGGTCCCCCCCCCAGCCACCCAAGGGCCAGGGGTGAAGCCCGAGGCTGTCCCCCCCATCCAATGGGCTGCGGATGGGGGGCTGATAGCCTTTGTTGAAAGTTATGAATATTGTTTTTAGTAGCAGTACTACAAGTCCCAGCAAGCCTCCCCCGCAAGCTGGTACTTGGAGAACCACAAGTACCAGCATGCGGCGGTAAACCGGGCCCGCTGGTACCTGAAGTACTACTACTAAAAAAATACCCCAATAAAGACATTACACACACACACCTTGAAAGTATAACTTTAATGCATACATACACACCACCATATACACATACTTACCTTATGTTCACACGAGGGTCGGTCCTCTTCTCCATGTAGAATCCATGGTGTACCTGTTAAAAAAATTCTACTCACCAAATCCAGTGTAGAGGGCTCCTCGGATAATCAATTTGTAATCCACGTACTTGTAAAAATAAAAAAACGGGACACCCGACCACGAACTGAAAGGGGCCCCATGTTTTCACATGGGACCCCTTTCCCCGAATGCCAGAAACCCCCTCTGACTGATGTCTAAGTGGGTTTCTTCAGCCAATCAGGGAGCGGCACGTTGTGGCACCCACCTGATCGGCTGTGTGCTCCTGTACTGTCTGACAGGCGGCACACGGCAGTGTTACAATGTAGCGCCTATGCGCTCCATTGTAACCAATGGTGGGAACTTTGTGGTCACAAAGTTCCCACCATTGGTTACAATGGAGCGCATAGGCGCTACATTGTAACACTGCCGTGTGCCGCCTGTCAGACAGTACAGGAGCACACAGCCGATCAGGTGGGTGCCACAACGTGGCGCTCCCTGATTGGCTGAAGAAACCCACTTAGACATCAGTCAGAGGGGGTTTCTGGCATTCGGGGAAAGGGGTCCCATGTGAAAACATGGGTCCCCTTTCAGTTCGTGGTCGGGTGTCCCGTTTTTTTATTTTTACAAGTACGTGGATTACAAATGGATTATCCGAGGAGCCCTCTACACTGGATTTGGTGAGTAGAATTTTTTCAACAGGTACACCATGGATTCTACATGGAGAAGAGGACCGACCCTCGTGTGAACATAAGGTAAGTATGTGTATATGGTGGTGTGTATGTATGCATTAAAGTTATACTTTCAAGGTGTGTGTGTGTAATGTCTTTATTGGGGTATTTTTTTAGTAGTAGTACTACAGGTACCAGCGGGCCCGGTTTACCGCCGCATGCTGGTACTTGTGGTTCTCCAAGTACCAGCTTGCGGGGGAGGCTTGCTGGGACTTGTAGTACTGCTACTAAAAACAATATTCATAACTTTCAACAAAGGCTATCAGCCCCCCATCCGCAGCCCATTGGATGGGGGGGACAGCCTCGGGCTTCACCCCTGGCCCTTGGGTGGCTGGGGGGGGGCACCCCTTGATTGAAGGGGTCCCCACTCCCCCAGGGTACCCCGGCCAGGGGTGACTAGTTGGATATTTGATGCCACGGCCGCAAGGCACTGTATAAAAGTGACCCCCGGCTGTGGCATTATCTGTCCAGCTAGTGAGCCCGGTGCTGGTTTTAAAAATACGGGGGACCCCTACTCTTTTTGTCCCCCGTATTTTTGGAACCAGGACCAGGCGCAGAGCCCGATGCTGGTTGCTTAAATATGGGGGAACCCATGTCATTTTTTTCCCCATATTTCTGCAACCAGGATCGGCTCAAAGAGCCCGAGGCTGGTTATGCTTAGGAGGGGGGACCCCACGCAATTTTTTTTAAAGTTTTACAGTGTTTATTTTAAAAAAATAAAAAAAAATGAACCCCAGCACGGATCACACAGATCCGGCCGAGATTCATTGTGATAAAGTCGACAGTGTTTTGCTAATCACTGCCGTAAAAAACGGGAAAAAAACCCGAATGACATCGACATCGGAACAAATGAAAAATCCGAATACGACAGCTTAGTAAATTAGGCGTAATAAATTCAAAAAGTTGCAGTTTTACACTTTCGATGTCATTCGTGATTGAACTTTGACCTTTTTCCGAAAATTACGAATGTTAGTAAATTTACCCCTCTGTCTCTTCCCACTTTTTTTTCCCTTACTATTTCCCTCCCACTCTCTGGGGTAAATTTACAAAGGTGAGAGTTATTTTTAGAACTGGTGATGTTGCTCATAGCAACCAATCAGATTCTACTTAACATTTATCTAGCTGCTTATAGAAGATAATAGATAGAATCTGAATGGTTGCTAAGGGCAACATCACAAGTTCTTAAAAAAACTACCACCTTAGTAATATACCCCTCTGTCTCTCTCTTTCCTTGTCTCTCTTCCCCTCTTCATTCCATCTCTCTCCCCATTTTTGCCCATTCTTTCCGTTGTCTCTAATACCCCTTTTACACTGACAATTTTATCCCAGGATTTTGCACGTGAACGCGCATCATCCTGGGATTTTTGTAAGTGTAAAAGGGTACACTTACAATTTCCCGGGACGAGCATCCCGGGATTTCAACCTAGGTCTCGGGAAGCTGTGCAGTGTGAACGGGTATACTGGGTCAAGGCGACCCGGCACCCGTTCTCTGCATAGGAGGAGGCGGTGCTTGGAGAAGATTATCTCCAAGCACCGCCTCCGGTAGAGTCAGTGGTGACGTCACCGATCCGGCAATATGCCAGGTCGGGCCGCTAATGTAAAAGGGTCATTCCCGGGAATGACCCAAGCTTGCGAGTGTAAAAGGGGTATAACTCCACTAGTTTTTCTAACTCCTTTTTTCTCTTTTTTTTTCTTGTCGCCTTCTTCCCACGATTTCTCTTTTCCCCACTTTTTCTGTCTTTTTGTCTCTCCCCAACTTTTTTTGTCTCTTACCCTTTTCTGACTCTCCCTTCGTGTGTTTTATTATAATTTTTTTTATCTCTCACTTTCTTATTTATTGCCTCTAAATGGGCAGTTTAGTCTCTTTGTTACCTGTGCAGTTATTTCTGCTTAACTGTATTTCTTTTTCTTTTCTTATTATTGGTATTTTTAAATCACCACCACCACCACCCCACCTTGCTCCTTCACCCACCCTTTCCTCTACCAGTTCGCCCTTGGCAACCTCTCTGGCTGGATAATGACCTCTCCTACCCGCAGATACCCCCCTCTTCTACTGGCCTCTGGTCGCTGCTGGCCTCCTCTGAGGTGCTGGGCTTTCCCTAGGGCTGCTTAGAGGGGGCCACTGTCCTACGCTTATCTAGCACATGGTGTGTCCTTGCCACTAGCCCTTGAAAGAGCGCCCAAGGTGAACACAGAGTGGCTTCATGCTAGTGAATGCGAGTGGCAGCGCTATGTCTTACGGCTCGGGGTGGAGCTACAGGCATCACTTTTTTTCTTCACCACCAGAGGCTTGCCCCTGGCTTATCCCAACGAGAATAGTGGGTGAGTGGGGTCTGGCGCTTTGTGGATTTGGTTTTGTTGTGAAAGCCATGAAGTCTTGTGTGGGGCGTCCTCTGCTTTATTCAGTTCTTATAAATGTCACCACTGGGGGGGCTGTGTGTACAGGGTATCCGTTCACATGGTCGACCATGTTATGGTCGACAGTCATTAGGTCGACCATTTTTGGTCGACATTGACATGGTTGACATGGACACATGGTCGGCACATGAAAATGGTCGGCACATGAAAATGGTCGACACATGAAAAGGTCGACATGAGTTTTTTAACTTTTTTTTCTTTTGGGGAACTTTTCCATACTTTACGATCCACGTGGACTACGGTTGGAACGGTAATCTGTGCCGAGCGAAGCGGTAGCGTAGCGAAGGCACCATGCCCGAAGCATGGCGAGCGAAGCGAGCCATGCGAGGGGACGCGGTGCACTAATTGGGGTTCCCAGTCACTTTACGCAAAAAATGGCACAAAAAAAAGTTAAAAAACTCATGTCGACCTTTTCATGTGTCGACCTTTCATGTGTCGACCATTTTCATGTGTCGACCATGTGTCAATGTCGACCATGTCAATGTCGACCAATAGTGGTCGACCTAATGACTGTCGACCATAACATGGTCGACCATTCATACTGGAACCTGTGTACAGTGTCCAGCGAGCTTGAACTAGATGGACACCGTGCAGTATTATATAAGAGATACAACTCTCTATCTCGTGAACGTAACAGCAAACAGATTGCTTGAACATGCGCAGTTGCACATAATATAAGCAGAAGTAATGAGAAGGCCACCAATCAGCGCCAGATATACATCTGCAGTAGCGGTTCACCAGCTTGCGACCATCTACAAATAAAGCAGCGTTACAGATGTATGTGGGTCTGTTTTCATAATTGTACAAATACACCCACTTCACTCCCACCTACCCAGACGCAAGCATGGGTAGGTGACGGAAACACGCAAATCTGCATAGGCGCTTATTCCCGCAGCTGGATTTCTGAGCATGCACAAGGTACACTACACAAGCCGGTGTCATTCTCATCTGTGTCAGCCCTCTGGCTACAATTACTGGGGTTCTGTTAGCCGGCTCTGAAAAAGCCCCTCTCAATATAACATAGCCAGTGGTACAATGTATTTGCCTTTCATGCTGTGTAAAGCTGCTTCCCAGCTCCACATTCACAGTCAGCCATAATGGAGAGCCAGATAAAATGCAGAGCCCTTTCCGGGAAGAGTGTATTTCCATATCTAATGGCTGGACAGCTGCCAGGTTGTTTTCAAAAGGCTTTATGGGGAATGGATCTGCACATCTCTTCCATGCACCGTGATCACCGCTATAGTCTGTTGAGCCAATCTAGAATTGGAATGTAGATTAGCAGGCCATAGAAAGCTGTGGTTCAGGAAAGAGACTTCGTAGTCTGGCCTGGGAATAAGTACATTTACTAGATATGCTGAACACTGTTCTGCTCCAACCACCCTCTGCCAGTAACATAACACCATATTGTGCAGGATGACTAATATACTGTTGTATCATTGATTGCATAGCACCCATATACTGTAGCAGCTTATTTCTTACTTAAGAGCAATGGATTGCATTTCTGAAACGGGTGCAAAACCAAAAAAGTCGTGTTCCCCACAGTAACCAGTCTGATTCTCACATCTGTACCAGTAATCTGTTATACAGATATATTAAGCCTGTAGAAGTGATCACCTTCTACTTTATCACTTCTTCAGGCTTAATACATCTGCTCCTGTGTAACTATGTACCCTGAGGGTAGGGAGGACAATCCAGGGCCATTTTTTCAATCCCGAGAATAGGGATTTAAAAATTATCAATCCGGGAATTCCCGGGATTGGTTCCCTTGCAATGTCCGCCGGTGTCCCGCACTCCCCCGCCCTGCCCAGACCACATAATAACATACCCATCTGACCGGGTGGGAGGATGGGCCCACCTACCGCAGAGCTGCGTGCCGGCGCTGAGATCCGAGCGGCCAGCGGTGTGCGGCTGTCTGCGCAGCGTAACGTGAATTCAGAGGTCACACTGCGCAGACAGCTGAACACCGCCCGCCGCTGCGCACAGCCGGGAGCAGGGGGAGGTGAGCAGGGGGAGCCGGGCAGCGTCTAAGCCTCCTGAGGACGCTCAGCGCTGCCCGGCATTGAAAACACAAAGGGGTTTCCTAATCCCGAAATTCCCGGTATTGGAAGCCCCAATCCCAGGATTGAATCCCGGGCAATTTTTGGCCAAAATCCCGGGATCCCACCGACCCCGATCCCAGGATTGGCCACCAAACCTGGGGATTATTCAGAGTTTTCAGCAAACCAAAAAAGCACACTCATGGGCAAAACCATGTGCACTGCAGGTGGGGCAGGTGTAACATGTGCAGAGAGAGAGAGATTTGGGTGAGGTGTGTTCAAACTGAAATCTAAATTGCAGTGTAAAAACAAAGGAGCCAGTATTTACCCTGCACAGAAACAATATAACCCACCCAAATCTAACTCTCTCTGCACATGTTACATCTGCCCCACCTGCAGTGCAACATGGTTTTGCCCAATTGCTAACTTTTTTGTTTTGTTAACAACTCAACTAATTGGGGCTTTAAAAATAAAGTATAAAAATAAAATACAGGTTGAGTATCCCTTATCCAAAATGCTTGGGACCAGAGGTATTTTGGATATGGGATTTTTCCGTATTTTGGAATAATTGCATACCATAATGAGATATCATGGTGATGGGACCTAAATCTTAGCACAGAATGCATTTATGTTACATATACACCTTATACACACAGCCTGAAGGTAATTTTAGCCAATATTTTTTATAACTTTGTGCATTAAACAAAGTGTGTCTACATTCACACAATTCATTTATGTTTCATATACACCTTATACACACAGCCTGAAGGTAATTTAATACAATATTTTTAATAACTTTGTGTATTAAACAAAGTTTGTGTACATTGAGCCATCAAAAAACAAAGGTTTCACTATCTCACTCTCACTCAAAAAAGTCCGTATTTCGGAATATTCCGTATTTCGGAATATTTGGATATGGGATACTCAACCTGTAATTGTAATTGTCAAGTGCAGTTGGTCAGACCAGCTTTTTTAATGCTGTTTTTCTAAATGTCCCTCAATATATGTTTTATTATTATATCATTCATTTTTTAGCTGCATAAACCATTCTTAACCAACTTTTCTTCCCCAAGTGCTAACATGCTGTACATTGGGGGTCATTCCGAGTTGTTCGCTCGCAAGCTGCTTTTAGCAGCTTTGCACACGCTAAGCCGCCGCCTACTGGGAGTGAATCTTAGCTTATCAAAATTGCGAACGAAAGATTAGCAGAATTGCGAATAGACACGTCTTAGCAGTTTCTGAGTAGCTCCACACTTACTCGGCATCTGCGATCAGTTCAGTGCTTGTCGTTCCTGGTTTGACGTCACAAACACACCCAGCGTTCGCCCAGACACTCCTCCGTTTCTCCAGCCACTCCCGCGTTTATCCCAGAAACGGTAGCGTTTTTTCGCACACACCCATAAAACGTCCAGTTTCCGCCCAGAAACACCCACTTCCTGTCAATCACATTACGATCACCAGAACGAAGAAAAAACCTCGTAATGCCGTGAGTAAAATACCTAACTGCATAGCAAATTTACTTGGCGCAGTCGCACTGCGGACATTGCGCATGCGCATTAGCGACTAATCGCTCCAGTTGCGAGAAAAAATAACGAGCGATCAACTCGGAATGACCCCCATTGAGTGGATCAAGACATCACACAAAGTACTTCAATGACAGGAAACAGAAGATAAATATGGCCCTGCAGAAATAAACCTATAATCTAAGACAGGGTTATTCCATATGGGGCCCTCCAGCTGCTAGGGAACTATACATCCCACCATGGCCTGTCATAGTTCAGTTATTAGGGTATGCTAAAACTGTGGCAAGGCATGTTGGGATGTTTTGGGGGCCCCAACACTGCAGCAAATATTGGCCCTCATTCCGAGTTGATCGCTCGCAAGGCGAATTTAGCAGAGTTGCTCAGGCTAAGCCTACGCCTACTGGGAGTGTATCTTAGCTTCTTAAAATTGCGACCGATGTATTCGCAATATTGCGATTACAAACTACTTAGCAGTTTCAGAGTAGCTTCAGACTTACTCGGCATCTGCGATCAGTTCAGTGCTTGTCGTTCCTGGTTTGACGTCATAAACACACCCAGCGTTCGCCCAGACACTCCCCCGTTTCTCCGGCCACTCCTGCGTTTTTTCCGGAAACGGTAGCGTTTTTATCCACACGCCCCGAAAACGCCGTGTTTCCGCCCAGTAACACCCATTTCCTGTCAATCACACTACGATCGCCGGAGCGATGAAAAAGCCGTGAGTAAAAATACTATCTCCATTGTAAAATTACTTGGCGCAGTCGCAGTGCGAATATTGCGCATGCGTACTAAGCGGAATTTCACTGCGATGCGATGAAAAATACCGAGCGAACGACTCGGAATGAGGGCCATTGCTCGGACCTTGGTGGTGATTCCGAGTTGATCGCTAGCTGCATTCGTTCGCTGTGCAGCGATGAGGCAAAAAAACTGCACTTCTGCGCATGCGTATGCGACGTACTATTGCAGCGAACGATGTAGTTTCACACAGGGTCTAGCGAGGCTTTTCAGTCGCACTGCTGACCGCGGAGTGATTGACATGAAGTGGGCATTTCTGGGTGGCAACTGACGGTTTTCAGGGAGTGATCGAAAAAATGCAGGCGTGCCAGGAAAAACGCAGGCGTGGCTGGGCGAATGCAGGGCGTGTTTGTGACGTCAAAAGAGGAACTAAGCAGTCTGAAGTGATCGCAAGCGCTGAGAGCTACTCTGAAACTGCACAAAAAAAACGTTGTAGCCGCTCTGCGATCCTTTCGTTCGCACTTCTGCTAAGCTAAAATACACTCCCAGTGGGAGGCGACATAGCGTTTGCACGGCTGCTAAAAACTGCTAGCGAGCGAACAACTCGGAATGACCACCTATGGGCCTAATTCAGACTTGATCGTAGATGTGCTAAATTTAGCACATCTACGATCAGTCACACTGACATACGGGAGTCCGCCCCGCACGTCAGGCCCGACACCCCCGCTCAAGTACAGAAGCATCGCACATCGGCCATGCTTTTGTACTGGAAGAGTAGCTCCCTGCCAGTGCAGCTCCTACGCGCTGGCAGGCACTACTCGTCGCTGTGAGGGTCGCAGTGGCTGCGTGTGACGTCACGCAGCTGCCGCGTGCCGCCCCTCCCAACGGTCCGGGCACGCCTCCGGCCTGCCCCCTACAGCCCAGCAACCGCCTATGCCTGTCAATCAGGCAGAGGAGATCGCAGGGCTAAGAAAGCCGTCGGCTGCCGCTGTATGGCATGCTCCGGCGCATGCGCAGTTCAGACCTGATCGCTGCTGTGCGAAAACGCACAGCAGCGATCAGGTCTGAATTAGGTCCCTAGACAGCTCCCGGCAACAGATGTGATGTAATACACTGCAACGCTGCAGGAAGCTGTGAAGGTCGGGGCAATATTTGCTGCAGTGTGAGCGCCCCTTATGTCTGAGGCAGCTGATCCCCTTTTCCCCTAAAATCCGGCCCTGGTTACGGATGGAACAAGGAGAGACAGCAGTAGACATGCACATTAATAGACAACAACAAAGCTTTCATATGAAGTCTAACATGAATATCAGTTCAGCTTTCCCTTATATTTGCAATTAAACATAACCCAGTCACCAGACAGTAATCTGCTGTCACTCATTACCGTCCTTCTCAATTTTCATGATTGTGTCCTTCCTCTGCTGGTTCCAGAGGAGACAGCTTCATGCTGCAGCTGCACATACGCTCTTCTGGAGATCTGTCCAATCTCATATGTCACTCATAAGCGGCCCGGTATTTGTGGGCTACATGCAAAAGCAGGCAGTATTTACCCTGCATGCGAATGCAATGAATACATGTATTTGCACCCCTTACATTGCAACATAATTAGCCACAAATTGCACAGATACTTGGGGCTAAATTTACTAAGGTGGGAGTTTTATGAACTGATGATGTTGCCCATAGCAACCAATCAGAGTTTATCTATTATCTTCTAGAACAGGGGTGTCAAACTCAAATTCATCGGGGGCCGCATCAGCAGTTTGGTCCCCATCAAAGGGCCGGTTGTATCTGTAGGTCTATGTGTCCACTCTTTATTATCATAAATTAATGTCACTGCATTCAATTATTACTGTTTTTTGTAATAATGTAAGTAATAACTAGCTCTGAAAGGGGGAGACGCAGAGAGAGAGCGCGAGGGGGGAGACGCAGAGGGGGGAGAGACGGAGAGAGGAGCAGAGAGAGGGGGAGACAGAGAGGGGAAATGGATAGTGAGGAGATAGGGATAGAGAGGGGGGAGAGACGGAGAGAGAAAGGGGGGAGACAGACAGAGAGCGAGAAAGGAGGAGAGACGGAGAGTGGTGGGAGACAGAGAGGAAGGAGATGCATAGAGGGGGATACATGAAGAGAGAGGGGGGGCAGAGGAGCGAGAGAGAGGAGGAGCAGCACTTTCCACTTGTACAACAATAGTATTGCATTTTCCTGCCTGGCATCAGTAGTGCTTACAATCAGGGGCTGTCACTGTGCATGGAGATGGCTGCCAGTGACTCTATGCATCCCTCCCATGAACTTTTGGCGCTGGTGACAATCAGGACCGGGGTGTAACAGCCAGGTGTCCGTGTGAACAGCAATAGAGAGAGGGACTTGGAATAGTTAAACAAGTCGGGCACATGCAGCATTTGAGTCTATGGTGGAGGAGCTGAAAGCAGAGCATCTCCTTCTCCCCCTCCGGCCGGGAGTCGGGACCCGAGTCACTGACTGTGCAGTGACTGTCTTAATGCACAGGGCTCCGGGGCACTGGTGGTGGGCAGACAGGCGCAGCGTTGGTGGCGGCATTAAATGACTCAGTGAGACTCATTGTAATGCCGGAAGCTCGGGGACCTGAACCAGCCCCCACCGCGGGAACAGTCAGCCCCCCTGTCACCGCTGATTGTAACAGCTCAGAGCTAAAGCAGCATCACCACCCGGAGCTGGCCGCGGGATCACGGAGTACCCAGCCCCGATCCCCGGCTGCGGAACACTGGCAGCTCTCAGACCCCAACACCCTCCTCCAGCCGCAGGTTATCCACTGTCCGAAGCACAACTCACCAAATCGAGGAGAGCTGCGCCATCAAGTCCGCACTGGCAAGGCTCCACCTCCTATTTTTAAAGTTTGCAGCCGGGCCACAGAGCCATCAATCAATCTGGCAGGCTAGGGATTGGCTGCAGCGAAGCGCGTCCCACGGACCCACCCATGTTTGAAATGTGAGTCCGCGGGCCATCAGACGAGGTCTGGCGGGCCGGATTTGGCCCGCGGGCCTTGTGTTTGACACCCCTGTTCTAGAAGCAGCTAGATATATATTAAGGTGAATCTGATTGGTCGCTATGACCAGTTCTAAAAAATACTCTCACCTTAGTAAATTTACCTCTTGCTCTTTTTTGCTTTGCTCCCAACTCAGAGTCAGGCCCTCAGTGTACCAGAGCCAGAGACTCTGGGCTGTGACGGTGGGGGTCATTCCGAGTTGATCGCACGTAGCAACTTTTTGCTGCTCGTGCGATCAACTAGACGCCGCCTATGGGGGAGTGTATTTCTGCATAGCAGGGCTGCGATCGCTTGTGCAGCCCTGCTATGCTAAAAAGGTTTTGTGTAAAACAAGACCAGCCCTGGACATACTTATCTGGTGCGATGATTTCAGCGATGCATGTCCCGGAATTGACGTCAGAACCACTCCCGGAAAACGGTCAGTTGACGCCCTGGAACGCCTTCCTCCTGTCAATCTTCTTGCGGTCACCGCTGCGACTGCTTCCTTCGTACACAGCGTCGCTGCAATGCAGCCGCTGCGCATGCCCAGTTCCGACCTGATCGCACGGCTGTGAAGAAGTGCAGCATGCGATCGGGTCAGAATTACCCCCGGTAACCGCATAGGAATTAGTTAGAAGCACGTAGAAAGTCGCAGATGAAGCACAACGGAACACGGCGTGAGGAAAGGCATCGGCGCTCTTATTCCACATATTCAGACAGTCGGACACTAGTGCCAGCCAGCAATGTAGTCTTATCACTCTCAGTTATTTTATCTATGTGTATAAGACGCACATTTTGAGTGACACAGGGGCCCGGGAGTCGGCGAGCTCGGAGAGGCTATTCTGTGTGACTGAGGACACATCTGTATGTCCATGGTTTTTGAGTCCTAGTGCTCTATAAATAAAATGATTGTAATTATTGTTTACTGTGTGTAGCCCTGTGTGTCAGGCTCGCTGCTGGAAAAAAAGCCCCTTATTAAGCGTATCACGGCCTTGTGACATGCTCCTGTTCTCAACACTTTGGGGGTTGCCCAGCACTCCTGGAGATGAAGTCATCACGCACCGCACTGCATTGTGGGAGCGACACATAGATGCTAGAGGTCATAATTGACCTCTAGTGTCTGTGCGGTGCTATGGGAGAGACGTCATGACATCTCTCCCATAGATCTGAGGAGCTGCGCCGGCGGCCAGAGACGGATGGCAGCAGCGGCCGGGAAGCAGGAGCGGGGATTGTGAGTATTAATTCATTAATTTTTTTTTGTTTTTGTTAGCAGCGCAACTAGGGGGCACAACACTACAGGGGGCACAGTACTGGGGGGGCAATACTACTGGGGGCACAATTCTACGGGGGGCACAGTACTGGGGGCAATACTGTGGGCACAGCTACAGGGGGCACAACTACTGAGGGCACAGCTACAGGGGGCATAACTGACCACGTCCCATCTCCATGAAGCCACGCCCCTATTTTTTCGCCCTGGGCGCCACAAGGTCTGGATCCAGCTCTGTCTCTAATGTTTGTATATTTATTAAACATGGAATCTTTAACCTTTTCCTAATCACTTATTTTATTTATATTAGATAAATATGTTTGATACAGCCAATACGACAGACCATCTATAGTGTTAAATATTAATACTGTATTCAATACAGTATCCAGTGTATAAAAAGACCAATGTGTATATTCATGTCCAGGGTCGGTACTAGGATCTTCTTCCGCTTCCCCAAACTTCCTCACTTGGTCCAATGTTCTGCAGGGTGGGAAATTGTAGACTGCATTTGGAAACCCCTTTCTAGAAATCCTGCGTTTGCCACTGGATCCCCCCTGCTCCCCACATGCATTGTGGCCCGTGGGTGGGAATGCGAGACAGTCCCCGAAAAGTGGGACTGACATCAAAAGCAGGACAGTTGGGAGGTACGAACTAAGGTATTTTGTGGATTATGATAGAGAACAAATTAATTTAGAGGAAATCCATATACTAGAACAAAGCTGATGTATAAGGATGTATTTGCATAAAATAGCCTATATTATTATTATTATTATTATTATTATCTTAACAGTCATTGAGGAATACAGAACATACGTAATACAGGTAGACAATAATACAGGTAGACAATACAAAGGCAGATGTGAAAATAAAGTGTTAGAAGGGTGAGAGGAATGCTAGATAGAAGATTGCAGTAGTTGAGGCAGGAAATGATCGGTGCATGAGTTTTAGTTGCATGTTGGGTGAAAAAAACTAAAATAATCTGGCAATATTTTAATGGAGGGAGTGACAGGACTGGGGAGAGAGACTGGGGTGCGATGTACTGAGCATCGCATCCACGATGTGGTACATCCCACCACTTACCAATAAGATACTAATCGCATAGGTGATTATGCCACTCCATTCTATCCTCAATGGCGCTGCCCGTCTCATCTTCCTCACCAAACGTAATACATCCACCTCCCCTCTCTTGTAGGACCGCCACTGGCTACCCTTCCCATTCAGAATCCAATTGAAGCTTCTCACACTCACCTACGAAACCCTCACCCACTCTTCTCCCTCTTACATCTCTGACCTTATCTCTTTTTACATTCCCACCCGTCCTCTTCGCTCTGCTAATACACGCTGTCTCTCCTGCCTACTGATGACCTCCCACTCCTATCTACAATATTTTACACGTGCTGCTCCCTATCTCTTGAATTCTCTACGTCTCTCCATCGGACTCTCCACCTCTCTACAAAACCTCAAACGGGCTCTCAAGACCAACTTCTTTACCAAACCCAGACAACTCTCCTCATAACACTCTTGTCTATACTCACTGTCTACCCCTTCTGTGTAGCCCCTCACCTTTTAGATTGTAAGATCGCAGGAGCAGGGACTTCTTTCCTCGTGTGCCTTTCCTTTTCTTACTTACACTATCTTATACTCCACACATACTTTGATTGCACCTAACCCCGGGTTTTCTATACCTATCCTATATTGTCTTGAAGTGTAAGTGCTGCTTTTTTGTTTACTCATTTGATTATGTACTATGTAATGGGCGCTGCGGATCCCTTGTGGCGCCATATAAATAAAGGATAATAATAATAATAATAATAATTACTTACATATGTAATTAGTATCGCAAAGGACAGCTCTCCCAATAAGAGTTGAACTTTACGATGACGGGACTTCCGGGTTTAAGACCCAGGAATCCCTTTGCGCAATCTCGGAGCTTGGTACATACGGAAGTTCCGAAGCTAGGTACATATGGGAAATGCGGCCAAAGTTGGAAACTTGCAGTTTTCTGGTTTTTGGCCGCATTTTCCCTTTAGTACATCCCACCCTGGATGATGAACTGATTCACGGATGACAATAATGCACCAGTGCTTGGGATGCTAAGGAAATTATGGTGATGTTGAGGGCAAGTTGGATTAAGAGGCGGTGGTGGCTCAGGGAGGAGGGAAGATGATAAACTCTGTTCTGGACATACTGAGCTTTAGGTACAATGGAACATCCAAGTGAATATAGCAGAGAGACAGTTTGTTTGAACAGTCAATTGAGAAGAGGAGATATCAGCAGAGAGGAAATATAAACCTATAATCCCAAAAAATATAAACCTAAAATAGAAAACATTTTATATATGAACCACTAATGTTCACATGCTAATGGAAGACTTTAAGAAGCTTATCAGAAATAAATACATTTGAAATAATTCTGTCAAAAAATACAAAAGTGAGAGATAATTTGCTACACACAGCGGACTTCTTGGAGTAATCCCACTGCATGCATTACGCCAGAAGGGAGCCTCCCCTCGCCTGAGATGTCTGATAATAAGAGCAATATCATGTATTCAGCTGTATGTAAATAATATGTCAAATATGTAATGCTCTGTCAATTCCACTCTGACAGGGTTGCTAGACAAACTAAATGAGAGGACAGAAACAGTCACTGAAAGAAGTGCTGAGGACAGACAGATACACTGACAGTGTTGGCAGACAGACCCACTGAGTGGATAGACAGATACACTGACAGTGTTGGCAGACAGACCCACTGAGTGGATAGACAGATACACTGACAGTGTTGGCAGACAGACCCACTGAGAGGATAGACAGATACACTGACAGTGTTGGCAGACAGACCCACTCAGAGGATAGACAGATACACTCACAGTGTTGGCAGACAGACCCACTGAGAGGACAGACAGATACACTGGCAGTGTTGGCAAACAGACCCACTGAGAGGACAGACAGATACACTGACAGTGTTGGCAAACAGACCCACTGAGAGGATATAAAGATACACTGGCAGTGTTGGCAGTCAGACCCACTGAGAGGACAGACAGATACACTGGCATTGTTGGCAGGCAGACCCACTGAGAGAACAGACTGATACATTGACAGTGTTGGCAGACAGACCTCCCGAGAGGAGAGATAGATACACTGACAGTGTTGGCAGACAGACCCACTGAGAGGACAGACAGAATCACAAGCAGGACTGAGAGATAGGTGCATGGACAGTGCTGGAAGACCGGCTCAAAGGTCAGACAGACACAGGGCGGGATGGATCATGCATCGTATATTGCGTGTGATACATCCCGCCCTGTGTCTGCATTCTGAGGATTTCTGGGTTTATGATCCGGTAGTCCTACAGCTAGTGCATATCCATCAGCTTGCATGTGTAGCCACTGTCTACACAAACAGCAGCATTAAGAGAGGGTGGTGTCCTCCGGAAGGGAAACACACAATACTGTAATGTGCTTGCATGGGAACCAATGGAATGGAATGTGGATGTATGCATTTGCTAAATCAGCCACTGCTACTAAAACGTTGCTCATGCTGCAGCCGATGGACTGTCTATTGAGACACCACCAGCTGCAGCTCTAATCCGCTGTGGTGTGCACCATCAAGCAGACACCAGCCGCACCCTCAGACTTTTAATCAACTCCCTGGTTGCTCAGTCCCTGACACTGACACACCAAATGCTACAACTGCCGACTCGAGGTACCCCCCATAATCGTCCAGGAACACCTATCGGAACTGCACGGATCTCCATGCAGTATAATCTACGTCCAATGGCGTTAACCATCGTGTTGCATGCGCAGTATATGCACCACCTCTGAATCAGGACAAAAGATTTGCAAAAATTAACTATTATAATTCTGTTGGACTTGATTATTCTTTGCCGTCTCCATTGGTGTCTGCAACTGGACCATCCATGGTGCGAACTACGAGGATATCACTGGTAACTGGTAATATCCACCTAACATTTTGAACCTTCCACTCCAGCTCAGTCCCGTTATTTTTTCAGGATTTTTATATTGGTTAATCCTTATAAAAATCCCTCATGTGGTCAGTGTACCATACAGGGACCAGTAGTGTACAAATGGAGCCTATTGGCTGGAGTCCCAGGGGTAGCTGTATCAGAGCTTGGAGAGAGATAAAGTACCAACCAATCAGCGCCTAGCTGTCACCTTACAGGCTGTGTTTGAAAAATGACAGGAGCTCATTCATTGGTACTTTGGGGTCTATATAATATGCCTTGGAGAGAGATAAAGTAAACGGACATAAAGTACCAGCCAATCATCTCCTAACTGCCATTTTTTGAAACACAGCTTTCAGTCGGCATATACGAGCTGATTGGCTGGTACTTTATCTTTACCACTTTATCTCTCGCCAATACTTAGTACGTAGACCCCAATAGGGGGTTCCCCACTAATAAAACCTCCCCACTGTTGGCAGAGTATTGCGGTGCTTGGTGTAGTGACGTTAGTCCACACAGTTGATGAGTTAATAGTAATCAGGTTTATTTGTAATACACACAGGTGACTTGGGTATGCTTCAATAGTAGGCAATTGGCCCCCTTATAATATACAGAGTAACACAGTGTATTGGTGGCACTTATCAGTATGCTGATGTGGCTGCGGTATGACAGCATGGGATGGCTCCGGTAGTAAGGGACGGAGGACTGCACGGCCGTGCAGTCTGACTCCCACTGTGAAGGAACAATGCACCACCCGGCTCTCTGTGTAAGCTGCGGCGGCGCGGTACATGCAGCACACGTGGAACACTGTAAGTCTCACACTCTCACTCTCTGAGCGCCTCTCTCCGTCCTCATCTCAGACACACACACAAAGATTGAGGAGCGCTGCATATACTCGGCTCCGCTTCCCTAAGACACTCTGGCACTAGAGGGATGAACACTAGGGGATGCGCCCATGTGATCCTATTAAGAATGCCAAATTGATTTCTCACAAATATTTCAAATGCCCGCTCTAATATATATTGTAGACCCCAGGCGCATCTTATTACCATATTCGATAAAAGTGTGCTGTACATCGCAAAACACTGTATCCCATAAGAGAAAACAATACACCCCCACATTATCTGAGTTCCAAAGCTCATTGATGTATATATTTGTTATTAAAAGGATATGGATTCAATATATATTACAAAGTACAGTATACCTATAGTTACATGATTACAACTCACACAGTAAGCAGTTAATACATAAAGTTACATACAGTTACATGCCAGCATACAATACCATTATCCTTAAGTTATATAAATTCGTCTTTCCATATCACTCTCTCTTCTGTAAAGTAATGCTGGGACTCCATCTTCCTCTGAGACCAAAACAGGAACTACCTTCCTGTGTGATCAGCAAGGTGTTATATAGTTTGGGGGAGGGGACTCTCTCTCATTCATGATGAGTCACTAGTTTCTTTGTATATGCTGAACAGGTTCAGCCTTGGGGACGTCCAAAGGGGCTGGCCTGAGTTTCCTGTCCACCACCTGTTTGGAATATCTATTGTTCTAATAAAAGTGATTTTAGCTTTTATACATTTAATCATAATTATCCGCTGCAATGTCCCACAACTTCACAACAAGCATCAAATGAATCTACACATCAATCTGGTTGCTTCAATAGTAAACATGACTGGTCTATCTGGTTTCGTTCAAATAATACACATACATGACATTACTTCAATATATATAATTTTAAATCATCATGATGTCTGGCGCTTGATATTATTATAATTATGTACTGTATGAAATAAGTGTCGAATCCATCTCTGTGGCATGTCCGTGTAAATGCGTGTGTTACCATATATGGCTGTGCTCGCTGCGCGTATTTGCAAGTATAGCGACTCATATGTGTGTAGTTTGTATGTTCTCTTTATGTAATATTTTTTTGACTTCGACACTATGTACAGGAGACAGGTACAGAGCGCACCATTATCTAACACCCACAACAGCCAACCAGACTCTCACTCAACCTTCAATATTAAAAGTGTTCTTTCAAGACCATCTCTTCACTGGCGCTTATCATAATCCTAATACTGTACAATTCTGCCTGATGTTCTACTGGTTCCAACTTCACACCCGCTCCTGTCCCACTAGCTCTCACAGGTCGGATCCCCTCTGCCCTTTATTTCACATAGGCATCTCATTTGTCCACCTCTTCTGTACTTTCTTTATTGTGTTATCATATTTTTTATAATTTGTAGCTGTCACTGTCAGGCTTTGGCCAGTTTTGTGGCGCCTTATGAATAACCGATAATGATGATGATTCTAGATTAGCAAATGCCAGAGTGGTTCTGCAAATCCCTACTGAGTTACTCCAGCCAAATACATGCTTTGTAGCTGAAGAAGGTAATCATCAGGGTCCTGCATAAGAGGAGCTAGTCTGCCTGCAGGAATTGTGCCCTGACAGCATAGTACTATAATGCATAAACACTTAGGAGAGGCATTGTATATACACAACACTTTACTGGGGGAATATTATTTTTGCCTCATTTAAAGCACCAAAGCCATGTCTACATTGGCAGCTTTCATAATTACAATAAATTGTTTAAGCAACAATTGAAATGATATATACAGTATATTGTACAGAGTAATTAATTTCTTTCTTCTGACTGTAATAAATGTTTGAGTGGAAAATTTACTACACTGGACTTCTGGAAAACCGCGTGGCTTTAATGGTTTTTGGAACTAATACTTGAGTCACACGCAAATTGCAATGCGCACAGATATCGCATCGTTCGGCGTATTGCGCATGTGGCAAAGAAAGGAATCTGCTTCTGCGACCGTGCCAAATCTGGTATCCACGCACAAACGGTAATCACTAGTGCGTACATACTGATCCATCGGTCGACGCATCCCAATTTACGTTAAATGGGAGTTTCTGGGGGACCATGTGATCACAGGGAACTTCTCAGTTTTGTGGGTGTGTACTATGGGAAAAGTGGCCACACCCTCTACAAAAAAAAATCACTATAAAATAGCATGCGCAGTGCTGAGCAGCTAGCCCGGGGCTCCTGCCAGACCCTCCAGCAAGCCTATTCCTGAGTATTTAATACCTGACCCCCTCCCAGTGCCCCAGGCCATGTGTTGTGTGCCGCATAATTACGCATGACATGACAATCTTGTGACACAACCAGTCTCAATAAAGCACTGGTACCATGCTCTTAAAGCCCTCCTGTCAGGCTTATTGAGATGCTATATTCCTCTCACAGTACAATAGCTTGGAGGCGTGTCTTGTTGCAAGGGATCGGTATGACTTTGGGCAGAGGTCTAAAATCGCTAGGGACATCTCCATGTGCAGAAAAGACCAATATATATCAGAGTGCAATCAAAGAGATAGTAAATACCCTTCACACATGTGCTCAGGGTTGCGTACTGGTTGGTGAGGCCGTAAGTTCAATCATATGGCTGCCAGCCAGTATTGCCCGGGAGCTGAGTATCACTAATATTACATACTATAATGGTATGCCCTAAATATTTCTTACTAAATTGCACAGATAGCTTTACTCAGACTAGTAAAAGAGACACTTTAGTGGCTTTAGAACACATAGGGGGATGTCAGCTTATTTATGTTATTATTTATTAACAGTTTCTTATATAGCGCAGCAAATTCCGTTGCGCTTTCCAAATGGAAATAACAATGATATAACAAACTGGGTGATAACAAACAGTCATAGAGGTAGGAAGGCCCTGCTCGCAAGCTTATAATCTATAGGGAAATAGGCCTGTATACACAAGGAAAGGTGCTATCTGTTGCATAGTTGTCCGCCAGATTGCAAAGGTCAGCTAGGACTTTACCTTGCCTTTATCTTGTTAGGGCATAACTGCATCTCCTCCTGGGTTTGACAAGGAGCAGAATGTCCGGGAGACCCATGATTTTGGAAGAATTTCCCTGGGATCCCAGGAGTGTAGATAACCCTCCTGGATATCGACCACTACTCCACGTAAAGTGGACGAGGGTGTGACGATGTGTTTATTGCAATATTATGACCCTGCCTCTTGCGATATAGTGCCACAGATTGCCTCATTATGCCACAGTGGGTGGGTGGGCCACAAAGTTGTGCCTCCCAGCATCACAACCCTGCAATCTCCCTCTGGAAAGCTCCTCCTGGACTCCTGAGAGAAAAAAGTAGGTAAGTATAAGTAGAAAACACTTGATGAGCCCTGTTGTTAAACCGGGGGGGGGGGGGGGGGGGGGGAGGGGATAAACCATACGCTCGCAGAAAAACATACAGTACAACATTGTGCGACAGCGTGCACTGAGGGGAGCATTCCACCTCTTCCATGACTTGCACTGACCCCTGTCAGCCTACCAAAAAAGCTTGGGCTCAGGTAATCCGTAACGTTCCCCCCCCCTGCCCTTCCCCCTTGGTACCTCTGTACATAAACTATTGCTAGCTACACAACATATTTTCTAGCTATTTTGTCTTTTATCTTTTGTGCATACATATTAAATAAATGTACTTAAAAGATCAGCTATGACTTTTTTTTTTTTTTCCTTTTTTCCTTTTCATCATTTAGTGGACTATAGTATTTACATTTTAACTTCTAATTTTAATTGTACGCATATCCTTATTGTCTAAAGCAGGCATGTCCAAACTGCGGCCCTCCAGCTGTTGAGAAACTACACATCCCAGCATGCCCTGACACAGCTTTAGAATTCTCTGACAGCAAAACTGTGTCAGGGCATGCTGGGATATGTAGTTTTACAACAGCTGGAGGGCCGCAGTTTGGAAATGCCTGGTCTAAAGCCTCCCACATTTCCCTTTCCAGTACTATCCCTAGGCTGTCTTGCACGATACTTACAACTTTTTTTTTATGTTGCTCACAGGCAGATGTACTAAGTTTTGGGGAATGATAAAGTGGAGAGAGATAAATTACCAACCAATCAGCTCCTAACTGTCATTTTTTACATCTCCCCTCAATGTGATCATAGCCTGGGCTGAGCCGGTATCCGGACTCCAGGTCGACAGCACAAAGGTAGACACACCTTAGGTCGACGCCAATTGGTCGACACACCTTAGGTCGACATGGACAAAATGTCGACGTGGACAAAAGGTCGACAGGAACAAGGTCGACATGGAAAAAGGTCGACATGAGTTTATCACGATTTTTTTTCTTTTTTTGAACCTTATCATACTTAACGATCCACGTGGACAACGATTGGAACGGTAAAGTGTGCCGAGCGAAGCGAAGGCACCATACCCGAAGCATGGCGAGCGAAGCGAGCCATGCGAGGGGACGCGGTGCACTAATTGGGGTTCCCGGTCACTCTACGAAGAAAACGACACAAAAAAAACAAAAACCTCATGTCGACCTTTTTCCATGTCGACCTTGTTCCTGTCGACCTTTTGTCCATGTCGACCTTTTGTCATGTCGACCTAAGGTGCGTCGACCAATTGGCGTCGACCTAAGGTGTGTCGACCTTTGTGCTGTCGACCCTCAGTCCCAGACCCGCTGAGCCACAGGAAGATATAAAGAAGGGCCATATACAGAGCCGAATTAACGGCGGGGCGGAAGGGGTGATCATCCCGGGGCCACACACTGGGGTCATCCCGGGGGCCACACACTGTCCTCACAACTGCAAAAAAACATCGGAGTAGGAGTACAGCATTTACCTGTCTACTCTCCGTTCTCCTCGGCAGCTGAGATGTTCCATTACAGCTGCGGCCACCGAGGAGCTTCACTCACTGCAGTGTGAAGTCTCGCGAGTGTCGAAGTAAAAAATATTGCATAAAGAGAACATACAAACTCTCATCAGCTTCCACACCAAAGATTCCCATATTAAGTGGAGTCCAGTACTATCTAAAAGGAACGGACACCATTGATAATTATAATTTAGTCGTTGATGTGGGGATTTTAATATTGTTTATGATAACATTTTAATAAATGTAAAATTTTAATTTCATCCAATCCATTTCTGCTTAATGATGTACTTTCATTAGCGCTGCTATTTTATATGTTTTTCTTGTTCATTAGTATTCAGGATCGGCTAATCCTGTATTTTTTAGCAGCAGCATTAGAACAGTGACCCAATTGCGCCCGATCAATAACTCAGGTTATTTTATTTTTTTTCGTTTTTAGAACATACAAACTCTACACACATATAAGTCGCTATACTTGCAAATACGTGCAGCGAGCACAGCAATATATGGTAACACATGCATTTACACGGACATGCCACAGAGATGGATTCGACACTTATTTCATGCAGTACATAATTGTGGTGGTATCAAGCGCCAGACATCATGATGTTTTAGAATTGTATATGATGGAGTGGTGTCATGTATGTGTAATATTTGAACGAAACAAGATAGACCGGTCATGTTTACTATTGAAGCAACCAGATTGATGTGTAGATTCATTTGATGCTTGTTGTGAAGTTGTGGGACATTGCAGCGGATAATTATGATTAAATGTATAAAAGCTAAAATCACTCTTATTAGGACAGTGGACAGGAAACTCAGGCCAGCCCTTTGGATGTCTTCAAGGCTGAACCTGATTAGCATATACAAAGGGACTGGTGACTCATCGTGAACCCCTCCCCCAGAAACTAGATAACACATTGATCACACAGGAGCTCAGTTGCTTTTTGGTCTCAGAGGATGATGGACTTGCTGCCAGTTCAGTTCCTGTATTTATTTACAGAGAGAAAGAGACATAAGATGCATTGGAGGGAATGGTAATTGTATCGCTGGCCTGTAACTGTATGTAATTGTATGTAACTGTATGTTTTAACTGCTTGCTGTGTGAGTGTAACCATGTAACTATAGGTATACTGTACTTTGTAATATATATTGAATCCATATCCTTTTAATAACAAATATATACATCAATGAGCTTTGGAACTCAGATAATGTGTGGGTGTATTGTTTTCTCTTATGGGATGCAGTGTTTTGCGATGTATAGCGCACATTCACGGGATATGGTAACAAGAGGTGCAGGCGTTTACAATATATATTAGAGCGGGCATTTTAGATATTTGTGAGAAATCAATTTGGCATTCACAGATGAGGGCTCTTACGGGATATCAGGGTCTTAATGATGCACTGTACATTATAAACGCGACGCTGTGGTCGATCAGCTTGTGATGGACGCATCCTAAAGCTGAGAAAATCATATCCATGTGTATTGTTGTGTTATTAGTAAGACGCTGATATGAAATTCAAGGGACAATGCGTTTCTCATAATATTTAAGATGCTAAAATGTATTTTTATTGTTGCAAAACAAGGTTCAAATAAGTCATATAGTGTGTGATTCAGATTGGATTG
Organism: Pseudophryne corroboree; assembly: GCF_028390025.1. Lineage (NCBI taxonomy): Eukaryota > Metazoa > Chordata > Amphibia > Anura > Myobatrachidae > Pseudophryne > Pseudophryne corroboree. The sequence continues at coordinate 60,150,838 of NC_086451.1, forward strand.
TTTATCTGTTTAAGTAGGTTTAAAAGTATATTTAAAAGTTACTGCATAGCCTTGATATAGTTTTTATTTTTAACTCAGGCCTAAAATAACTTCTGGTGCTTGTATGATGTGTGATTTCTTTGTGACAAAGGAAGCCGCATGGTATGTCCTCCATTTTGGATTAACCACATTGCCTGTCCACCATTTTGTGTAACCCTCATGAATGTGGAAGGGGGAGGAGCAGCGGCCATTTTGGGAAGGTCATTTTCTAAATGGCTGATTTTCACTGATCAGAATAATCAGCTTTACTTGGTCACATCAAACACCATTTATGAGTTACCAATGCATTTATTTAACCCATGCCATAGTCAATTACAAATAGTTTCAGCTGGGCCGAGTGAGAGTTAACAGATGAATACTTGATGTAATCAGTGTATGTTCTGCAAGATAGCTATCCAATCTGAATCATAGCATTTAAATTATTGATTATTGCTAGAGTCTGATCTGTGTGAAACCGGATACATTTGTTGCTATATAGTTAAAACTAAAATAACAGTGTTTAAGGAAGTAAGTATAAAGACACAAAATGCAGTTCTGGCTAGTGATGTGAACCGGAAATGTTTCAGGTTTTGTGTTTTGGTTTTGGATTCGGTTCCGCGGCCGTGTTTTGGCAAAACATCCCTGAATTTTTTTTGTCATATTCGGGTGTGTTTTGGATTCGGGTGTTTTTTTACAAAAAACCCTCAAAAACAGCTTAAATCATAGAATTTGGGGGTCATTTTGATCCCATAGTATTATTAACCTCAATAACCATAATTTACACTCGTTTCCAGTCTATTCTGAACACCTCACACCTCACAGTATTATTTTTAGTCCTAAAATTTGCACCGAGGTCGCTGGATGACTAAGCTAAGCGACCCAAGTGACCGACACAAACACCTGGCCCATCTAGGAGTGGCACTGCAGTGTCAGACAGGATGGCAGATTAAAAAAATTGTCCCCAAACAGCACATGATGCAAAAAAAAAAAGAGGCGCAATGAGGTAGCTGTGTGACTAAGCTAAGCGACCCAAGTGGCCGACACAAACACCTGGCCCATCTAGGAGTGGCACTGCAGTGTCAGACAGGATGGCACTTCAAAAAAATAGTCCCCAAACACACATGATGCAAAGAAAAAAAGAGTCGCAATGAGGTAGCTGTGTGACTAAGCTAAGCGACCCAAGTGGCCGACACAAACACCTGGCCCATCTAGGAGTGGTACTGCAGTGTCAGACAGAATAGCACTTCAAAAAAATAGTACCCAAACAGCACATGATGCAAAGAAAAAAAGAGGCGCAATGAGGTAGCTGTGTGACTAAGCTAAGCGACCCAAGTGGCCGACACAAACACCTGGCCCATCAAGGAGTGGCACTGCAGTGTCAGACAGGATGGCAGATTAAAAAAATTGTCCCCAAACAGCACATGATGCAAAGAAAAAAAGAGGCGCAATGAGGTAGCTGTGTGACTAAGCTAAGGGACCCAAGTGGCTGACACAAACACCTGGCCCATCTAGGAGTGGCACTGCAGTGTCAGACAGGACGGCAGATTAAAAAAATTGTTCCCAAACAGCACATGATGCAAAGAAAAAAAGAGGCGCAATGAGGCAGCTGTGTGACTAAGCTAAGCGACCCCAGTGGCCGACACAAACACCTGGCCCATCTAGGAGTGGCACTGCAGTGTCAGACAGGATGGCACTTCAAAAAGTAGTCCCCAAACAGCACATGTTGCAAATAAAAATGAAAGAAAAAAGAGGTGCAAGATAGAATTGTCCTTGGGCCCTCCCACCCACCCTTATGTTGTATAAACAGGACATGCACACTTTAACAAACCCATCATTTCAGCCACAGGGTCTGCCACACAACTGTGACTGAAATGACTGGTTGGTTTGGGCCCCCACCAAAAAAGAAGCAATCAATCTCTCCTTGCACAAACTGGCTCTACAGAGGCAAGATGTCCACCTGCTCCTCATCGTCCGATTCCTCACCCCTTTCACTGTGTACATCCCCCTCCTCACAGATTATTAATTCGTCTCCACTGGAATCCACCATCTCAGGTCCCTGTGTACTTTCTGGAGGCAATTGCTGGTGAATGTCTCCACAGAGGAATTGATTATAATTCATTTTGATGAACATCATCTTCTCCACATTTTCTGGAAGTAACCTCGTACGCTGATTGCTGACAAGGTGAGCGGCTGCACTAAACACTCTTTCGGAGTACACACTGGAGGGGGGGGGGGGGCAACTTAGGTAAAATAAAGCCAGTTTGTGCAAGGGCCTCCAAATTGCCTCTTTTTCCTGCCAGTATACGTACGGACTGTCTGACGTGCCTACTTGGATGCCTACTCATATAATCCTCCACCATTCTTTCAATGGTGACAGAATCATATGCAGTGACAGTAGATGACATGTCAGTAATCGTTGGCAGGTCCTTCAGTCCAGACCAGATGTCAGCACTCGCTCCAGACTGCCCTGCATCACCGCCAGCGGGTGGGCTCGGAATTCTTAGCCTTTTCCTCGCAGCCCCAGTTGCGGGAGAATGTGAAGGAGGAGCTGTTGACGGGTCACGTTCCGCTTGACTTGACAATTTTCTCACCAGCAGGTCTTTGAACCTCTGCAGACTTGTGTCTGCCAGAAAGAGAGATACAACGTAGGTTTTAAATCTAGGATCGAGCACGGTGGCCAAAATGTAGTGCTCTGATTTCAACAGATTGACCACCCGTGAATCCTGGTTAAGCGAATTAAGGGCTCCATCCACAAGTCCCACATGCCTAGCGGAATCGCTCTGTTTTAGCTCCTCCTTCAATCTCTCTAGCTTCTTCTGCAAAAGCCTGATGAGGGGAATGACCTGACTCAGGCTGGCAGTGTCTGAACTGACTTCACGTGTGGCAAGTTCAAAGGGTTGCAGAACCTTGCACAATGTTGAAATCATTCTCCACTGCGCTTGAGTCAGGTGCATTCCCCCTCCTTTGCCTACATCGTAGGTAGCTGTATAGGCTTGAATGGCCTTTTGCTGCTCCTCCATCCTCTGAAGCATATAGAGGGTTGAATTCCACCTCGTTACCACCTCTTGCTTCAGATGATGGCAGGGCAGGTTCAGGAGTGTTTGCTGGTGATCCAGTTTTCGGCACGCGGTGGCTGAATGTCGAAAGTGGCCCGCAATTCTTCGGGCCACCGACAGCATCTCTTGCACGCCCCTGTCATTTTTTAAATAATTCTGCACCAACAAATTCAATGTATGTGCAAAACATGGGACGTGCTGGAATTTGCCCACATGTAATGCACGCACAATATTGGTGGCGTTGTCCGATGTCACAAATCCCCAGGAGGGTCCAATTGGGGTAAGCCATTCTGCGATGATGTTCCTCAGTTTCCGTAAGAGGTTGTCAGCTGTGTGCCTCTTCTGGAAAGCGGTGATACAAAGCGTAGCCTGCCTAGGAACGAGTTGGCGTTTGCGAGATGCTGCTACTGGTGCCGCCGGTGCTGTTCTTGCTGCGGGAGGTAATACATCTACCCAGTGGGCTGTCACAGTCATATAGTCCTGAGTCTGCCCTGGTCCACTTGTCCACATGTCCGTGGTTAAGTGGACATTGGGTACAACTGCATTTTGTAGGACACTGGTGACTCTTTTTCTGACGTCTGTGTACATTTTCGGTATCGCCTGCCTAGAGAAATGGAACCTAGATGGTATTTGGTACCGGGGACACAGTACCTCAATCAATTCTCTAGTTCCCTGTGAATTAATGGTGGATACCGGAAACACATTTCTCACCACCCAGGCTGCCAAGGCCTGAGTTATCCGCTTTGCAGCAGGATGACTGCTGTGATATTTCATCTTCCTCGCAAAGGACTGTTGGACAGTCAGTTGCTTACTGGAAGTAGTACAAGTGGTCTTCCGACTTCCCCTCTGGGATGACGATCGACTCCCAGCAGCAACAACAGCAGCGCCAGCAGCAGTAGGCGTTACACTCAAGGATGCATCGGAGGAATCCCAGGCAGGAGAGGACTCGTCAGACTTGACAGTGACATGGCCTGCAGGACTATTGGCTTTCCTGTCTAAGGAGGAAATTGACACTGAGGGAGTTGGTGGTGTGGTTTGCAGGAGCTTGGTTACAAGAGGAAGGGATTTAGTTGGCAGTAGACTGCTTCCGCTGTCACCCAAAGTTTTTGAACTTGTCAATGACTTCTGATGAATGCGCTCCAGGTGACGTATAAGGGAGGATGTTCCTAGGTGGTTAACGTCCTTACCTCTGCTTATTACAGCTTGACAAAGGCAACACATGGCTTGACACCAGTTGTCCGCATTTCTGTTGAAATAATTCCACACCGAAGAGGTGATTTTTTTTTGGTATTTTGACCAGGCATGTCAATGGCCATATTCGTCCCACGGACAACAGGTGTCTCCCCGGGTGCCTGACTTAAACAAACCACCTCACAATCAGAATCCTCCTTGTCAATTTCCTCCCCAGCGCCAGCAACAACCATATCCTCATCCTGGTGTACTTCAACAGTGACATCTTCAATTTGACTATCAGGAACTGGACTGCGGGTGCTCCTTCCAGCACTTGCAGGGGGCGTGCAAATGGTGGAAGGCGCCACCTCTTCCCGTCCAGTGTTGGGAAGGTCAGGCATCGCAACCGACACAATTGGACTCTCCTTGGGGATTTGTGATTTAGAAGAACGCACAGTTCTTTGCTGTGCTTTTGCTATCTTAACTCTTTTAAGTTTTCTAGCAGGAGGATGAGTGCTTCCATCCTCATGTCAAGCTGAACCACTAGCCATGAACATAGGCCAGGCCCTCAGCCAGTTCCTTGCCACTCCGTGTTGTAAATGGCACATTGGTAAGTTTACGCTTCTCCTCAGACGATTTTGATTTAGATTTTTGGGTAATTTTACTGAGCTTTATTTTTTGGGATTTTACATGCTCTCTACTATGACATTGGGCATCGGCCTTGGCAGACGACGTTGATGGCATTTCATCGTCTCGGCCATGACTAGTGGCAGCAGCTTCAGCACGAGGTGGAAGTGGATCTTGATCTTTCCCTATTTTACCCTCCACATTTTTGTTCTCCATTTTTTAATGTGTGGAATTATATGCCAGTAATATATCAATAGCAATGGCCTACTACTATATATACTGCGCACAACTGAAATGCACCACAGGTATGGATGGATAGTATACTTGACGACACAGAGGTAGGTAGAGCAGTGGCCTACTGTACCGTACTGCTATATATTATATACTGGTGGTCAGCAAAATTATGCACTGTCCTCCTACTATATATATACTGTGCAAAACTTAAATGCACCACAGGTATGGATGGGATAGTATACTTGATGACACAGAGGTAGAGCTGTGGACTACTGTACCGTACTGCTATATATATACTGGTGGCCAGCAAAATTCTGCACTGTCCTCCTACTATATACTACAATGCAGCACAGATATGGAGCGTTTTTCAGGCAGAGAACGTAGATATTTGCAGCATACTGAGCACAGATATTTGCAGCACACTGAGCACAGATATTTGCAGCACACTGAGCACAGATATTTGCAGCACACTGAACATAGAAACTGAGGGGACGCCAGCCACATCCTCTCACGATCTTCTCCAATGCACGAGTGAAACATGGCGGCGACGCGCGGCTCCTTATATAGAATATGAATCTCGCGAGAATCCGACCGCAGGATGATGACGTTCGGGCACGCTCGGGTTAACCGAGCAAGGCGGGAGGATCCGAGTTTGCTCGTACCCGTGCAAAAAAGGTAAAGTTCGGGGGGGTTCAGATCCCGAGGAACCGAACCCGCTCATCACTAGTTCTGGCCCAGTCGTAATAGGGTTAAACGGAACAATTGTGTGTTGTGTTTAGTGGGCAATAGTAGTTTTTATTGCTCACATTTATCGAAGTTGTGTGATTTGTTTTATTGCGTATGCACATTGGTACACGTGGTACGGAACGTGAGGACAGCGTACAAAAACGTGCACGTGGCGCAAGGCCGCACACGTGGCATAGAGGTACGCACGGTTGCGTAATTACGCAAGCTTGCGTAGGGTTGTGTGCGCATAATAAAACCACACGATAGTTAATTTAGTTTAAAGGTGGGACAGTAGCCATGCTACAACAGCACAAAACTGCCCGGTTTCTAAAGCAGATTAGTAAAAGAAAAAAACATTTTTTTATTGCCTCTGGGGGTAAAGCTGCCAACCTGAATGAATTCAAATTTTCTGTCCAGAAAAAAAAAAGTGTATTTGAGTGAGCGAACGTAGGAGTGAGTGGATATTCGAACCCAGACAATTCGGGATCCCGTTGTGTGGTACACCGAGTGAGTGGAGGCTTGGTGGCGTGAGGCGGCTGACTCACGTTAGTATAAGGTTTAATACGTAAGTCGTGAGGAGACTTACACAGGAGCATGGTAAAGAATTGTGAATTGTGTTGTGACCCATATAGTTTTTGATACGCTCCGGCTAAGGTTTTGCAGCTTGTGATTCGATTCCAGTGGTCGTACGGCAGATAAGTGACAAGTATCTATATGCTGTGCGATTGGACCGCGCCTTTGTGGGTGCGATATATATAGTGCAACTGGATATCTCTTTACGAGCTTTTGCGTAAAATCGCGGTATCATTAGCGCTGTATAGAGCATACACAAGCGTGATTTGTGTATAATAAAGTGCATAGGGATTTTTCGTTGGTCTCTCTCAGGAAAATCTCCAACGACCGATACTTTACTGGAAAGGGTAAGTTATTCCTAAAAACTTCCAGTAAATATAGGTCAGATAGGGTCATAGGTTGGGTACATTGCCTTCGCTATCGACAGTGTATGGTAGTATACTGGCCAGCGTGGGCGAGAGCGGGTGGAAGCGCTCGGAGAACTTTCACCGTCGCCTTATATTGAGTATTTTGGTATTTGTGGGAATAGCCGAGAAGGTAAGACTCACAAATTATGGGAGCCAGTTGCTCAACTAAGGGACGTACGGTAGCCAGGGTTTAGGCAGAAGAGTTAGGACCGAGAAGGTCATGTGTGAAAATTCTGAAGTGGTCTAAGTGATGGTTCACACACAGAAGTTTTATGCAATGAATGGTTATGTATGACTGACAAAGATAGGGAACCATTCCCTAAGGTGAGCAGCTTTGAACCAGAGGTATAGCAGAACTTAAGGATAAGAATATGTCTGATAAAATCCCGAAAACAAAGGGTCAGACATACAAAGTGTTTAAACCTGTGACAGCAAGAGGGGTGGTGAGTTTGATCCTAAGGTATTGCAGGTGGTATGTCTAACCAAAGTCATATAAGACAAGAATTGAAATATAAGAACTGTTTGAACTTGTAGCAACAATAAACAAGTAGGAAGAAAAAAGAGAATGCAAGTACGCCTTATGTAGATGTGGAAGCAGTTACGGCCAGCATACAAACTATAGAAAATAATAAAAATATGAAAAATAATAAGAATTTACTCACCGGTAATTCTATTTCTCGTAGTCCGTAGTGGATGCTGGGAACTCCGTAAGGACCATGGGGAATAGACGGGCTCCGCAAGAGACTGGGCACTCTTAAAAGAAAGATTAGGTACTATATCTGGTGTGCACTGGCTCCTCCCTCTATGCCCCTCCTCCAGACCTTAGTTAGGGAAACTGTGCCCGGAAGAGCTGACATTACCAGGAAAGGATTTGGAATCCAGGGTAAGACTCATACCAGCCACACCAATCACACTGTACAACTCGTGATAACCATACCCAGTCAACAGTATGAACAACAACTGAGCCTTAGTAACAGATGGCTCATACAATAACCCTTTAGTTAAGCAATAACTATATACATGTATTGCAGAGAGTCCGCACTTGGGACGGGCGCCCAGCATCCACTACGGACTACGAAAAATAGAATTACCGGTGAGTAAATTATTATTTTCTCTGACGTCCTAGTGGATGCTGGGAACTCCGTAAGGACCATGGGGATTATACCAAAGCTCCCAAACGGGCGGGAGAGTGCGGATGACTCTGCAGCACCGAATGAGCAAAGGCAAGGTCCTCCTCAGCCAGGGTATCAAACTTGTAGAACTTAGCAAATGTGTTTGAACCCGACCAAGTAGCAGCTCGGCAAAGCTGTAAAGCCGAGACCCCTCGGGCAGCCGCCCAAGAAGAGCCCACCTTCCTTGTGGAATGGGCTTTTACTGATTTAGGATGCGGCAATCCTGCCGCAGAATGAGCTTGCTGAATTGTGCTACAGATCCAGCGCGCAATAGTTTGCTTTGAAGCAGGAGCACCCAGCTTGTTGGGCGCATGCAGGATAAACAGCGAGTCAGTTTTCCTGACTCCAGCCGTCCTGGCTACATATATTTTCAAAGCCCTGACTACATCTAGTAACTTGGAGTCCTCCAAGTCCCTAGTAGCCGCAGGCACCACAATAGGTTGGTTCAAATGAAACGCTGATACCACCTTAGGGAGTCCTCAATTCTGCCCTGTCCATATGGAAGATCAGATAAGGGCTTTTACACAACAAAGCCGCCAATTCTGACACACGCCTAGCCGAAGCTAAGGCCAATAGCATGACCACTTTCCACGTGAGATATTTTAGCTCCACGGTCTTAAGTGGCTCAAACCAGTGGGATTTCAGGAAATCCAACACAACGTTAAGATCCCAAGGTGCCACTGGAGGCACAAAAGGGGGCTGAAAATGCAGCACTCCCTTAACAAACGTCTGAACTTCAGGCAGTGAAGCCAGTTCTTTTTTGCTGTCACGTCTTTCCTAGCCTTTATCAGCGTAGGAATCACTTCACCTGGAATGCCCTTTTCTGTTAGGATCCGGCGTTCAACCGCCATGCCGTCAAACGCAGCCGCGGTAAGTCTTGGAACAGACAGGGCCCCTGCTGTAACAGGTCCTGTCTGAGAGGCAGAGGCCATGGGTCCTCTGAGATCATTTCTTGTAGTTCTGGGTACCAAGTTCTTCTTGGCCAATCCGGAACGATGAGTATAGTTCTTACTCCTCTCTTTCTTACAATCCTCAGTACCTTGGGTATGAGAGGAAGAGGAGGGAACACATAAACCGACTGGTACACCCACGGTGTCACTAGTGCGTCCACAGCTATCGCCTGAGGGTCTCTTGACCTGGCGCAATATTTTTTTAGCTTTTTGTTGAGACGGGACGCCATCATGTCTACCTGTGGCCGTTCCCAACGATTTACAATCAGCGTGAAGACTTCTGGATGAAGTCCCCACTCTCCCGGGTGGAGGTCGTGCCTGCTGAGGAAGTCTGCTTCCCAGTTGTCCACTCCCGGAATGAACACTGCTGACAGTGCTAGCACGTGATTCTCCGCCCATCGAAGAATCCTTGTGGCTTCTGCCATCGCCATCCTGCTTCTTGTGCCGCCCTGTCAGTTTACATGGGCGACCGCCGTGATGTTGTCTGACTGAATCAGTACCGGCTGGTTTTGAAGCAGGGGTTCTACTTGACTCAGGGCGTTGTAAATGGCCCTTAGTTCCAGAATATTTATGTGAAGGGAAGTCTCCTGACTTGACCACTGTCCTTGGAAGTTCCTTCCCTGAGTGACTGCCCCCTAACCTCGGAGGCTTGCATCCGTGGTCACCAGGACCCAGTCCTGTATGCCGAATCTGCGGCCCTCGAGAAGATGAGCACTCTGCAGCCACCACAGCAGAGACACCCTGGCCCTCGGGGACAGGGTGATCAGCCGATGCATCTAAAGATGCGATCCGGACCACTTGTCTAACAGATCCCACTGAAAGATCCTTGCATGGAACCTGCCGAAGGGAATTGCTTCGTAAGAAGCTACCATCTTTCCCAGGACTCGCGTGCAGTGATGCACCGACACCTGTTTTGGTTTCAGGAGATCCCTGACCAGAGATGACAATTCCTGGGCCTTCTCCACCGGGAGAATCCAGCCGTGCTGTTGCAGCACTTCCCGAGATAGTGCTAGGTTGACTAACAACTGCTCCTTGGACCTCGCCTTTATAAGGAGATCGTCCAAGTACGGGATAATTATAACTCCCTTCTTCCGAAGAAGTATCATCATTTCGGCCATTACCTTGGTAAATACCCTCGGAGCCGTGGACAGACCAAACGGCAACGTCTGGAATTGGTAATGACAGTCCTGTACCACAAACCTGAGGTACTCCTGGTGAGGTGGGTAAATGGGGACATGCAGATAAGCGTCCTTGATGTCCAGCGACACCATAAAATCCCCCTCTTCCAGGCTTGCAATAACCGCCCTGAGCGATTCCATTTTGAACTTGAACTTCCTTACATAAGTGTTCAAGGATTTTAAATTTAGAATGGGTCTCACCGAACCGTCTGGTTTCGGTACCACAAACATTGTGGAATAGTAACCCCGTCCCTGTTGAAGGAGGGGAACCTTGATTATCACCTGCTGAAGGTACAGCTTGTGAATAGCCGCCAGCACTACCTCCCTTTCCCTGGGAGCCGCTGGCAAGGCTGATTTGAGGTAACGGCGAGGGGGAGTCGGCTCGAACTCCAGCATGTATCCCTGAGATACCACTTGTAGAACCCAGAAATCCACCTGTGAGCAAACCCACTGGTCGCTGAAGTTCCGGAGACGCGCCCCCACCACACCTGGCTCCACCTGTGGAGCCCCAGCGCCATGCGGTGGACTTAGTGGAAGCAGGGGAAGATTTTTGTTCCTGGGAACTGGCTGTCTGGTGCAGCTTTTTCCCTCTACCCCTGCCTCTGGGCAAAAAGGATGCGCCTCTGACCCGCTTGCCTTTCTGAGGCCGAAAGGACTGTACTTGATAATACGGTGCTTTCTTAGGCTGTGAGGAAACCTGAGGTAAAAAAGTCAACTTCCCAGCTGTTGCTGTGGATACGAGGTCCAAGAGACCGTCCCCAAACAATTCCTCACCCTTATAAGGCAAAACCTCCATGTGCCTTTTAGAATCAGCATCACCTGTCCACTGCCGAGTCCATAATACTCTCCTGGCAGAAATGGACATTGCATTAATTCTAGATGCCAGCCGGCAAATGTCCCTCTGTGCATCCCTCATATACAAGACAACGTCCTTTATATGCTCTATGGTTAGCAAAATAGCATCCCTGTCGAGGGTATCAATGTTGTCTGACAGGGTATCAGACCATGCTGCTGCAGCACTCACATCCATGCTGAAGCAATAGCAGGTCTCAGTATAGTACCTGAGTGTGTATATACAGACTTCAGGATAGCCTCCTGCTTTCTATCTGCAGGCTCCTTTAGGGCGGCCGTATCCTGAGACGGCAGTGCCACCCTTTTAGATAATCGTGTGAGCGCCTTGTCCACCCTAGGGGATGTCTCCCAGCGTAACCTATCCGTTGGCGGAAAAGGGTACGCCATCAGTAACCTCTTAGAAATCACTAGTTTCTTATCAGGGGAACACCACGCTTCTTCACACAATTCATTTAATTCATCAGATGGGGGAAAAGTCACTGGCTGCTTTTTCTCCCCAAACATAATACCCTTTTTATTGGTAACCGGGTTAATGTCAGAAATGTGCAACACATTTTTCATTGCCGTAATCATGCATCGGATGGCCCTTGTGGACTGTACATTTGTCTCATCCTCGTCTACACTGGAGTCAGACTCCGTGTCGACATCTGTGTCTGCCATCTGAGCTAGCGGACGTTTTTGAGCCCCTGATGGCCTCTGAGACGCCTGGGCAGGCGCGGGCTGAGATGCCGGCTGTCCCAAGGCTGTTACGTCATCAAACCTTTTATGTAAAGAGTTGACACTGTCGGTTAATACCTTCCACATATCCATCCACTCCGGTGTCGGCCCCGTAGGGGGCGACATCACACTTATCGGCTCCTGCTCCACCTCCACGTAGCCCTCCACATCAAACATGTCGACACAGCCGTACCGACACACCGCACACACACAGGGAATGCTCTGACTGAGGACAGGACCCCACAAAGTCCTTTGGGGAGACAGAGAGAGAGTATGCCAGCACACACCACAGCGCTATATAACACAGGGATTTTCACTATACTGAGTGATTTTTCCCAATAGCTGCTTATTAACACCAATTTGCGCCTAAATTTATGTGCCCTCCCTCTCTTTTTTACTTGATACTGCAGGGGAGAGCCTGGGGAGCGTCCTTCCAGCGGAGCTGTGAAGAGAAAATGGCGCTGGCTGTGCTGAGGAAGATAGCCCCCTCAGCGGCGGGCTTCTCCCGCTTTTTATAATGTTAATGGCGGGGGTTTTTGCACATATACAGTGTTATACACTGTATTATGTGCTATTTGTGCCAAAAGGTAAACTAATTGCTGCCCAGGGCGCCCACCCCCCCCCCCCAGCGCCCTGCACCCAACAGTGACCGGAGTGTGTGGTGTGCTATGGGAGCAATGGCGCACAGCTGCAGTGCTGTGCGCTACCTTAATGAAGACCGGAGTCTTCAGCCACCGTTTTTCATCTTTATCTTCCGTCTTCTGGCTCTGCAAGGGGGACGGCGGCGCGGCTCCGGGAACGGACGATCGAGGTCGGGCCCTGTGTTCGATCCCTCTGGAGCTAATGGTGTCCAGTAGCCTTAGAAGCACAAGCTAGCTGCAAGCAGGTAGGTTTGCTTCTCTCCCTTCAGTCCCTCGTAGCAGTGAGTCTGTTGCCAGCAGATCTCACTGAAAATAAAAAAAAGCTAACAAATACTTTCTTTTCTAGTGAGCTCAGGAGAGCCCACTAGGTGCATCCAGCTCTGGCTGGGCACAGATTCTAACTGAGGTCTGGAGGAGGGGCATAGAGGGAGGAGCCAGTGCACACCAGATATAGTACCTAATCTTTTTTTTAAGAGTGCCCAGTCTCCTGCGGAGCCCGTCTATTCCCCATGGTCCTTACGGACTTCCCAGCATCCACTAGGACGTCAGAGAAATGACTGTAACCTATATATGTACTAATTAATGTTGAAGTTTTATTTAGGAGGAGAAGGTGATCTGATCGTTTTCAGCCATTTCTCATGCACCCAGACGAGTATCCAACCGGTAAAAAAAGAGCAGTAGCCTGTGGGGGAAGTGGCTGAGACCAGTGGAACAGGTAAGTATGGTATCATTCGTGTACATATATAGGCCCTAATTCCGAGTTGTTCGCTCGCAAGGCGATTTTAGCAGAGTTACACACGCTAAGCCTCCGCCTACTGGGAGTGAATCTTAGCTTCTTAAAATTGCGAACGATGTATTCGCAATATTGCGATTACAAACTACTTAGCAGTTTCAGAGTAGCTTCAGACTTACTCGGCATCTGCAATCAGTTCAGTGCTTGTCGTTCCTGGTTTGACGTCACAAACACACCCAGCGTTCGCCCAGACACTCCCCCGTTTCTCCAGCCACTCCCGCGTTTTTTCCGGAAACGGTAGCGTTTTTATCCACACGCCCATAAAACGCCGTGTTTCCGCCCAGTAACACCCATTTCCAGTCAATCACATTACGATCGCCGGAGCGAAGAAAAAGCCGTGAGTGAAAAAACTATCTTCATAGCAAAAATACTTGGCGCAGTCGCAGTGCGAACATTGCGCATGCGTACTAAGCAGAAAAACGCTGCGATGCGAAGAAAAATACAGAGCGAACGACTCGGAATGACCCCCATAGTACAACAAAAAAATAAAAAATAAAACTACAAAAAATCAAGAAAGTAACGTCAGAAAAGGAGAAAAAACCTGTCCGCACATTAGTATTTGCCAGTAGGAAAGCGGACAGAGACAAGGTAACCCCCGGGTATTTCTTTCAGTTACCATATAAGAAGTATTCATTCCTAGTAATGCCCCTAGTAAAGATGAGCTCGGAAATGTTTGTTGGACCATGTACAGACTCTTAATACGGGATGAGAAGGATTGAATGAAATACTTTGCATGACCTAGAACAGGGGTGGGCAATTATTTCAGCTGGGGGGCCGCTTAACACTTCCAGTGAATAGTCGAGGGCCACACACAAAATATCTTGTAAATCGGGTCTGAACTGCGCATGCACCGCAATGTGTAGGTGGGCCGGTCCGCAGCGTCGGGCAGAGATGGGATGGTACGAACAAAGTGATCGGACGGGCGATCGCAAGGTGATTGAGAGGAAGAGGACGTTTGTGAGTGGCAATTGAGCGTTTTAGAGGAGTGTCCGGAAAAACGCAGGAGGGACCAGGCGTTTGGAGGGAGAGTTTCTGACGTCAGCACTCAGCTCTGGCCCCGATCATCGCACTAGAAGAGTAAGTCCTGGGCTGCGCAGAGACTGCACAAACTTCTGTTTGTGCAGCTCTCTGCAGATGCGATCTCACCCCTGCACAGCGATTTCCCCCTCCCCTGTAGGCAGCGACTACCTGATCGCAGCAGTGCAAAAATCGCCTGCTAGCGATCAGGTCTGAATTAGGCCCATAGTTACGTATATAACTATAAAAACATAGTGTGGATATATATATATATATATATATATATATATAGATATAAAACTACACAAACATACACCACAATATACATTACATACATAGTTTTTTTACAGGCAAAATCCAAGATGTCTAAAAAAACACAGTAATCCAGTAATAAATTTTTTTTTAAAAACAGTGCTGAAAACACCCCCCCCCCCCTCCCTCCCCTAGACCCATATAGCAGTCTCTACCCCCCTTCCCTGCTGGACCCATATAGCAGTCCCTACCCCTCTTCCCCCCCTCCCCTAAACCCATATAGCAGTCCCTACCCCTCTTCCCCCTCTCCCCTAAACCCATATAGCAGTCCCCCCCTCCTAACCCCCCTTCCCTGAACTTATATCGCAGCTTTTAAAGTTAAGCACAGATCCATTTACCTGATCCCCGCTGCCTGATGCCAGATCCCCGCTGCCTGCTGCCTGATCCGCTGCCTGCTGCCCGCGGTGCCGCACAGAGTCGCTGCTGCTGCTGCCCGCTCCTGCCGTGGCCCCGCCCCCCCGTGCCGCCCAGCACCTGACGTCACAGTGGAAATCCCGGTCAGCAGTGACGTGACCGGGATTTCCTCTGCGGCGCCGCGTCTGGCAGGTACGTAGAGCAATGACGAGCGGCTCGGCCAGTCGGGCCGCTTGTCATTGCACACTGTGTGGGACAGCGGGGCCAGGCAGGATCGGTTCGTGGGCCGCATCTGGCCCGCGGGCCGCTTGTTCCCCACCCCTAACCTAGAAGCTTGTTAAACTTTTTTCTTTTTTTTTTGTCTCTTGCAGAAATAGAAAACTCTCCATCTGGATAAGATCACTGGTAAACACTAATTCGGCAAATGGGAGGTGGCGGTCTCTGTGCAAATGGACGGGCTCAATAAGGCATTGAGTGTCAGGGTGCAGACTTCTTTGCAAAATTGGAAAGGGGTCACAGTAGCTAATCTTAGATAGTGTGCTATTGAACATCACCAGAATAGTGCTAGGCGCAGAGAACAACAGGTGGCGAGGTTGAGGACGGTAAGTATACTGGCACATAAAGGAAAGACCCATCAGTCCAAACCCCAGATCCCTAATGGTCAATAATAAGTTACACTTGTAGGAAGGAAGGGCATTTTGCCAGAGATTGTAGGAGTAGTAGGACACATAGTCAATATAGATCCCCTAGACAGAAAACACAAGCCACATTATTAAACACATAGACGGGACCAAGGAACATATAGTAAGGAATCATAAGCCATGTAGAAAACACAGATTCGGCTAATGGGAAGAACAAAATAAATGCAACATTACCCTTTGACAAAACTTGAAGACTAAATGTCGCATTCTACTGTTCTAGATGCATGTCCATCACAGGTAGAGGAAATTATCTCACAGATACCGGGTTACCTATGAATTTAGGATGGACAGGACACTGGATTGATGGCTGGGATAGTCCCAATAGCGATACGATAAACACAGAATTTTTTTAGGGGTATAGACCAAGTAGAGAATCACTTCCCCGTAGTGCCCAATCCAATCAAATTTTTAAAAAATCTTCTTCACCTCTCCAAACTCATCTGTCACCAACCTCTATTCTGTTACTCTACAGTTTTCCTCTTCATCTTTTGCGTTCACACAGGGTGGTACAATACATGGACCCAAGTACAGTTCAAACTCCACATGCCTAGGTCCTTCAGAGTTCTGCCCAAACCTAGTATATCTCAACAGCACGATGACACCAGTATTACTGTAGTGTGCCTTGTCATGCACAAAGGGTGGAGAATGGGAATACTGGTGAAGGGAAATTTTGTATAGACACTGATATGTCTGTTGGTGAATGGCAAACCTGACATTTTCTTTTTCATTTTCTTCTTCCTTCTCTCCTCTAGAGATGTTTCTTTTTTTTCTTTTTTTGAGTTATGCTCATGGTACTCTACATTGCAAACACACGACAGTAAATTAAGATACAAAAATGTGTGTTCCCTACAGGAAAAGGCAGTCTGGAGGACAAAGGGGTATGGCCAGGAGTCCTCAGGACTGTGGGCAGGTGGACACGGTAAGCCAGTAGCCCCCAGAGCATACCTTCCAAGTCTAGCTGAGGTGGCACACGGTCTGACTCATCTAGGCAAAGAGGGTAGGTGCAGGCCGATGAGAACCTACTGGTGTGCGCCAGGATTCTATTCTCATGCAGGTAAGAGAGCAATGACCTGTCTTACTTGCTGGAGAAAGAATATTGGTAAAGCAATACCAACAGAGCCATCCCATATCCCTCCTGCAGACAGATCTTTTCAGGAAATACAAATCGACTTCGTACAGTTAACACCCTTTAGGAATTATTGTTATGTATTGGTGTGCACTGATGTTTTCTCAAACTGGGTAGAGGCATTTCCTGCCGCCACGGATACTGCTGTGTTTACCGCAAAGAAAAATTGCGCAGAAATTTGTGTGTAGATAATGGTACCCCTAGAAGTAGGAGCAAAGCTTGAAATTGTACTATTGTGATCATAGATACTGCCACTAGTATTAAGTAGCTTCGGAATCACTCCCAGATCTTCACTCAACGAATCACCCTCTTCGAAATTTGGTTTTGGTATTTGTGTTGTTTTTTTTGGTTGTTTTTGGAAGACAACCTCATGTCATGATTGATCCGCACAATGATCAGAAATACACCAATGAGGTGACAGTACAGTACATTATTGAGATGAGCCAGCATTTGAGAACTTGACAAAAGAACTTGAAACTGTTGATTGCTGGTATGCCAAATACTAACTGTCTTGATTGTGAACCAAGAGACTGTGTGATTGTCCTTACGCTCAGGTTGCCTAATAAACAGGTGGGAAGGACCATACCAAGTTTTTTTGACAGCACTAAAGGTCGCCGAAAAAGAGACTTGGGTCCACTCGTCCCACTGCAAGAAGGTCGCTGACCCGGAGAGAACTCGTGACAAAGTAGTTTATTGCTCACATTCATCGAGTTTGTGTGTTCGAAGTGAACTGTGTGTTCCAAGTGAACTGTGTGTTCAAAGAGCAAGGTGGAGAGCAAAGAGAACTATGTGTTCCAAGTGAACTGTGTGTTCAAAGAGCAAGGCAAAGAGATCGCAAAAGTATCACCAGAGACTCTGTTCCGTGAAGACTGAGAGGCGGCACTGTTGAACACTACCTGAGCGTACTAAAGGATTGCAGAAAGACCAGTCATTGTAATTGATTTGTTATGAACAAGAGTTGTTTTGTTCTATTTCTCTTTTCTCTCTTTCCCGCTGACAAACATTTTCTTTCAGGATATTCTATTTTTGCTAGGTTTTTTTTATGAGGAGTCGAGTGTGGGACTGGAACTGTTTCTGTAGGAAGGAGTAATTTCCTTATAGGATCCCAGGATTAGCCGATCAGTTTGTTAAAGTCAGAGAAAAATCAAAGTTCTAGTAGTTATGGAGTTCAGAGGTAATCAGGAACAATCAGACAATGGCTATTCACACATTGCAGATAAAGAGCTCTTTAATATATGTGGAAGAAAGGTTTATGAGTGGCTCTCCCCAAACTCTGAAGGTTTATGTTATTTAGGAAGTAAACTACTTATAACCCTTGTTCAATGATTAAACAGACCTAGCATACGTTCCAGAAATGGAAACAATGTTCAGAAAATGATAGGAATATGTAGATCATGAAAATTTTATATGTCACTGTCACGATTTGTTTGTGTCTTCTTCATCTACCCAGCAGAACATCAATCAAATCCAAACATTAGTGTACAAAGACGTAGGTACATGTATGTGTGAAATGTTCGTCGCAAATCAGACATTATAGGCCAAAGCACTGTCCAGGCATACTCTATAGGTTGAATGTTGTCCCACACCCAACCAGTGGTCCCGTGACCGCCGAGTGCATATATAGGATGTCTCGTCCTCCTCCCTGTCTTCCCCAAATATAGTCAAGTGTGTCTAATTTGTGAAATGCATACATACTTGTGTCTAGGTCACCGATTATGGTATGAAATATTTTTTCTTATGTTAATAATTGATGGCAGTTATTGTTTGCTGCCAAAGGGTGGACTGTCGAAGTCAAAAATATTACATAAAGAGAACATACAAACTCTACACACATATAAGTTGCTATACTTGCAAATACGCGCAGCGAGCACAGCAATATATGGTAACACACGCATTTACAGACATGCCACAGAGATGGATTCGACACTTATTTCATGCAGAACATAATTGTGGTGGTATCAAGCGCCAGACATCATGATGTTTTAGAATTGTTTATGATGGAGTGGTGTCATGTATGTGTATTATTTGAACGAAACAAGATAGACCGGTCATGTTTACTATTGAAGCAACCAGATTGATGTGTAGAATCATTTGATGCTTGTTGTGAAGTTGTGGGACATTGCAGCGGATAATTATGATTAGATGTATAAAAGCTAAAATCACTCTTATTAGGACAGTGGACAGGAAACTCAGGCCAGCCCTTTGGATGTCTTCAAGGCTGAACCTGATTACCATATACAAAGGGACTGGTGACTCATCGTGAACCCCTTGATCACACAGGAGCTCAGTTGCTTTTTGGTCTCAGAGGATGATGGACTTGCTGCCAGTTCAGTTCCTGCATTTATTTAAAGAGAGAGAGAGAGAGACATAAGATGCATTGGAGGGAATGGTAATTGTATCGCTGGCCTGTAACTGTATGTAATTGTATGTAACTGTATGTTTTAACTGCTTACTGTGTGAGTGTAACCATGTAACTAAAGTTTGGGCACCCCATTCAAAAATTCATTTTAATGTGCAAAAAGAAGCCAAGAAAAGATGGAAAAATCTCCAAAAGGCATCAAATTACAGATGAGACATTCTTATAACATGTCAAAAGAAGTTTGATTTTATTTCCATCATTTACACTATCAAAAGAACAGAAAACAAAAAATGGCGTCTGCAAAAGTTTGGGCACCCTGCAGAGTTAATACCTTGTTCTGCCCCCTTTGGACAGCTGAGACCTGGCATTGTCATGGATTGTTCTCAATCATCGTCTGGAAAGACCAGGTGATGTCAATCTCAAAGGTTTTAAAAGCCCAGACTCATCTGACCTTGCTCCAACAATTAGCAATATGGGTTCCTCTAAGCAGTTGTGTAGAACACTGAAACTGAGAATAGTTGACGCTCACAAAGCAGGAGAAGGCTATAAGAAGATAGCAAAGCATTATCAGATGCCCATATCCTCTGTTTGGAATGTAATTAAGAAATGGCAGTCATCAGGAACAGTGGAAGTTAAAGCAAGATCTGGAAGACCAAGAAAAATATCAGACAGAACAGCTCGCAGGATTGTGAGAAAAGCAAGTCAAAATCCACGTTTGACTGCACGATCCCTCCAGGAAGATCTGGCAGACACTGGAGTTGTGGTACACTATTCCACTATAAAGAGATACTTGTACAAATATGGTCTTCATGGAAGAGTCATCAGAAGAAAACCTCTTCTATGTCCTCACCACAAAAATCATCGTTTGAAGTTTGCAAATTAACATATGCACAAGCCTGATGCATTTTGGAATAAAGTTCTGTGGACTGATGAGGTTAAAATACAACTTTTTGGCCGGAATGAGCAAAGGTACGTTTGGAGAAGGAAGGGCACACAATTTAATGAAAAGAACCTCTGTCCAACTGGTAAGCATGGGGGTGGATCAATAATGCTTTGGGGTTGTATTGCAGCCAGTGGCACAGGGAACATTTCACGAGTAGAAGGAAAAATGGATTCAATAAGATTCCAGCAAATTTTGGACGCTAACTTGATGCCATCTGTGAAAAAGCTGAAGTTAAAGAGAGGCTGGCTTCTACAAATGGATAATGATCCTAAACACACCTCAAAATCCACAGTGGATTACATCAAGAGGCGTAAACTGAAGGTTTTGCCATGGCCTTCACAATCTCCTGACCTAAACATAATTGAAAATCTATGGATAGACCTTAAAAGAGCAGTACGTCACAGACAGCCCAGGAATCTCAAAGAACTGGAAGACTTTTGTAAGGAAGAATGGGCGAAGATACCTCAAACAAGAATTGAAAGACTCTTGGCTGGCTACAAAAAGCGTTTACAAGCTGTGATAGTTGCCAAAGGGGGCAGTACAAGGTATTAACTCTGCAGGGTGCCCAAACTTTTGCAGACGCCATTTTTTGTTTTCTGTTCTTTTGAAAGTGTAAATGATGGAAATAAAATCAAACTTTTTTTGACATGTTATAAGAATGTCTCATCTGTAATTTGATGCCTTTTGGAGATTTTTCCATCTTTCCTTGGCTTCTTTTTGCACATTAAAATGAATTTTTGCCTGGGGTGCCCAAACTTTCGATCCCCACTGTATAGGTATACTGTACTTTGTAATATATATTGAATCCATATCCTTTTTAATAACAAATATATACATCAATGAGCTTTGGAACTCAGATAATGTGTGGGTGTATTGTTTTCTCTTATGAGATGCAGTGTTTTGCGATGTATAGCGCACATTCATGGGATATGGTAATAAGAGGTGCAGGCGTTTACAATATATATTAGAGCGGGCATTTGAAATATTTGTGAGAAATCAATTTGGCATTCACAGGAGATTTGATATTATCTCGAGAGACTGCTGTGAGTGAAGCTCCTCGGCGGCCACAGCAGTAAAGGAACAGCTCAGCTGCCAAGGAGGACGGAGAGGAGTCAGGTAAATGCTCTACTCCTACTCCGATTTTTTTTTCGCAGTTGTGAGGACTGTGTGTGGGGGCCCCACAAATTTGTTGCCCAGGGACCCCTCAGACCTTAATCCGGCCTTGGCCATATAGGCCCAAAACTGCTGTCTGACAATCAGGTTCACCAAAGATCAAAGGGATTTTTCTGCACAGTTTTTCTGGCAAGTAAGCCCTTTACCATTAGTTTCCTGTCAAATGGCATGTTGCAGCGTACTTTACAAACACAGCATTAAATACAGGTTTTAGCTTTTCCCAAGATACAGCATTTTTTATTTCATTTTTTTTACTGGAAAATTGTTACCTCGTCAGATTATATGTCTCATCCATGAGTTTATGTCAGGAAAGTACAATTTTTCAAAAATTGTGGAAAGATTTTACACTGAGGTCACTGGAGTAATTTTCAAGTTATAATGTAAATGTATTTAAAACTTATGTAGATTTTTTTACTTTTTTTGTGTAAATGTTACATTTTATATATATAAAAAAAACTTTGGATACCTTTTTGTAATTGGGAACAGGTCCCTCCTGTTGGCTTGCCCCTGTTTGAAAGCATTTCAACCATTTATCCTGAGGATCCTTAAGATTTAATTTTCATTAATTGAGAGACACTCACAAAGGGGGTCATTCCGACCCGTTCGCATGAGGCTTTTTTTTGCAGCGGGCGCAATGCGCAGGCTCGTCGCTGCCCGGTGATGGGGTACGCCGGGCAGCGACTGAATTAAAGAAGAAAACGATCGCTGCCGCGGTCGCACCGTGATTGACAGGAGGAAGGCGTTCCGGGGTGTCAACTGACCGTTTTCGGGGTGTGAAGATCCGAACAAAGGTGTGACGAGGCGTTTGGTGGGCGGATGTCTGACGTCAATTCCGGGACCTGAGACGCTGAAGTGATCACAACAGGTAAGTAAATCCAGACCTACTCCTCATCTGCACAAAACTTTTTTGCATAGCTCGGCTGCACAAGCGAACGCAGCATTGCTATGCAAAAATCCACACCCCCATAGGTGGCGTCTACCTGATCGCACGGGCAGCAAAAAGTTGCAGCGTGCGATCAGGTCAGAATGAGGGCCAAAGACTCTTAAAATGCTGTAATATGTAGAGATGTGCACAGACCATCATGTTTTGGTCTTGGTTCTAAATCGTCGTTGTGTTTTGGTTTTGGTTCTAAATTATCATCGTGTTTTGGTTCTAAATCATCGTCATTTTTTGGTTCTTAATCATCGTCGTGTTTTAGTTCTAAATCATCATTGTGTTTTGGTTTGCAAATCCACCTTCAAGTGTTTTGGGTTTGGTTTTATATCTGCATTTCTTTAAAAAGCCATAAAAATCGATAAAAACAGCTAAAATCAAGAAACTTGGACCTATTCACATCAATAATATTATTTTCCAGTCATTTCCAATTAATTTTATCCACTTCACCATACACTCCCCTGAGTCAAATAGAACCTGAAATCATGAGGGAGGGACATAACATGCTATCCAAAACCTGAGATTCAGTTTTTAAATCTGTGTTCCGAATTCGAGGGAAGACCCGACTTGGGACTTGGTCCAATTGGACACCAAAAATTGATCGGGACTCGGTTCTACTCAGATCCCCAAAGTTCGGATGTGTTTGGTTTTAAAGAAAACCGAACCACTCATCTTTCGTAATAAGTTAGATCATTTTTAGTATAAACATTTTAAAAAATAGAAAGTTATCTTTAATAAATAGGTCGCTAAGTATCATGGGAGATGTAGTCCGCCTGAATTTGCCAAACATTGCCCATCACGGGAGATGTAGTCTTCCTGAATTTGCCAAACATTGCCCATCTCTGCTCTAGTAGAACTTCCCCCCTTTTGTGTAACCACTTACTATTCTTTCTCTTTCTTCTTCTTCTCTCAGAGCATCTTCAGATAGTCTTTTTTTCTTTTCTTTTAACAATACCTTAGCTGCGCCTGTGACTTTCGCATCTGCACTTAGACCATGAAATAGGTTATAAGCTAAAGCTTAAGAAGCAGGTAATGCTTAAACAAGTTAGGACAGCTCTTTCATGTATGGTGGCCAGTGATCCCAGCCTTTCTGAGGCATTGCTTCAGTTCATCAAGGCCCCTGGGGAAGCTTTGCACGTCAAAGAGTTCCGGGATGAAAGGAGATTTGCAGAAACTTGCAGCTTCTCTCCATCTTACCACATCTCTTTTCAACAGCCAGATTTCAGTTTTGATGTCAGGTAGAGAAGCTGCTCAGCCTGCTCCATCAGATCTGATGAGACATACATGAAAAGATGAGGAAGCTTTTCAGTGGGAAACAAACAACGACAGGATTGCAGCATTGGGTGGTTTTATATGAAGCATCATGTCTTAGAATCTGAAAATTATTATTATTATTATTATTATTATTATTAATCAATAACCCGCTAATCTGTGGAGAGTGCTACTTCCCGTTCCGCTCCGGCGCAGTGGGCTCCGACACGACGACGGACTCAGCGGCTGATTTCCAGTGTGGAGGCACTTGCATCCGCTAGGATTCAAGTCCCTCCAATCACGTTGTGGCAATTCGAATGGCGCGCCAAGCGCGAGTCAATCGGGGCTCGCGCATTGGCAGCCAATGGTGAGAGGCCGCGGCGAGCCTGCTCCCATATAAGAGACGCTGCGGAGCAGGAGAGCTCAGTCGGGCGCCGGACGCGGACAGAAAAAGAGCTCCTGGAGAAGAAAGAAGACAGAGAAGCGGAGACGGCAGAGGCGGCGATGGCAAGGAAGAAGAGGAGGAAGACGTCGGCGGAAGAAGACGCCCCGTGGCAGAAGTCAGGCGGAGAGTGCTGCAGCGTGTGGGAAGCGAAAGAGCTGACGAAGCTCCCCGCTGCAGCCTCTCCCACCATGACGGGTAAGCGGCCGTGAGCCATTTACACATACTTATAACTAGAGATGAGCGCCTGAAATTTTTCGGGTTTTGTGTTTTGGTTTTGGGTTCGGTTCCGCGGCCGTGTTTTGGGTTCGACCGCGTTTTGGCAAAACCTCACCGAATTTTTTTTGTCGGATTCGGGTGTGTTTTGGATTCGGGTGTTTTTTTCCAAAAACACTAAAAAACAGCTTAAATCATAGAATTTGGGGGTCATTTTGATCCCAAAGTATTATTAACCTCAAAAACCATAATTTACACTCATTTTCAGTCTATTCTGAATACCTCACACCTCACAATATTATTTTTAGTCCTAAAATTTGCACCGAGGTCGCTGTGTGAGTAAGATAAGCGACCCTAGTGGCCGACACAAACACCGGGCCCATCTAGGAGTGGCACTGCAGTGTCACGCAGGATGTCCCTTCCAAAAAACCCTCCCCAAACAGCACATGACGCAAAGAAAAAAGAGGCGCAATGAGGTAGCTGTGTGAGTAAGAAGAGCGACCCTAGTGGCCGACCCAAACACCGGGCCCATCTAGGAGTGGCACTGCAGTGTCACGCAGGATGGCCCTTCCAAAAAACCCTCCCCAAACAGCACATGACGCAAAGAAAAAAAGAGGCGCAATGAGGTAGCTGTGTGAGTAAGATTAGCGACCCTAGTGGCCGACACAAACACCGGGCCCATCTAGGAGTGGCACTGCAGTGTCACGCAGGATGGCCCTTCCAAAAAACCCTCCCCAAACAGCACATGACGCAAAGAAAAAAAGAGGCGCAATGAGGTAGCTGACTGTGTGAGTAAGATTAGCGACCCTAGTGGCCGACACAAACACCGGGCCCATCTAGGAGTGGCACTGCAGTGTCACGCAGGATGTCCCTTCCAAAAAACCCTCCCCAAACAGCACATGACGCAAAGAAAAAAAGAGGCGCAATGAGGTAGCTGTGTGAGTAAGATTAGCGACCGTAGTGGCCGACACAAACACCGGGCCCATCTAGGAGTGGCACTGCAGTGTCACGCAGGATGGCCCTTCCAAAAAACCCTCCCCAAACAGCACATGACGCAAAGAAAAAAAGAGGCGCAATGAGGTAGCTGACTGTGTGAGTAAGATTAGCGACCCTAGTGGCCGACACAAACACCGGGCCCATCTAGGAGTGGCACTGCAGTGTCACGCAGGATGTCCCTTCCAAAAAACCCTCCCCAAACAGCACATGACGCAAAGAAAAAAAGAGGCGCAATGAGGTAGCTGTGTGAGTAAGATTAGCGACCCTAGTGGCCGACACAAACACCGGGCCCATCTAGGAGTGGCACTGCAGTGTCACGCAGGATGGCCCTTCCAAAAAACCCTCCCCAAACAGCACATGACGCAAAGAAAAAAAGAGGCGCAATGAGGTAGCTGACTGTGTGAGTAAGATTAGCGACCCTAGTGGCCGACACAAACACCGGGCCCATCTAGGAGTGGCACTGCAGTGTCACGCAGGATGTCCCTTCCAAAAAACCCTCCCCAAACAGCACATGACGCAAAGAAAAAAAGAGGCGCAATGAGGTAGCTGTGTGAGTAAGATTAGCGACCCTAGTGGCCGACACAAACACCGGGCCCATCTAGGAGTGGCACTGCAGTGTCACGCAGGATGTCCCTTCCAAAAAACCCTCCCCAAACAGCACATGACGCAAAGAAAAAAAGAGGCGCAATGAGGTAGCTGTGTGAGTAAGATTAGCGACCCTAGTGGCCGACACAAACACCGGGCCCATCTAGGAGTGGCACTGCAGTGTCACGCAGGATGGCCCTTCCAAAAAACCCTCCCCAATCAGCACATGATGCAAAGAAAAAGAAAAGAAAAAAGAGGTGCAAGATGGAATTGTCCTTGGGCCCTCCCACCCACCCTTATGTTGTATAAACAAAACAGGACATGCACACTTTAACCAACCCATCATTTCAGTGACAGGGTCTGCCACACGACTGTGACTGATATGACGGGTTGGTTTGGACCCCCCCCAAAAAAGAAGCAATTAATCTCTCCTTGCACAAACTGGCTCTACAGAGGCAAGATGTCCACCTCATCTTCACCCTCCGATATATCACCGTGTACATCCCCCTCCTCACAGATTATCAATTCGTCCCCACTGGAATCCACCATCTCAGCTCCCTGTGTACTTTGTGGAGGCAATTGCTGCTGGTCAATGTCTCCGCGGAGGAATTGATTATAATTCATTTTAATGAACATCATCTTCTCCACATTTTCTGGATGTAACCTCGTACGCCGATTGCTGACAAGGTGAGCGGCGGCACTAAACACTCTTTCGGAGTACACACTTGTGGGAGGGCAACTTAGGTAGAATAAAGCCAGTTTGTGCAAGGGCCTCCAAATTGCCTCTTTTTCCTGCCAGTATAAGTACGGACTGTGTGACGTGCCTACTTGGATGCGGTCACTCATATAATCCTCCACCATTCTATCAATGTTGAGAGAATCATATGCAGTGACAGTAGACGACATGTCCGTAATCGTTGTCAGGTCCTTCAGTCCGGACCAGATGTCAGCATCAGCAGTCGCTCCAGACTGCCCTGCATCACCGCCAGCGGGTGGGCTCGGAATTCTGAGCCTTTTCCTCGCACCCCCAGTTGCGGGAGAATGTGAAGGAGGAGATGTTGACAGGTCGCATTCCGCTTGACTTGACAATTTTGTCACCAGCAGGTCTTTCAACCCCAGCAGACCTGTGTCTGCCGGAAAGAGAGATCCAAGGTAGGCTTTAAATCTAGGATCGAGCACGGTGGCCAAAATGTAGTGCTCTGATTTCAACAGATTGACCACCCGTGAATCCTTGTTAAGCGAATTAAGGGCTGCATCCACAAGTCCCACATGCCTAGCGGAATCGCTCCGTGTTAGCTCCTCCTTCAATGCCTCCAGCTTCTTCTGCAAAAGCCTGATGAGGGGAATGACCTGACTCAGGCTGGCAGTGTCTGAACTGACTTCACGTGTGGCAAGTTCAAAGGGCATCAGAACCTTGCACAACGTTGAAATCATTCTCCACTGCACTTGAGACAGGTGCATTCCACCTACTATATCGTGCTCAATTGTATAGGCTTGAATGGCCTTTTGCTGCTCCTCCAACCTCTGAAGCATATAGAGGGTTGAATTCCACCTCGTTACCACTTCTTGCTTCAGATGATGGCAGGGCAGGTTCAGAAGTTTTTGGTGGTGCTCCAGTTTTCTGTACGTGGTGCCTGTACGCCGAAAGTGTCCCGCAATTCTTCTGGCCACCGACAGCATCTCTTGCACGCCCCTGTCGTTTTTTAAAAAATTCTGCACCACCAAATTCAAGGTATGTGCAAAACATGGGACGTGCTGGAATTGGCCCAGATTTAATGCACACACAAATATTGCTGGCGTTGTCCGATGCCACAAATCCACAGGAGAGTCCAATTGGGGTAAGCCATTCCGCGATGATCTTCCTCAGTTGCCGTAAGAGGTTTTCAGCTGTGTGCGTATTCTGGAAAGCGGTGATACAAAGCGTAGCCTGCCTAGGAAAGAGTTGGCGTTTGCGAGATGCTGCTACTGGTGCCGCCGCTGCTGTTCTTGCGGCGGGAGTCCATACATCTACCCAGTGGGCTGTCACAGTCATATAGTCCTGACCCTGCCCTGCTCCACTTGTCCACATGTCCGTGGTTAAGTGGACATTGGGTACAGCTGCATTTTTTAGGACACTGGTGACTCTTTTTCTGAGGTCTGTGTACATTTTCGGTATCGCCTGCCTAGAGAAATGGAACCTAGATGGTATTTGGTACCGGGGACACAGTACCTCCAACAAGTCTCTAGTTGGCTCTGCAGTAATGATGGATACCGGAACCACGTTTCTCACCACCCAGGATGCCAAGGCCTCAGTTATCCGCTTTGCAGTAGGATGACTGCTGTGATATTTCATCTTCCTCGCAAAGGACTGTTGAACAGTCAATTGCTTACTGGAAGTAGTACAAGTGGGCTTACGACTTCCCCTCTGGGATGACCATCGACTCCCAGCGGCAACAACAGCAGCGCCAGCAGCAGTAGGCGTTACACGCAAGGATGCATCGGAGGAATCCCAGGCAGGAGAGGACTCGTCAGAATTGCCAGTGACATGGCCTGCAGGACTATTGGCATTCCTGGGGAAGGAGGAAATTGACACTGAGGGAGTTGGTGGGGTGGTTTGCGTGAGCTTGGTTACAAGAGGAAGGGATTTACTGGTCAGTGGACTGCTTCCGCTGTCACCCAAAGTTTTTGAACTTGTCACTGACTTATTATGAATGCGCTGCAGGTGACGTATAAGGGAGGATGTTCCGAGGTGGTTAACGTCCTTACCCCTACTTATTACAGCTTGACAAAGGGAACACACGGCTTGACACCTGTTGTCCGCATTTCTGGTGAAATACCTCCACACCGAAGAGCTGATTTTTTTGGTATTTTCACCTGGCATGTCAACGGCCATATTCCTCCCACGGACAACAGGTGTCTCCCCGGGTGCCTGACTTAAACAAACCACCTCACCATCAGAATCCTCCTGGTCAATTTCCTCCCCAGCGCCAGCAACACCCATATCCTCCTCATCCTGGTGTACTTCAACACTGACATCTTCAATCTGACTATCAGGAACTGGACTGCGGGTGCTCCTTCCAGCACTTGCAGGGGGCGTGCAAATGGTGGAAGGCGCATGCTCTTCACGTCCAGTGTTGGGAAGGTCAGGCATCGCAACCGACACAATTGGACTCTCCTTGTGGATTTGGGATTTCAAAGAACGCACAGTTCTTTGCGGTGCTTTTGCCAGCTTGAGTCTTTTCAGTTTTCTAGCGAGAGGCTGAGTGCTTCCATCCTCATGTGAAGCTGAACCACTAGCCATGAACATAGGCCAGGGCCTCAGCCGTTCCTTGCCACTCCGTGTGGTAAATGGCATATTGGCAAGTTTACGCTTCTCCTCCGACAATTTTATTTTAGGTTTTGGAGTCCTTTTTTTACTGATATTTGGTGTTTTGGTTTTGACATGCTCTGTACTATGCCATTGGGCATCGGCCTTGGCAGACGACGTTGCTGGCATTTCATCGTCTCGGCCATGACTAGTGGCAGCAGCTTCAGCACGAGGTGGAAGTTGATCTTGATCTTTCCCTAATTTTGGAACCTCAACATTTTTGTTCTCCATATTTTAATAGGCACAACTAAAAGGCACCTCAGGTAAACAATGGAGATGGATGGATTGGATACTAGTATACAATTATGGACGGGCTGCCGAGTGCCGACACAGAGGTAGCCACAGCCGTGAACTACCGCACTGTACTGTGTCTGCTGCTAATATATAGACTGGTTGATAAAGAGATAGTATACTCGTAACTAGTATGTATGTATAAAGAAAGAAAAAAAAACCACGGTTAGGTGGTATATACAATTATGGACGGGCTGCCGAGTGCCGACACAGAGGTAGCCACAGCCGTGAACTACCGCACTGTACTGTGTCTGCTGCTAATATATAGACTGGTTGATAAAGAGATAGTATACTCGTAACTAGTATGTATGTATAAAGAAAGAAAAAAAAACCACGGTTAGGTGGTATATACAATTATGGACGGGCTGCCGAGTGCCGACACAGAGGTAGCCACAGCCGTGAACTACCGCACTGTACTGTGTCTGCTGCTAATATATAGACTGGTTGATAAAGAGATAGTATACTCGTAACTAGTATGTATGTATAAAGAAAGAAAAAAAAACCACGGTTAGGTGGTATATACAATTATGGACGGGCTGCCGAGTGCCGACACAGAGGTAGCCACAGCCGTGAACTACCGCACTGTACTGTGTCTGCTGCTAATATATAGACTGGTTGATAAAGAGATAGTATACTCGTAACTAGTATGTATGTATAAAGAAAGAAAAAAAAACCACGGTTAGGTGGTATATACAATTATGGACGGGCTGCCGAGTGCCGACACAGAGGTAGCCACAGCCGTGAACTACCGCACTGTACTGTGTCTGCTGCTAATATATAGACTGGTTGATAAAGAGATAGTATACTCGTAACTAGTATGTATGTATAAAGAAAGAAAAAAAAACCACGGTTAGGTGGTATATACAATTATGGACGGGCTGCCGAGTGCCGACACAGAGGTAGCCACAGCCGTGAACTACCGCGCTGTACTGTGTCTGCTGCTAATATATAGACTGGTTGATAAAGAGATAGTATACTCGTAACTAGTATGTATGTATAAAGAAAGAAAAAAAAACCACGGTTAGGTGGTATATACAATTATGGACGGGCTGCCGAGTGCCGACACAGAGGTAGCCACAGCCGTGAACTACCGCACTGTACTGTGTCTGCTGCTAATATATAGACTGGTTGATAAAGAGATAGTATACTCGTAACTAGTATGTATGTATAAAGAAAGAAAAAAAAACCACGGTTAGGTGGTATATACAATTATGGACGGGCTGCCGAGTGCCGAGTCTGCCGACACAGAGGTAGCCACAGCCGTGAACTACCGCACTGTACTGTGTCTGCTGCTAATATAGACTGGTTGATAAAGAGATAGTATACTACTAATATTATATACTGGTGGTCAGGTCACTGGTCACTAGTCACACTGGCAGTGGCACTCCTGCAGCAAAAGTGTGCACTGTTTAATTTTAATATAATATTATGTACTCCTGGCTCCTGCTATAACCTATAACTGGCACTGCAGTAGTGCTCCCCAGTCTCCCCCACAATTATAAGCTGTGTGAGCTGAGCAGTCAGACAGATATATAATATATATAGATGATGCAGCACACTGGCCTGAGCCTGAGCAGTGCACACAGATATGGTATGTGACTGAGTCACTGTGTGCTGTGTATCGCTTTTTTCAGGCAGAGAACGGATTATAAATAAAAGTGGTGGTCAGTCACTGGTCACTATCAGCAAAACTCTGCACTGTACACTACTGAGTACTCCTAATGCTCCCCAAAATTAGTTAATCAAGTGTCTAAACGGAGAGGACGCCAGCCACGTCCTCTCCCTATCAATCTCAATGCACGTGTGAAAATGGCGGCGACGCGCGGCTCCTTATATAGAATCCGAGTTTCGCGATAGAATCCGAGCCTCGCGAGAATCCGACAGCGTCATGATGACGTTCGGGCGCGCTCGGGTTAACCGAGCAAGGCGGGAAGATCCGAGTCGCTCGGACCCGTGAAAAAAAACATGAAGTTCTGGCGGGTTCGGATTCAGAGAAACCGAACCCGCTCATCTCTACTTATAACCCACCCTAGAGCACCAGGGACATGCATTAGGCCTGCGGGAACAACCAGGCCCTCCTGGCCTGTGCCTACCACAGTCAGGCCTCTGGCCTGTGCCTACTATCCAGGCTTCCGGCCTGTGCCCCACTCTCAGGCCTCCGCCCTGTGCCCCACTCTTAGGCCTCCGGCCTGTGCCCACTATCCAGGCCTCTGGCCTGTGCCCCATCCTCAGGCCTCCTGCCTGTGCCTCATCCTCAGGCTTCCGGTCTGTGCCCACTATGCAGGCCTCCGGCCTGTGCCCCATCCTCAGGCCTCCGGCCTGTGCCCCATCCTCAGGCCTCCGGCCTGTGCCTACTATCCAGGCCTCCGGCCTGTGCCCCACTTTCAGGCCTCCGGCCTGTGCCCATAACCAGGCCTCCGGCCTGTGCCCATAACCAGGCCCCCGGCCTGTGCCCATAACCAGGCCTCCAGCCTGTGCCCATAACCAGGCTACCGGCCTGCGCCTCACCCAGGCCACCAGCCTGCTCCTCACCCAGGCCACCGGCCTGCTCCTCTCCCGGAATTTTCTAGCACCTTGGGTCGTATTGTACAGACCGGCCCGGATGGGTTCTGCTGGGAGTGGGTCCGTACGGCAGCTCCTGGAGGACTCGCGTCTGGTCGGGTGTGAGGAACCGGCTGGTCCCACGCGGTCTACAGTGCAAGGGATTGGAGAGAGCGCGGAGTAACGTTCCCGTCCAACACGCCTCAATTTCCCGTTAGTCTGGAGTGGACGGCTGTCCATAACAGACCCCCATTCGCGTCCTCAGTAAAGAGGGGAAAGGAGTGGCTAACAACCAATAAGCGGTAAGTGGAGTTGGTCATTCTGGGTTAACCAATTGTACCGGGGTATTATTCCACTGACTTGTTGTATAGTGATTGTGACTGGTTAGTCCGGTCTCTGTTAGTTTGGATTAGAACCAGCAGTCTCAGTTGTTAACGTTAATTTGTTCAAGCAGGCGTAGTTAGGCTGTAACTTGTTGTTTGCCGCTGTTAGGGAGGCTGTTCTTCTTGCCCCAACAGAAGCAGAGAGGTGCGACTATCAAGGTGACCAGTGAGTCAGAAGTGAGTATCGCTCTCTGTCCGTTTGTTATCGTCCCCGTATACCGGTTAGGGGTTTTGCTCATGGACGTGAGGACCCCCTTCACCACACTATGCGCGAGAGTGCGAGTGTATAAGAATTGGGTAGCTGACGTCTCTGGCCAGTGATGACCTTCCACCCAGCCGGTGAAGGCGCAGCTACCCCTGACGCGCCCCGCTCTTGAGAAAGAGGGTTGACACATCTTAATCGGTACGTTCCTTTCCTTTAGGTTGATCATCGACCGTTGTTGAGAGGTGTCCGTGTCTGATCCGGAAGGTTGGGTTTGTTGATGCTTCCGTATACTGTACGTGACAGGAGTGGCCACAGGTAAGTAGTGTGTCGACACCTACACGGCAGCAGGCACTGCATCACACCCCAGCCCTGTTACAAATCTACCAAAAAAGTGGGCAATTGACATGGTCCAGGTGGGTCTTGGATGTATCTTTCTAATGTGTGTAAACAGTGATATGTAGCTATTTTTTAGGGTATTGGTTTTTGGGGTATGGGTCATTGGGTCAACCCAACTTAGGTCGACACCCATTAGGTCGACCACTGAAGGTCGACATGCATTAGGTCAACATGGCCATTAGGTTGACAGTTCAAAAGGTCGACATGAGTTTTTTTACTGTTTTTTTGTGTTGTTTTCTCCGTAAAGTGACGGGGAACCCAAATTAGTGCACCGTGTCCCCTCGCATGGCTCGCTTCGCTCGGCACAGGTTGCCGTTCCGATCGTAGTCCACGTGGATCGTTAAGCATGAAAAAATCCCAAAAATGAAAGGAAAAAAAAAAGTGAAAATACTCATGTCGACCTTTTGACATGTCGACCTAACGGCCATGTCGACCTAATGCACGTTGACCTAAGGGCAATGTCGACCTTCAGTGGTCGAACTAAGTTGGGTCGACCTAACGACCGTATCCCGGTTTTTGCTCTAGGTCTCGTGGATTACTTTTGTTGACATTAACTGGAATGTAACAAGCTGCCTGAGTCTGACTGTGTGGCTAAAGCTGGGTGCACACGAGACAATATTTTCAATGATTTTCCTGAGTCCGACGGATGGGAACAACAAATCATTCAAATCGTCCAGTGTGTACGCCTTATGCATGCTCCCGCAGCGGCGTCCTCCGCGTCTTCAGGTCGGCCTTACATGCTGCTCAATCTGAAGATATCATCAACGATTTTTAGCAAATTGTGCACTGTGTACGAAGTTACGAACTACCTGATATATATCTCGTTAACGACCAAACGACCCAATGATGCACAATATATCATTAGGTCGTTTGTAAGATTGCATAGTGTGTATGCATTATACCGTTTGTCCAGGAGTTTAAGGGAAATCAACACGAGCATTGTGTCATTTGCACATCATCTGTGTACCCAGCTTTAGTGTGAATTAACAGGACAGTATTTGTTATTTGGCTAAAAATGAAGATCAGGGGCAGTACGGCTGGTGTAAAGATTGCGTAGGTCATGAATGTGGCCGAGACAACATAAACTCACCGCTGGGCATGCGGCACGCCTCTTAATGCATCACTCTGGCACGGAAGGGGTTACAGTTTTTGTGGGAGGAACGTAAGGGAAACTGCCTGGATTGTGATTGGCTGGATTCTGTATAGGGGCCGGTCTGACATACATATAGTCTTCAGATCTAGGAAATCCTACCTCTTTCAAGTTTTTCGTGGAAC